>NC_087396.1:23992500-24592500 GCF_031307605.1 Tribolium castaneum | reverse complement strand
CATTGTGGCGCCGAGTTTGATTCGAAGGAATCAGCTGATTTCAATTTACAACTGGAAAACTAAACTCGGAGCGGTTTTGCATTTATTTGCATTTTTTTTAAATGGCTAATTTTAAAAATGTCTCATTATCAAATAAAACCTATCTTATTCGATAGATTTTGATGTGCTCTTTACGATGGAAAAAAGCATTTTTCCTAGCTCTTTTAGTTTGGCGATAATCGGCGTTTGAAAAATGATTTTTTTTTCAAGATATCGCCTTGAAACCTATGTCATTTTTGTAGGGCTTTTTATTCCGATTCTCAGTGATTTTACCGTTTTTCTCTGACTCTGTTTAACAGTTTCGCTTTAATCGGCGGTTAAAAATTTAAAAAAAAAGTGAAAATGGCGACCTTTTTTGCGTTTTTTCTGGAGTTTGTATGACCTAGAGCAACAAACAAAAAAGCAGCTGATAGCGCCTAAAATTATCTATTTTCATCATTTGACAATTTTTCCATTATTACATTTACAAAAATTTACTACGTCATTGCTGTTGTTTAAAAATTAAATCACCAGGTTTTTTTAAATCTAGCTTTGTATTTTATTCTTTCTCAAGTAAATTCTTGCATAACTGTTTTGTATTTTCTCATAATAAAATCATTGGATTTCTTCTGTGTATGCCTATTCGTGTCCTGTCATTGTAAGTTAATTTACTGACGATAACACTTGCTATTTTTACGATTTCCAACAATTTTTCGTTTCTTTTTTTTCAGCTAGGATAGATCTTCTATAACAATTAAAGCTCTCATGGAAATAATACCTAAAACATTAAATTGTTTTGATCATGGTTTAATTAGCATATTTCATATGATATAGAATCAGATAAATGAAATTATATAAATTAGTTCTGTACTACAAATAAATTTAGAATCCGATATGATCACAATAGTACTGCGTCTGAAATGCAGAAATTTCCCTTGAAAAATGCATTTTCTATTGTTGCATTTTATTCAACGTTTGTTATGAACAATCTCCGTACTCCAAATAGGAAAATTGCGCTCGTTACTGCCGCATAAATTATTCGTTCATTAAAATATGTTAATTTTAATTTAACTAACGCTGTAATTAAATTCAAAGGGTTCAGTTGCAGCAACACTATTGCATTTTTTCCGTTCAAGGTAATCGCTCATTATCACGAAATAATTAACAATAAGCGGGTTCACACAGATTTCTACAAAATATAAGGCAATATCCACGTCTTTATAATCCGGCTCATAAAAGGTATTGCCTAATGTACAAGCAGGACAAAACAAGGACTCTTGGATGGTGCATTCATGGCAAAGTTTTGACTGACAGCAACGTAAGAGAGCTTACACGATAGAATAGCGGATCCACGTCTTTGTTGGGTCGATCTAGCCCACATTACGGGATTTTGGACCTTAAGAAATCGACCGAAAAGCACCACATTCCATAATTCACTGTAATGTTCGTTTCCAGAATGATTTTTTCTAATAGAAAACGCAGGTATAAAATATTGGATGTCTTGAGGCAGCTTTGAGAACTGGTCCCAGCGCGACCACCCCCAAAATAGCTCTCATTTTGAGAACTATTTCTAATTTTGTTCAAGTTCAACCGCTGATAAAAAATGGTGTTCAACCAAGTTGCTCTTTATAATTTACAATTACAACGGCTTATGCACTTGCTGTAAATTTGAAAAAGTGTGCAATTTGAGCAACTTGAAGCCTAAAAGAAGTAAAGTTTGGTGTAAATGAACGCCCGTTTCCAGCATCCAACATTCTCGCCTTCCCAGAACCCATGTAAATGTCACAAAATGACAGCCTGTGGGGGAGTTCTTGCTGCACTTCCCAGAATTCAGAATATGAATACAAATTTATTGCCTGCGATGTTCGTGCTGTTGGAAAAAAATGCCTACCTACCGAAGACGGCATTTTTTGATTAAATTGAAGTAATTATATTAAACGGATGTATCTATAACTGTGCATTGGCACGGTAAACATGATATGTAATCCTATTATTATGTACACCCACTTTAAAACGAGATATGTACAATTATGCAATTACGGTATATAAACCTAACTCAAATCTTGTAACACGTGAAACAATACATAAATTTTGAGATATTATCTTGTGCTCATTGACCAGAAATGTAACGTAAAATTTGTAATTACGGCGAATTTATCATCAAGTGGAGTCTGGAGGCTAAACGAGTGCGAACGTTGTCAAAACTGAGGAAAATTACGAATTTGAAACAAATTTTTATGAAACTTTTATTATAGCTTGTTTGTGATTCATTAATTATTTATCACTCTATTATGGTCCCAAAGAATGAATAGATAACTAAAGACAATCATTAAATAATAATTAGTCAAAACATAAAAATGAAAAAAAAATTAAACTCACTCTAGCAAAGTTTTATGGACTTTTATATGCCTTTACCAACTACTCGAGAGTCCATATGATCGATTTTTTTATGTTTGATTTTTCCAATTTCCACAAACCGTTTTGCTTTCAGTCTCATAGTTTCGCCGTAATCGGGGTATAAAAATTGCAAAGTGATTTTTTTACATTTTTGTGACTTTCTCGAATAACTATAAGACCAAAAAAAAACCGGTTTATTCCATTGAATTCTACGGCTCATTTTACGTATTCTACCAGCTTTTCAAATTTTAAAATTTTGAAATTTCTTGCTTAAAGACCTACATGTTTCAAGTAGTTTCTTTTTCGCACAAAACCCGCATATGAACCTATGTATCTACCGTGAAAACATTCAAACATCCAGATAGGTTTACATTTAGACAAATAAAGTTTGTATGATCGTTGTTTGCAGTTATTTTTTGTGGGGGTTACAGTTCTACCTTTATGGGGGTGTTATTTATCGACTTTGAGAGCAACAATTTTAGTCGTTTTAATAAAAGTAGTTATAAAAAAGTCCATGCCGATTTGAATTACAACGAACGCGGCGAGCAGAGATATTGAGCAAACCGGCAAAAAGTCTGAAGACAACGAAGGTTACCGTAGAAAGCTGCTTGGTGCAGGCAGGCAGAATGACGCAACACAACCGACAACCAACGGCGGGGTTTCGGTCCTTGAACAGCACGAAGTCTATGCATTGCGTGCCACTGGCTGACGGTGCCGCTGCCACATCCATACCATGGTTGCCTGCCTGCCTCTTGCTTGCACGACATTCGACACCGATTTTATTATTATCATGAAATTTAAATGATGACAGACAAAAAGGGGCTGCTGGAAACGAGGCGAGGTGGGGAAATGAGCGGTGAAATTGTGGCTAAAACACACTGCACTGAAGGAATAAATAATTTTAGGTCGAAATTCACTTTTTTGTGAAATTGTCTTGTTCAAAATTATTAATTTTTCTTTTTTAATTTCGAAATGACTCACAAAAACTAAAGAAAAATTGGGGCGATATGTTGAAAATTGATCACTCTTGATCAGAATTTATTTAGAGATCCGTTACTATGTGACATTTTCATGAGCTGTGCTGTTACGCAACCACCTAATTAATTTATCAGCTTTGTGCGTTAACATTTCTGGAAAATCGGGAATAGTATTATCAAAACTGTAGTAGCAAGTTTGAAACTGTTTATTTCTATTTTTACACAAATTTCTTCAAACCTTTAATAATATTAATTGCTTATTTTTTTATTCATCAAACACGAAATTATCTCAATCATGCCTTCTACCACTTATACACAAACATTACGTAACAATGTAATAATTTACATACAGAGTTCGGTGATAAGTAATTAGAAATGCTGATAATTATCTATTACTCTGTGTCTGCATTGCAAATCATTAAAACTGTGACTACGGGCTTAATAGCTGTGTTAATCTCGTTCCGATAACGTCAACCTTTCGACTCTTGCTTTAGCTTCGGAATGAGGAAAATTGATTTTTTCAAATTTTTTGTTTCATTATTGATATTATGTGTTTTTCTTATCAAAGTCGTGTCTTATCGCAATCCCTTATATTAGATTTATTAATCTACAATATCGTCTATTATTCATATGTTACAAATAAGCATTTTTTTAACAACCTTTCAATAAAAAAAAAATTGAAACCATTTACAGTAGTAATGTTTAGTGCTGTACGATTTTCGACTGTCATGTTGTTTTCAATTTTACCAAAAATATGTTGCCTTAAAGGAAACAAACAAGACGTTAGTACGTCATAAAAATGTTTGTGATGAAATCCGCACACTTAAAATGTGTCATGTAAACGAAACTTCCTTGAACATGATGAATGTTCGTAAATTGTTAATTTTAAAACATTATGTTATTATACACTTTTTTGTAGTGCGTACCAGAAAGTCAAATGAACAGTTTTTTAGGCTTAGAAATGTTAATACAAAATATACAGGCTGTCTGTTTCTGAAAAATGTTTTAGTTAAAAACGTCTAGTTCTTTTAGTTTTCGCTTGAAAAAATAAAAACGAAAATTACAAATGACAAAAATTTTTTTTTAGATCATTAAGACACCCTGTAGATTCTCTTTTTTTATTAGCTGAATATTTAATCCCAAACCGGTCGATATTTCACTGTATGTGACTAATTATCACACTGCAATTTTCCGCTAAACTTTGCAGCGAAGGTCACGGTTACATTTTATCATCATATTTTCCAAGTCCTCTCGAAAGCTAAAAAACCCAACTGTACTGATCGAAACAGAGAGCAACACAAAATTGTGTAGCGCGAAATTGCAACTGCGCACGCTTCTGACTCATAACCAACAAACAGTTGCTGTGAAAATGTGTTAGAGTTGTATGAACGTATAAATAAATTTCTGAATATGCTACGTCTTCGTAGTACTATCGATTCGGAAAAATTAATCGAAGAAGTACAAAAGCGGCCGGCTTTATACGACGGTAAAGCACCCGGAGACTTCGGCGCTAGAAAAGCGCTGTGGGAGGAAATCGCCGAACAAGTGTTCGACACTGAGTGGACGACGTCCACAGCCAAGGAAAGAGAAGCCCTAGGTGAGGCGCAAACTCAATTTTTTGCGCGCAAACTGAGTTCAAGCTCTTGTTTATTTGTTGTAATTAACAAAACTTCAATAATGATAATTATTATTATTAACATGATGTTAAATAAAATAAATTATTATTGCAAACATTGCTGTACAATTTTTTTCGACTTATCCCGGACCAAAATTGTCGTTTTTGACTGAAAAATGTAAACAATAAATTCCAGTCAAAGAAGTGCAGGCAAAATGGAAAAACTTGCGGGACGGTTACATGCGCGTCCGAAAGCAAGAAATCCAGGACGAAACTACAGGCTATGTAAAATCGCGAAAAAAATACGTTTTCTACGATCAACTCTCATTCCTCGAATCTACGATTAAGACACCACAAAATCCAAATGCGATTTTCCTCCAAGAACGAAACGAAGACAGTCTGGACAACACAAGCCAAGAAATGTGCGACTTTAACAACACAACAGCACGGGACGAACACTTGACGAATATCCTGCAGGAACTGGTCAAAATGCAGAAGGAAGAACAAGCCGATGACAAAATGGGAAACAAGAAATTCCTTCTGTCGCTTTTACCCTTTTTGGAAAGATTACCAGACGATGTTAACTTGGAAGTTCGGCTTCAAATGATGAGCGTTCTGCAGAATTACAGCAATGGGGAAAGTTTTATGAAAGCACAATAATTCACAAAATGCTGTTTTTAATTATTGTAAAATGCTTAATTAACCATCGTTTTTACTGTTAATAACGGCTTTCAGTGTGTTCAAAATAAACGTTTTCATTAATTCCGGTCTCATTATTTCTTTTACGTGTTGATACGGATCTGATTTACAAGGTAGCTGATATTTAAATTTGTTTACCGATCGGTAAATTCATTTAATATCGGTGTTAATTGACAAAAAGATAAGAAATGCAGTGGGTGAGGTAAAAAATCGGACAATCTTTTCCGGCACGTGCCTTTAATATCCGGCGTAATTGACCTTACTTCCTGTAAGGAAAAACATTCAGTTTAGCTAAAAAATTACTCCTTGACAAAAATAAAATCATAAGAACACTGTATTAAATGGGCAATTGCATGCTAATAATTAACCACCACCTCGTTAACAGTTCTCATTTGACATTTATATGCTTACAATGAAAGATCAGAAATTAAGCTCGTTGAGGAAATATTAAGGCAAGTCCTCTGTTTTAATAAATTAGGCATTAAATGCTTTATTGCTGTTTGTAAAAGCATTCGCCTATTATGGTAATTAGGGTTTAAATAATTATAGTTTTTATGAAAGTAGCTTTCAGGTTTTAACCAAAAAGTGTGTAAATCAGTTGCCAGATTTTTTTGCTCAATAAAATAATGTTTGTTAAACGAAATAGGTAAATATATGTATCGTTTTTAATGCGACCTAAAATATACAACCTGCATGAATAATCATATAGTAATTTTTACGACAAAAACATTTTATCAGAGCCTGTTGACAGCCATGATTGATGAAGAAGTATTTTAAACATTCTAGTGGATTAGCACATGATTATTATAAGGCAAATATGGTAATAAAGTGCAGTAATTACTGCAACTCTGTTCAAGAAACCGTTTAAAAAAACAATTTGTCACTGTGAGACCAAATATTTTTCATCTTAACTTTGACAAGTCTAACCGTAAACGCTTTCTGATTTCTGATACTTTAGCAACAGATTTTCAGAAAATTAATTGCTGAAATCATAATTAGATATGTACCATCAAGGAATCTTTTTTCAGCTTGCACTTTAATAATTCCTGAAACCGTGACCTTTGCAGCCCCTTTACCCACCTTGGTGTAAAATTTAAAGGGCTGGCCCCCACCACATCACTCGCCCTTTGGCCTTTTCACGGCCGCCTTATCAGGAGCGACTCACGTGATCATTTTTATTTTCATAAGATATCCTGTATCTGGTGGCCGCGTCTGGCCGACTTCACAATGCAGCAGTGACATGCCTCAATCACCCAAATCAAGCGCTGGAAGTAGGAGAGGAGGTAGTGGAGTTGAGAATTTAGTTGGACGACTGCGACGAGAGTTCGAGCTGCTCGTCCCTTCAAGGCTTGCGTGTGTGTGGGTTCGAGTTTTTTTCTTGTAGCGAAAATATTTTTAAATTTGAATACCCGACGAGAACGAGCTAAATTTTGTTATAAATATGTAACGAATGCTAAATTTTATTAGAAACGACAGACATGTCGGGGAAATTGCACAAAATGTGTGCTTGTTTTTTCGGTTAGGAGCTGTAGAACGTTTAGTTCATTAAATTGAATTCATATTGTTTACATCATTGCCACATTTTCTTAAAATGCCAGTGCAAGATGTGGAATTGGAAATATGGATAAGGAAATGTTGAACGGACAAGTTGTAACAACCATAACTTGAAATTAATTTCGCCATAAATGGGAAAATTGTATTTGCACCGAAAAAGTTAACATGTATCTTATGGCAGTGTAAATTGTGTCATGTTATTAATTTCGCTTAAATATAAACTGATTTCTGTAGCTATTTGTGTAACTAAACAAACTCTATTCTATTATTATTTCTGCGAACCCATGAAGATTTTTGAGCAATTAATATAATCAGACATGCAAAATAAGTAAGAAATTGATTCTAGAGAACTATCTAAAATACTGTATAAAGTAATTTTTGGACAAACAGAAAAAACGTGTCGTTCTCAAGATTTACTTTGATTTGAAAATAATGCAGTATTGAAAATAGTTTCTTTATTATTGCCAAACTGTTTGCTATTCGATCGAAGTTTCGATATTTTTGGATGAAAAAATAAAAATATAACTTTTCCACCTGTCCTATTATTTCATTCATCGGCCCACACAAACCTGCTTCCATTTGTCCACATTTTTAGACAGATATGTCTTACATTTTTGTGTGTAAACGGTGTAAACCCAACATTAGTGTTATTTTTATCCAAAAAACCCGCTGATAAAATATCGGAAACACAAAGTAAAAAGTAAACATTGGTGGAAAGAAGAGGGTTGATAATACCTATCTTTATACCAGTAAACTTCTAACATATTATCAATTATTTCACTATCAACTACACTTTTTAATGTTGGTAAATATTGGTAATCCCGGAAATAGCTGGATTAAATGGGGGATTTACGTTTGATGAATTTTTGAAAAAGATAGCAAAGAAAACGAAATAAATTTTCAATCAGAACGTTTTATTAAACCATACGTAAATTAAAAACTGAAGGTCGACCTCTGATGTAATACTTGTCTTATTCAAGGATTCCCATTTTTCTTTCTCACATTTTACTCACAAATGGATTAAAATACAAAAATTACATTTCAATGAACTGAAAACTGTCCAAAATCCCACTTTAAAATTTCGTTTATCTTTCTACTAATACTCCCAGTTTCCATTAGAACAAATAATCCTCTATCTAAAATTCTTATTTATGAAAAAGGTAAATTCGAAACGTCTAGTCTGTGGATGGCACGCCGACTGTTGCTTGGACTCAGCAAACGGTCCACTGGAATACTTTCAGCCAAAATACGGTGCATCCATGGACAACATTTGTCTGACTGGGTGCTTCTACAGTCGCACAAGTGCGTAAGAAACGTGCCATTCGCCAAAGAATCAACAAGATTTTAAGTGGGCCGCAGCTGCCAGCTATGGCATGCTACAGGCAGAAGAACCCTAGCCAATATATAGTAGTTGGAGTTCGTTCATCGGATGCCAGCACTTTGAGATGGTTCGAAAGATGCTTCAAGTATTTTTAGTTTTCGAAACAAATAAACCATTCTCCATTAAAAAAAAATCTTGCCTCAAACGCATAAAAAAGCGAACTTTTGTTAATTATATTTTGCTCAGTCTACAAACTAATGTTGTTTAACAAACTAAATTTTGACAGTTTTGTCCTACTTTGTTTTGCAGAGAATAAAATTCATAGCTTATCATGTGGTTTAGTTTTTAAATAAGTAAGCTTGACGGAAATGTGAACCTCCCAGATTCAAACTCAACTAAACCTCTAAAATCTAGATTGTTTAAAAATAAAATTGTTGACGTTTTTTCCAAAGCACTCTTAGTAAAAATGTTTTTTTCTCCATTTCCCGAATTAATTTTTTATTCGTTTAAATAATCACCCTATTTGTTTTGGACACAGTTTTTAGCTGTAGATTAGAAGTTCTTAATTTTTGGCATAATGCCGCTTAAATAATCCAAGAAGTGCTAAATTTAGACAAAAAAGGCGTCATACTTGTATGAAATTTAAAATTACACGCACGCGTCCAGCTGGAAAATTTAAATGAAACATTTTTATCGGAAAAACTGTAATCGCTTCGCTCCAAGAAATAGCCAGAGGGCATAATAATATGAACAACATAAAATTCCTATTTATTAATCACACTCGAATTACTTTTTCACTTTATTGTGAGACTAGGTCTTGAGGTACATTTTTAACAAATTGAAATTACATAATCGATAACCTTTCCAATCCATAAATCAATAATTTATGCTACTTTTTACGAAAATTGCTCAAGGTTTGGATTTGGCAAGCGACAAGAATATTGCAATTTTTTTCAGAAAAAACACTTTCAGGAGGAATTTACTGTTGAGCGTGATCGCGACTTGAAGTATGTTTTTTTGAGCAAACAAGATGCCATAAATATTGCTAAGACTATTTTTATTAATAATCATATTCATTATTTGACCTTGCCTTGCGCAGAACTTGTTTTCAATACTTGTGCTATTGTTACGTAAAGTTTTTCCAGGTACCTAAGTATACTTTTTCTATAAATTCAATCTCAATCACCAATCAGTTGTTGTAATCGCAAATCCCTGTCCGATTGATAATATTGTTTGGAGATGGTTATCAGTGTTTTTGTCTTGGTGATCGGTCGTCTTATTTATTTTATTCCAAGTGATAAGAGAAAACGGCAATAAAATAATAAGACCTGAATGCAGCAAGCAGTAGTGGGAAATTGATCCTTGACACGGTTGCCGGCATGCGGAACCGTGTCTTGTTCTTTTTTGCAAAGATTTCGCCTTTGGCAAAGTGATGTTCATCAGAGGCCATTTTGTCGTAAAATATGCAGCTAGCTGTTAAATACTCGTATTTCTGATATTTTCACTACAGTTGAAATGAACCTGTTATCAGGTCTGGAGCCAGCGTGACGCTGTTTATACATTCTTAAAGTACACAAGATAGGATGCGACTCGCCAGATTACAAAATTACATCGGATGGGACGCTTTATCAGTACTCGCTGCTGCTGTTGCTTTCTTGATGTATGTTGCCGTATTTTTAAGACAATCGGAACCGGAATTTCTACCGCAGGGGGACCAACTAAACGAGGAAGGAAACTCGACCGTTTACTCCTACAACTGAAATAACACGACCTATACTCACTAGCCTTATTTTTACACACCCTGTAGACGGCACTCTACAGCAATTATTTTTTCTTTTATCAATTACTTACATTAAATTCCCTACAAAAAAAGGTAACTTCCGACAAAATTCAACGAAATAATTAAGCTTTTGAATAAAAAAATCCCGAAAAAAACTTGTTGGAGCTATTGAAACTGTTAATACAGTGTAAATTTTTGTAAAAAGTACCCCAGAAGTTGTGGAAAAATTTGTTAGGGACAAACTACACAAAAAAATTAGAACAATATTTAGGTTCAACGATTAATTAATCTCTTTGTAGCTCTCCTTGTGCAATAGAAAACTTAATTTCTGTTTATTACATTTCTTTGAAAGCAGATAAATAAAACTATTTTTGAGCCAATTTACTCAATTTCCAGATGGTTTAAGCAAAATGTCGCCGCAAAAACGTGGTTTTTGTCTCAAAAATTTGCTTAAACGAGCAAAAAAGGCAGAAATTTTTACGTTTTTTCTGTTTGATTGAAAACGTGATATTTGATAAATTTTTTGATGTCAAATACTAAAACGCCTTGTATTTGGTCGATTAATTGCCAGTTGCTAAATGGAATAAAATGACTGATTAACTAATTAATTAGAAAATAAGTTTTCTCAACTAGTAAAATTCAAAACAAGTGCTAATTGCTTTTCCTCTCATTACGCAATTACGCGTGTCTTTCACGACAATAGAAATGAAAATTAATAAATCAGCCTAGTTAAAAAAAGCAAAAATTTATGACTCTAGAGATGTAGAAAGTGGCCTAACGTTATTTACCTTTTAATAATTGAGTTTTAAAGATACAAAGGTTCTTTACTTAATACAATATTCAGTACCAATCAATTTTCACTTTCATTTTCCTCGTTTACTTTTTACCTAGTTTACTCTATTTTTTTACTGTACCTACAATAAATTGCTCATGAAATAACGTCCGATTTGTCTAAAATCTCGAATTATCTCCGTACCTACACCTCATTGATTTTTTATTCGATGGCTGGATTTCTACCAGAAAATGAACATTTGCAGCTGTAAAAGTTGTATATCAGCGAATCTCATAAAAGTTTATTGACAATTTGATAAGAAGTGCACTTTAGCAACAGCTCTGCGGTATACTACCGTAAAATTTTCTTGAAGGAACACGGTTTGGAAGGAATAAAAAATTGACAGATTTTTTAATTTTCTTATAAAAGATTTTGAAAATAATAATTCAGATGACGTTGTAAATGACTGATAACAAACTTTTCTCATCCCGGATATACTGTGCTAAGAAGATAAAATATTTAATTAAATTGTTTGTTGGTAACAAGGTGTCTACAAAAAATAGTGATAAAAGTTGTTTTCGTTTAAATTGAAGAGAACAAAGAATGTAAAGAATTAACAAAATTGGAGAATATATACTAGAAGATACATATAACTTCTGATAGGAAATTAATTGAAAGTACGATATTTAATTATCTAACGACTTAAGTTATAGTAATTATTAATTATAAAACAAGTAATAAATTAAGTTCTTATTTATTTTATTTTCATTTCACCGAATAATAATGCAACTTAATAACAAATCGCGCTCAGTACCAATGAAAGATAAAAACATTAGTAAGTTCACGTTAGCGTGAAAGGAATGGTTTTCAGTTATTTTGAAATTTATGGCGTTGGCCCATTTCTCATTAAATATAATTATTAAGACCACATAGTCTCAAAATTTTCAAATACAAAATAACACATCTATTTTTAATTCGATCGTTGAGCTGCCATGGCGCCCGAAATAACTAAATTTAAAAAACAAGAACTAAAAAAAGTCTTAATATCTCTAAAATGACCGATTAAATGGCAGTTTGCCGCATACGATTTACTCGACCGTGGTATTGTGTTAATAAATCGAGGGAAAAATGGTAAATGAATAGGGAATTATCCCATTGTTTACGTTCGATTGAAATTCTACGTTCATTCCTGCACTCGAAACCGCCGGATTATTATTGTCTGACGTAAAAGTCGGCAGTTTCTTGATGTCTTGACATTCAGTAAACGATAATTTCCACACGAGCTCGTTTTTCGGCTCAGTTTACGAAAATTGCTTCAACTAAATTTTTACAGGGTGATGAAACAATATCAAAAAAATTACTACGTCCTGACCTGACCGGACCATTTTTTTTTTTGTAAAAAAGAATCACAAAGGGAAAAAAGTTTGTGTGTATTATTCCGGGCTATCTCCTTTAGTGTGCGAGCGTCAACATCCGGTGAACGGCTGCGGCTAGGCCTAGACTGAAATTTCAAAAGCAACTTGTCAAGTGTCAGAGAGTGGAAAGAGACAAATAATATGTGAGAGAGAGGGAAATGATCAGAGAGGCAAAATTCAGGTAACTTGTCGAAGGCAGGTAGAAAACCGAACGAGATACAAAGAACCGATGCCATGGATATTTTATACTTTGAGATTCTTTTAATTAATATCTTCACAACGGCATTTTTAGGTTTTGTGAGTGTGGTGGTTGGTATTAGGGAAAGTACACGTTATGTTATTTTTCAACAAATGGAGCGGGTTTTAGCGAGATAAAGCGATAATATCGGATTCGATAAAATTCAATTTTTACAACCTCAATAAGCAGCAAATTCGAAAAGAAAATTGCAATTAGCTCGAATAAAGACCAGCAAGTGGGGATTTTAGTTTGAATGTTGCTGCAACTAGATTAACTATAAAATGAGCGGAAAGTGAGATTATAAAGTCCACGAAAACCAATGAAATTCGATCATTTCTTACCAAAAAAGTTTTTATTTCATTATTAAACACTTGTAGGAAATATATAATGAATTCATACAAAAATGTACTTACGTCAGCAAAAAAAGTTATACAACATTACAACACAATGAAAACCACATTTTTTAAATACCATTCACTTTTCAAAGTTTTAGAAAACACAATCTGTGCCCACTTGAGATCTACAAAATTGTTTTAAAATGATACAAATGACTCGAATCGCCGAAATTTTATAGTACTCGTAATTTTTTACATTTACACAACGTTTAGTTGTTATTAAATAAATAAGGAATTATAGTTTTATTTTTAATCAAATTGTTAGTCGCTTTCTGTAAAGCGGCAGTAAGTTTTTTATAATAACAATAAATTGACAGCAATTAAACTTACGAATATTTCGCAACTGCTGTATACTATCCATAAATATTTCATATTAAATGCATACAAACCTTCCTTTACTGATACAAAAAAATGCAAAACGGATTTTCCGAAATTAATTTAAATTTCTTAAGAGTTGGCCAACTGACAATAATGTATAGTCTAGCGGATTTGTGAATAAATATTATTGTAAAATATTGAAATATTGTGAAGCAACAATAAGTGAAATGCCTAGTGATAACTGATAATACATCCCTATTGATAAAATATTAGTAATCACTGATAATCTGAAAATAAAGCGTTTAAAAATACACAAATACTTACCTTTCATATTATTCGTAGCTGTAAAGCAGATGAAAATCAGATCGATTTCATGTTTCAGAGACCATAAATATTTGTCCTGGTTGTTGTCCCAATTTTGAATGTTTATAAAAGATTAGCGACCACAATTTACGTTTGTAGCGCACATATCCTACTTTTTTTATCAAAATTTAAAAATTAATTTTAGCAGTCTTTTCGTTCGATTTTTATTAAATGAAATCAAATCTATCATGAAATGCTCTTGCCTCCTGTTGTTTATTTTGGCTCGAATTTTACGGAATAATACATATTAACACACTAACTTTAGTTTTGTCGGGCAAAATTATTATTAAGTTTTGAGTTACCTGCTATTTTGCAATGCTAGTTATCTACAAGTATTAATTTCAGTTCGTTCCATTAAAAAAGCGAGAAGGATAAATTTTAATCGACTTTGGTAACAAGTTGTTTTCAAATGACAATTATGTTTTTACTTACAATTCTATTACCAACTTACCGTGTGATTCTGCTCGATTCAAGAAATTTTGTTTGCGTTTGTTAATATGAACCAGTTGCTACATCCCGGGAAATGTTATGATTATGGCACTGGATTTGCTTCATTTAATCCGAGATGAGTCAGAGAGCAGTGGTAGAAAGTTGACAAAAATGTTAGGTAAATCTATTAATGCTTTTATGATTTTTTATGTAAAAATTATCACTAACTGCTAAAACGGTATTAAATAATGATTCATGTAATTGTTTAAATATTAAAAATAACAACAACAGGTTTTGTTATTCACTCCAAGCGTCAACATCTAAAATATAAACGAATACATTAATATGTAACAAAACTTGACAAAATTGAAGCTATTGCTATTTGCTTTGTAAATTATTTAAAAAATATTTGTACAGAAAAACAAAACGACATTTTAAACAAGGTTTGTTTTTATGGCTTCTTTACCATTTCGTTGCATGCCACTGTTGAATTTTATTCATTTTCATGCGTTTGTAACAAAGGTTGAGCCAAATTTGGTGTGTGTGACAAAGTCTTACCACAAACATGTGCGGTTATGATGTCATTAAGTGTACGTATGACGTTAATAATTGCAACAGTGAGTAATTAGACGTGTCACAAAGGCCAAAAAATCGATCGTCTTATTTGACAAAAACCTTATTGATTGCTACGTCCTGATACGTTTATTATTTCGGTTGAAAAAATTAGAAAAACAATTTAATTTAAATAATTTTAACATTTGAATACAAATTTCGGTCGTTGATACCGTAACTTTGTCCACTTCAAGCTTAAAATAATGGCTTAACTTAAGTAAAAATTCCGGCAAAACGTTTCCTTATCATTAGATATTCCATCAGAGAGACGAATAATAATAAACCTGGTCTGTAGTGAATTTAATTGCTTTTTATCAAATCCATACAGTAACGACTACCGTTAAGTAAGCAATGCATCAGACCCAATTAATTTTAATTAAACGCAATTATTTCGTATATGAACCAAATTTCTTCCGTCATATGGATAAAATAATTTAGACACGTAAGGCAATGTTACAAAACCGTTTCGATTCCTAACATTGCGAAGCAGATTTTTAAATAATGTGCACCTAATTACGTGAGATAACTCTTATTTTGTGTGTGTGTTGTATGCGCACACGCAATTGCCAACACTGAAATTATTCACAATGAATTTACGTCATAATACGTTTTTATTGTTTTGCATTTGAAAGTTACAATTACAATTAAGAGCAAATTGTATGTATTTATTTTAATGAAATGTTCTTACGAAAAAGTATTCATTTGAGGGCTTGCGACACTGGTGAAGATATGGGTGTCGGAATGTTCAGCTTTATTCACATTTCAAAGAAATTTTTAATTTATAATTTTGTACAATTTTATGAAAATAAACAGTTTAAAAATGACCTCAAAAGTTTTTTAACCTGCACAGGGACTTGTTTGCCTGATGAATAGAACAATAACCGACCAAATTTGAAAATGGTCACCATCTGCATATTTTTACATTGTTTGTTTGGCATGAATTTTGCAATGTATCGATTACTGGACAATTCAATTTTGGAAATTTTCGATGTAATTTATATCCGTGCCGTTTAAATTCGAACGAAATTCTATATAATGCAATATTATTATCAGATTATAGTTATTTTAAGGACTGTAATACGAAGCATTATGTTAATCCTTGCTAACATCATTCACCGTAAATGTGTTTTAATAATGAAATTACCATGTAACTTTGAAATGAATAATTATATGTGTGTCTGGCTTTATTTAAAATCCAGGTCACACGTACATGTGAATATATGAGGGGGATATATTTCTTCATGTAATGCAATCAAGGTACGTTTAGTTTTGGGTTAAAAATGTTTTACAATGAAATCTTGTAAAATATGTATTCCTGCGTTTATTATTTATGTGAGTTTTACTCTTTTATGTACTTACACTTACACTGTATGGCCGGTGACCCGCACAATGAAGGTGAATTTATAAATAATTCAGCCACTTCCTGCGTTAGAAAAGTGCGTGAACGACGTCTCAAATTACCTGAATTACTGAATCGACATGCACTCGTGAAATTTTCGGTAAAAAACGTGTTTATCGATTCTCTGTTAAATTGTTAATACGTTTTTTCAATATTTTCCATTAAAATTAATTCCACCATAAATAATAAATTCAACGATAGCGACCGTAATTGGGGTTGAAATAATAAAGACGATAATTTTGTTGATAAAAACTTTATTAAGTTTAAATTTGTTTAATTTATAAAAACATAACGTAATAGTAACAAATATTGATAACTTTACGTTTATTTACAAATACTATAATGATCACTGTACATTTTTACAGTTTGAAAAATTGTCTCTGCACCACAAAAAAAAAACACGGAACAAGCAAAAATTGAACAAAAACCTGATGCTAACAAAGAGGCGAAATTCAAACTTAACGTTTTCGAAAATGATTGTTTAACCGCTATCACATTTTTCGAAACAAACTAATCACAATTCGATGTATAATATTGCAAATTTGTGGTGCTACGTGCTAGTGAAGGTATGAAAAAAATTCCAAGGCTTGTAGCAGTGTCAAATCTTGGGTGGTGTGCACAAAATGAAGCAAATATTCACTATTTGGAATTTTTCGTTTAATTACACTCGTCTGCAATAAAATCCTCCTTTAAATAAAATTACTATGAATGTGAACATCTAAGTGAACGGTGTAATTCAAACATTTCCAAAAATTCTTAAATATCTCGAAAACGATTAAATTTAGATATGGGGACAGCTGATAAAAATTCCCTTAAAATAACTCAAATAATCCAAAAACGTAGTGAAAAACATAGCTTTTCATTAAAAAAAAAGTTGATAGCGACTTAGAAGTGCTAACATTTAAGTAGAAAAATAACAAAGAGTAAACAGACCAACGTTTTAATAAACTAGTATCAAAAAAGTTGTTCGGTCGAATTCATGTGAATTATTCCCTGTAACTAGCATGTGCTTCATTTTGGCGGCACCACCATAGAAAATCAGTTCTCATTGTTTACGATGCTTACGTTTAATTTCACTTTAGTCGAACTTTACGTCATTCGTTTAAAATCTATCACAGCATAAAACCGCCACCGTCTTGAACCGGTCGAGATTTGGGAATGAATGCATTTTTGGTCATCTCGACTCGTTTCATTCAGAGGGCGCAAATTTCAACAAATACGTTTCACCTAACATGCCACAGCCCCAAATTGAGGACACTCAACTGCGGCAATTTCATAATTCGTTCAAGTCCTACCGTCGTTATCCTGGTGCATCCGTACAAATCGATGCACTTTAGTCTCAGGAGCGACTCAGCAATGGTTGTTAAGCCCTTATCCGTCACACGACTGCACTGTCCGATGTTGAGCGTCTCCAGGTCATGGAGCGAATTCGCGATTTTCGCCAGACCTTCATCCGAGAGTTGACACGCACTCATTAACAAATTTCGCAAATTGAACAGTCCTTGTGAAATGTGCACTAGCGCTTGGTCACCGATTTTGTCACAAAATGATACGTCCAAAGACGAAATTCTCGACCCGCCTTCTGCAAGGAACGCCATTCCCGTGTCGGAAATATTATCACACGAACGCAAATTCAACTCGCGTAAATTCGTCATTTTGGCTAGGTGTTTTAACCCGCTGTCCGTTATACTAACACAAAAACTCAGATTGATTGAGATGAGGGAAGTCAAGCCGGTGGCGTGTTTGAGAGCCTCGTCGGAGAGTTTCTGACAGTCTTGGAGCCCCAAGTGCTCGAGCGATGGATTCCCCGAAGCCAAGTGTTGGATTCCTTGGTCCCCCACGTGCCAGCACGAGCGTAAATTCAGTCTTTTGAGCTTCTTGAGGCCCCAGGCGATGAGCATCAGGCCGGAGTTGGTGACGTTGGAGCAACCGCCCAGTTCCAGCACCTCCAAGTTCTTCAAGTGTTGGGCGATGCGTGTGAGGGACGTGTCGGTGACTTGCTTGCAGAGGGAGAGGTCCAGTTCGGTGAGGGTGGGTGAGTCTGCCACAAATGCGTGGGATATGCCCACGTCCCCCACGTTGTAACAACCACGGAGGTTCAAAGACTCCAAGTTAGGGATGCCCTGGATGACGTCCCGGAGGGATTTACGTAGGGACAGGACCTGAACACGTTTGATACCGCGTTTCACCAGCGAAGCGAATAGTGAAGGGTTAGCGCGACGGAGGTGGAGTTTGGCTTCGACGCCGCGCCACACGGACTTGTTGTAAGCGGCGTCGCGCCACGCAGTGCAAACCTGCAAAAACGGATTATTTTATTAAAAGAAAAGAAAAATTTGCACTTATAAAAACTGCAAAAAGTGCTAATCATTTGGAAACATTAAAATCACTGAGATGTACATATGAACATATGTACTGTTAAATCCGAATAAAAAACGTGTTGTGCTAAGATTTAGGATTAATTTCGTTGAAAAACTTTTGTAAAGTGTTAATAATCGTTTTTAGTTGATTCCTAGTTGATTATTAATAGGAGCTTAATTCTAAACATTGTGATTCATTAAAACAAAAAATAAAACGTTTTAAAGGAAAAACTAAAATTCGGTCCGGTACTACTTAAATTGTGGAGTGTTAGTAACTTGTTTTCACTTAATTGTTGGCTGGAAATAGTCTACCTAGGTATATTTCAAAAAATACAGCTGGTATAAAACTTAATTTTTAATATTTTTTTCTAAAAAGTATCACGCTATTTTACCACTGCGTACGTTCACCGGAAAGACTGGAATATGAAACCAAATATTATAATTAACTAAGTCGGAACATTTACAGAAGGTAACAATTTTTCGGCAGATGTTCCATCTGTGCCCATCGACACACATGTGGTGTAGCTAAGGTAACACATACATATACAGAATGTTTTTGTGAATAAGCCGAACATTCTTTATATTTGTTTTAAATTGGGGTGGACACCTGTTTTTCTTCGTACAAACGACAAAAATTCTAAATTATTGTTGTGAAGCCTTAAAGTAAATAATATACGAGGTGCATGTTGCTTTCCTCGATAAGATTTTGTCGTTCTCTTCGATAGAATAAAGCGATTTTTGTCATTTTTAAGCTACAACTCAAATAATTTTAACAAAATTGCTGACTGATTTTTTTCTTTTTGACTGCAAATTTTGCCGTTTTTAAGCAATAAATCATCTAACGCCAACTGATTTTTAGAAAATATAAAGCGATTTTAGCTTTTTTACAGCGCGTATTGATGTTTTTAAGGAAATAATTGTCCAAAATCAAGTGATTATCCTAAATTGGTGCTTAAAAAATCTTTCTCACCTAGCACTAGTTGAATACAAAGATACTAGAGGCATCAAACACCATTAAAATATGATAAAAAAATATATTTTTAGAAACTCTCGAAAGGTATGTATGTATGCTACCATTTTATTATAGACGTACCTACTGAAAAATGCAATTTTTTAAAAATTTATATCAAAAATAGGATTAACAGTAAAATTTTGGTGGTTACTGTAGCGGTTGTATTTTTTAGCAAAACACAAAAATATAAAAATTGTAGCCACGTATATCAGTTAATCAATCAGTGTTGTCAACAATTGAAACAACCGAGCAGTTAGGTACCTCCAAAATTAGGTTTATTTGAATTTTTAATGTTTACTTAATGTTTTTTGGGACTAGCGACATTTTTTTACGGATATTTGCACAAAATAACA
Organism: Tribolium castaneum; assembly: GCF_031307605.1. Classification (NCBI taxonomy): domain Eukaryota; kingdom Metazoa; phylum Arthropoda; class Insecta; order Coleoptera; family Tenebrionidae; genus Tribolium; species Tribolium castaneum. Next base: position 24,572,476 of record NC_087396.1, on the reverse strand, counting down.
CTTATTACGCATCCTCTGGTCACATAAGCAACACAATTAATTTTACTTATAGGAGTTTGTACAAAAAAATCTGAAAAAAGTACAGGCTCAGAAAAAATGTACGATCTACAAAATGCCTGCTTTTATTTTAATATTAATACAGCTGGTAGATAGGTAAGTAGAATTCGAGAAGATTCGAACACTACTTGGTTTTAACATGTGGTCAGAAGTTTTAACAGCAAGATGATTTTGCTTTTTAACATAAATAACGGTTCTTTCGAAGAATCTTTCCATTTCGTCTTCAGTATTTTCCAATACGAAACCTCAATCTCAAATTTCAAATGTACCCAAAATTTAACCTTTGAAAATATCAATTTTTCTAAATTATTTGACGAAAACAACAAATTCATTACATTTGACTTTTCCCTGCTGAAAAATTAATAAAACTCCATTTACCCATTTATTAAAAACGGGAATGTCATTTTGTACAACACGTGCTTGTGTGAAAAAAAAGTCAAATTTTCAGTTTTCATGAAAGAGACATTTATTTACATCTAAATGCAACAAACTGTGATAAACTGGCATTTTACTAGAAAGTTCCGAGTATCTATATTTTGACAAAAACGAAAAATGCAAGAAGCCTCCGAATTGAACCAAAGACTGGAAATATCCCTAACACCAGGTGTTTCAAGCAAGAATAACAGCGCTGAACCAAGTGCATTTCTCTTCTCTTGAACCGTTTCGATAAAAATCGTATTTATAATTCAGCGATTTAATTAATCTTCAACCATTGTAACGAAACGAGGTGGGGCACAGAATTTTGAGCAAAAGTTTAAAAGGAGACCCACCTGCGCCACGCGGCCCTTGTCGCGCACCTCCAGGTAGCTGAAGATGATGGCCAAGATCTCTGGATAGAGACAGGAGATGTGCGTGGTGCCATGGTCTGGTTGTTGCAGCGCGTGGAGCTCCTGGACGGGCGTGTGGAAGTGCTGGGGCTGGTGCAGCCTTTGGTAGGGCTGGTATCTGGTGTGGTGGCGGATGATGGCCGCTGTGGACAGCAAGGGGACGGGCAACTCAGTGAACATCTCCTCCATCATAGTCGGAACCACTACGTGCGCACCACGACTCGGAGCACGGGCGCCTTCTCACCTCTACAACGACTCATTTCAAACTGTTGGCGACCAAACTGGAGAACAGACGAAACGAGTTGCGAGTGCTGCCATTGGTCCGAGTGCGCACCACGTGACCATCGAACGTCGTATCGATTCGACCGCTCACGGCGGCATTTTTAAGTTGCGAGAGAAAACGCCTCCCACCACTGAGTTTTGCATTTTTCGGGGAATTTAGGTTAGGACCAACCACATGACGGGAACTTGCCCAAAAATATTTTACAACGAAGCATTTAATTGATTGCAAGTAGGGGAAAATGATTTTCTTAGGGGTTGGGGAAATGCCTCCCTTTGTAAATATTACTATTGTTTTTAGTTTGTTTTTCAAATGCAAACTTTTTACAAAACAAATAAAACGGCAATGTTGAAATGTAAATATTGATTTGTATTAGTGAAATAGAGATGAAGATACATGGGCTGGGAACGAGATATTCCCTTCAAGTTTCAAGAGGATAGCGCTGAATAAAATTCGGTTTTTCCTTCGGCGTTTTCTGGGAACTGAAAATACTTTTTGTTTTCAAAATATTCATTTAAATAAGGCTGGAGCGGCACGGACGAATTTTCAGTTATTTTCAGACTTGTTTTCAAGAAGAATAATGACCATGTGTGCATCGAATCAAAAATCAGAAAAAATCAATTAATTTAATTTAAATGTTTAATAAAATTTTGTTTGTGCTACTACCTACTGTTCTAAATTTCCAAGTTGCATTTTGATTTAAAAATATAGAGGGTGTTGAATATTTTATATCAAAGTTGGTAGTACATATAACTCATAATTGTCAAAAAAATTGTATGGTGTGCAAAAACAATCAAAAAACTTGATTCTTGAAAAATTATTACAAATGCTTAATTCCATTTTTTTTCTGATGGTATATTTCGGTTGTTTGGTACGGAACGCCAAATTTCTGACAATGTATTTTTTATATATTTTTTACAAGAATCGTAGGTATAGATTGTCTGAAAAATGAGTTACAATGCAAACTTATGTTTTTTTTAATAGAATACCCCAAATTTTATTATATTTTTGGACGTAACTTTTAAAATTGATAATTTTGATCAAAACTTGTATCTATTAGTCGATTCTGCTTAGTTTTTTTAAATAATTTTATTTTTTTTTGACGAGAACACGTCTTTTTAAAAAAATTATTACACAAAAACTAATCATCTTAGAAAAGTGAAGCTTTCACCACTTTAAACGGGAAAGTTCAAACTTAAATCTGCACCTATTTATTTTTTGTTGTAGGATATGCAATTGGAAACGTAAAAAAATAAGAAGTTTGTTAAAAGTTAAATAACTTAAAGATATTAAAATTTTACTTATTTATTTAATATTGATTTTTGGTCTAGAAATTCAAAACATGCACAAATAATGTCATGTTTGATATAATTCAATAATTCAAATAATTCAATTCAATTCAATTATTGGATTGATTTTTAAGAAATTTTGCGTAATAATTGAGTTTAAGCTAAATAAACGCCTAGAAAAGGTTAAATTTTTGGTAATTTTTGACCAAATATGGTGATTTTTTTCATTCTAATTAAAAAAACAGGGAAAAAAACTTGATTTTTGGTCTAAAAACGTGTTTAAATGCTCAAAACTTGAAGAATATGTCATTTTCGACATAATTCTGGAATTTATTGGCTTACTTTTTATTGATTTCGCGGAAATTTTAAATAAGTTATAATTTTTGTGACGTTGTACTGCAATCCATCATGCCTTGTAAAAATCGTCGTCTCTCCTAACAACCTCTACAGGTATAGAGGTCATGAAATTTATTTGCTTTTGAAAATACCGACCCGCCTTACCTGCGATATGGATTAGCAAGCACCTGATAAAGGGTCCGCAAAACCTTGCCAGGCCATAGTAATTTTTACCTGAACTGATCTCAGTTACTGCCATTTTCTCTGATTTAGACCTCTAAAAATCGTGGTGATTTAGTTACAACAAAGTGTTCATATTTTACACTTTCTTGTAATTAGCGTAAGAACAATCAAATTTAACTTAGCAATAAGCAATTAAACAGGATATTAATATTTTTCACTCAATCATTTACGATGTTCCGGCTATTATTGGCAATTTTAATGAGCAATAAAAATGTAACATGGAAATTTAAAGTAAAAGATACACAGCGCCACCTCGTTGCGAGTAGCTAAACAAAGCAGCAACCATTAGTCATTTCTTCCCAAGGACTGTAAGCGAGCATTTACGGTTTTCCGTTGTGGTCGTAGAGATGGCCACAAATGTATGAAATTTTTTAATTTGTGCGATTGATTATTGCACTTTAATAAATGACGATTTAGTTTCGGGGTCAGTGCATCAAAGTTTCAAAAGAAATTATAATACAACAAAGACCGTAATGAAACAAAAGTTGAAAACAATGGAATGTGCCTTAGAAATTCCGACGAAGCGAAATACCGAGAAGAATTCAGACAATAGCTTGTTTCAGACTGTTGGAAAATCTCTTTGATTTATTTGAGATAGCCTGTGTCTAATTAAATAAGACTACAGTCTTCAATTAATTTTATAGCAACATTAGACATTTTTGTGGGACGGACACATAGTTTCGGTCATTTTTTGGCATAACTTTAAGAAAATTTCTTTTGCAATTTTTACATTGGATGCGTGACACTTTAATTGTTTGACAATGCAGTTGTCATTAGCACAATTAAACGGTGGAATTTATTGTTTTGTGAAGAGTAATTTACATTTTAAGGACACAATCAATTGTTTAGAAAAACAAAGAACTGCTGAATCTAACTGTGTTAACTCGATTCTTTTGTTTAGTAAAGTTAGATAAAGCGACATGGTCTTTACACTTTTTTTAATTTTTAATGTATTCGCATGAGCGAAGCGAAGAGTGCCTCAACCGTTTTCCTTCCAGTGAAAAAGTTGTTTTAAAACTTTTTTAAATGAATTACACACATTTGTCAGTGACACACTTTGTCATTTACTTGTATTTTTGGGGTGCATCTATTAAAGCAGAATTGTAAAGAGAAAACAGTAAGGTTTTTTGTCCATATCATTATCATAAAATCAGTTGCCAGTCTTTGTTATACTTACTCAGCTTTCTCTCGGCGCAAAAACGTGGATGAACGTAAATGAATTAAGAAATTGAAAGAAACCGTTCTCAGGATATAACATATTATTAAGTAGGTTAACAAATTGTATTAAAAGCATTGTAAAAACGCTAAGATTTACTACATACTTATCCATTCGTACAATAATTAATCTAAAGTCAGTGAGTTACAAATAATACCCAATTTACGTTTTGTATGTAAATTTCAGTTAAAAATTATAATTTAATTTAATTACAATTGTGTATATTATCATTCTTACTCGTAATTAATAGATAAATTGTGTAAGCTGTATTAACACTTAAAGTCAAAGCTTTTTATGTGTACTTACTGTGCTGTATCTCCTTGCTTTATTGTGATTTCTCATAAAAAAACCTTTCAAAACATTTTAAACACTTGGTTAAAGCAGGATTATTTAACATTAAAATTGTTCTAGGTAATAAAAACCAAAACATTTAATTTTATAACTTTTCTAAAGATAAGAAGATTATCTAAATTTTTATGTTTCTAATTAGTTGTGCTGTAACGGAGAATGGAATTACATTGTTGAATTCAAACAAAATGCTTAGGTCGAGAAAATATTTAAGAACATTTAAATAACTCCCTTTGTTATATCAAGTTTGGTCAATGATTTCAAAACGTATATTTATTTCTATTTAATTTCATTTGAGATAGAATGATTGCGCAGTTGTAATATTGACCATTAGTGGGGAGTTCAAAGGGGTGAACATAAATAAACGAGAGGGCTTATTTTGCGAATTTACAATGCAGCCCATCATCAGACATTGTGGTCTTTGTGTAAAGCTATCGAAGTGGTTTGTGCAACCCATTGGCGTGCAACATTCAAGTGTTTTGTTCAAGATGAGTTTTCTTAGTCATTTTTCTATTTTTATGCATTTTTTTACACAAAAACCAAACTAGGTATAAAAAAACACGTTGAATTTGATTTTTTACCCTACTTTTTAACCTTTTTTTGTCAACTCTGGATTTTCCAGAAACGTCAATTTTTAACCCGGTTAGGCTTCTTTAAACCACCAAAATAGGGGAAAATTTAAGTCAATTAAAATATAAAATATCAATTTTTCCGCAAATTCGCCAAAAAATCGAAGTTAATAAGATACACATAATTAGACGATTATCAGTGCTCAGTGTTTTGCTATTTCACATTTTTTGATTCGTAAAGCGAACTCAAATTTTAATCATTAGATTATGTACGAGTAACTGTTTACACTAATAAACATAAAAATTGTATCACATATCAAATGATTTTTTTAAATGCAACAAAATTTTATAATTTTATAATTTTTTATAAATTTCATCTTATGCACAATTTATTCGTTTCAAGATAATCACGATGCACATTATTATTTGTTTAGAAAGTGTGGTAAAACTTTCTTACATCCAGATCTCTGCATCATTAACAAAAAATATGATCCCTTTTGTAATAAATTTGATATTTTTTTCATTTCTCGTATAAATTCGTTTTTTATACGTTCCATATTTGACACCAAGCGTAATAAACACGTTCCAAAACAATGCATAAATAACCCACAAGAAATTTAACATTTAACACTGTAGCACCTTAAATCCATTTTTATGTTATGATGTTATTGTTTCTTTCTACCTGCTGCTGTGAAGAAGCACAGTCTTGTGACAACTGCTATCATAAATAAAAAACATTAGTATATTATTTACGTTTGGAATTCTTTCCAACATCTCAATCTGACCTAATGGAATTTAGGTTTTCACACTATAATTTCGCTTGTTGAGGGACGCCACTGCCTTCCGGCGTCACACTGTTATTACAGGGGCTATTTAGAGACCCAGGTGCTCCTTTGTCGGCCAAATCCTCAAATAAAACCCATCTTGTTTTTTGTAGCCGCATTACCACATTGTCGGACACTTGTAATCCGGTGGTGGTATGAAATAAAATATTCATTGTGATGTGAAAAAGCAAAAACAAACCAAACAGCTATATAATTTTAATTCAGCATTTCCTCTTTACGTGGGCGGAAAACTCCTTCTTCAGACAATAAAGTTTATCGCTGTCGGCGTTACAACTATCTCAGGAATAATTAATCGATGGGTATTAGCGCCAGAATTGATTCGAGATTTATTGGCTCGCTTCGAGACCATTTACATTGATTATTGATTACGAGAAAAATTCCATTTTTCTGGCTAAGGGCGATTCGGTGTTTAGAGATACGATGCGGCAATTATTTGTTTTCTTGTACAGTTACGTTCACTTCTTCCTGAACACTACGTGCATCAAGCATTCTTTCCAATTAGACATCAAGTGTTAAATGTCCGAGAGAAATCTTGCGAATATAAGTTATGGCATGAAACTGCGCCACTTGTCGCAGTTAGAGGCAGCTTCTGTATTTGGCTTTGTGTTTAAAGCTCCTCCAGTAATTTGGGCTTGTTTGTTTTGACGATTAGTGTTTAATATCTCCGTAAATACGAGGCGGGAAAGTGATGAAATTTCATTGAGAAAAATACTACATTATGCAATCAAATGCTAATTTGATTTTTAAAGGCATTCAGATCAAACGGTTCTTTGATTGACAGGAGCCTAGTTATTTGCAGCTGAGAGTTGAACTTTTCACAAAAATATATTTCAAAGCTTCAAGTAATGCGATCTCTGATAATTTGTTTTACAAGTTTTTAAATAAATGATCCGTGGTTTTAAACGGTTCTGCTTCCATGCTTTAGCTATTTATTAGATTCTATCAGGTGATAAAAGCGGTGAAACAACATACGTTTGTGTGTTTCTACATTACGGGTATTTCAACTAAAAAATTAATTTGGGTAAAGTTTTCTAATAAATATACGATATTACAATCTTTTTTTTCGTAAAACACATGATTTGATAAACGAGCACTAATGTATGTAGTTATGACTTTGTTACAGTAATTTTCTGAGAAAACACAATTATGTAAAGAGTACAAAGTACCTATTTGAAAACAAAGAACCAAACAGGACTTACTTATCACCAAAGCCTTGCGTTTGTTCAAGCAATAAGAATAACACTGATGGCTTTCGGGTGCTACAGTTTTTCTCCACACAATTAATTCAAGAATTCTTGTCTATTAGAATATCTGAATTTTCATTAAGGTTTTGGTTTCTACAAACAAATGTGCTAAATTCCTACAAAAAGCCAATTTTTACAGAGCGTGACATCAATTAGATCTTGTCATTTTATGCTCTGCCAATGTTTGCTGGAATAAATCTCCGTGAAATAAAGTAAAATTCGGTTCCAATAATATATCCTTGTAACAAGTTGTACAGATGTTGGCTACCGTTATTTAAAAGAAAATTGTTTAGTATTTTCTAAAACAACTAAATTGCTTGGCATTTCTCCATTGAGAAATAAATATATTTAATCAAGTAGTAGCAAAACAAACAACAAGAAACTGCAACAATTTTGTATTTGAATTGGAATGAACACCTGGAGAATGTATATAATAAAAATTGTCGCGTTTACGGATTTATGGCGTTGTTAGAACCAAGCATGTGCAAAACTTATTCTAGTGCTTGGAAACTGGAAACAACATAATTTTGGATTAAAATTTTTATATTGCCCATCACTTTTTCATTATCTTTATTTAATGAAACTTCAAAGCTCGACCGATTAATTTCAGGATTGTGGTTGTGAAACCAGTAGCAAATTAATAAAGTTTGTGGAAATGAAAAAAGTTAATGTATATTTTGTTTATCATCAAGTGTGTGAAGTGTTCTTGATAATAACATAAAAAATTGTTTGAAGCTTTATTGGTAATCATAATTATTCCACAGTAATAAGTGGACTATTTTTTACTAAACGCAATTAAATGGAAAATATCTTCGCGTTATAGTTTCATTTATGAATATCTATTATCTACACTTCATCGAGCAGTAGGTAACATCTAACCCGAGAATTTCTTTTAAATGTCCATAAATACCGTTTTATCTCCGTTTCATTGCTTTAGTTCAGCAGGGATTTTCCGATACTCCTTTCTAATAATAATAATTATCGAGGCAAATTGTTATTGCAAATATCTAATTATGAGTTAAATAGCGACATTGTTTATATTTACCATCAATCAATAAGACAGGCACCTTAGCATAACTTATCAATGTCGTAAATGTCCCGCATATTATTATGGGGGTTACTCAAAAACTAAAATAAAAAAAGCAAAATGTAACTTGCTATTTACTGGAACGTTTCAAATACAGTGAAACCTCCGTAAGTCGATTTTTTGACAATTTTTCTACAAAAAAGTAGATAGGTATAAGAAAAATAGTAATTAAACATGTGATATACTGCAATTTTATGTCAATTTTCTTTAGTTTGTTAATTTTATAAATGTTAAATACAATATTCTTCGTGTTATAGAAGTTCTACTGTACATATTTCTTAGTCAAAATCTTTTGGAAAAATACTAGAACTAGTTCTTTCTTTCTTTTTTATATGATGTTTCTCTAAAGTTTGTTGTTTGCACCTAAAACTTGTAATTTAATCGTAATGATAGAAAGGGTTGATGGTCCTTTTTCGGTGAGAGCAAGGAAGACGGCACATGAAAGCTCTTCGCCCAACCACTGCACTCTTCCGAAACTGGATGGATGGTGGGTACGGCTCTTTATTCGTCGTTGCATTCTCATTCAGTTCACGGCGGTTGTTCGGTCGGTGGACAGACAGACAGACGGTCTCTTTGATCAGATAGATCGGTGATTAGGACTCAGATTAAAGAGCCTGTGCTTTTTCAGCAATGCGCCGAACTTTTATGAGTGATGATTGTGTCGCATTTTTTTGTGTTATTGTGGATTAATTTGCCAGTTTAGGTGAGCCGTTCGGAAATTTTACGATTATTTCATCTCGAGCGGAAATTGACTATTTTACCTACAGCAGAGATTGCTGGGCGCAATTTTGCGACTGAATGGCGTAATGGCTAATTGGAGGATTTTGTCAGATTTTATTTCAAACTCATTGAAAGGAATTGGTTGCTATATCCATAATTGCTTTGAAAATTTTGTTGCGAACAGAAAATTCTATTTGAACTGAAGTTATCATAGCAGATTACTAAAATGAAGTATAAAAGTGACTGATATTAAATAATGGAACGAAAGTTTGATTTAATAAACGTATGTCTTGGTTGTTTGTTTCAATTAATAAAAAATGACGAAAATACTAGAAATATTAATAATTTACTAATTATATTAGTCTACAAAAAATAACTTTTTTATGCATGATTATTATAAATTTAATTCTGAAGTGAAGTGTAATAACTAATAACAGAAACTATGTACAAATAAACTTTTTTGTAGTAGTTTTTGTAAATAAATTGATGATTTTACTTAAAACTACTGGAAATATAATTTTTGCGACAATAATTTACAACAAATGTTATAAATCGTTCAGAAACATCAAAAATCATTCAAAATTTCAAATAACATTAAAACTTATTACTTGAACTGGCTAATCAATGTAAATTCCTAGAAACATTGAAGATATTAGCTTTCCCTTTTTATTTACTACGTGAATGATCAATCAGATTTATCGTAGTTAGTTACAATAATTGAGAAAAATTCACAGCATTGTGTAAATAGTTTGATAACAATAATAATCAGCCATAAAGTTCTAAAATAGCAAGTTGTGATAAGACATGTGACAGGTTTCTGGGAAGTACTTGTTTAGGACAATAATAAAATAGGTGTCCCACTGAAAATATTATCGCTTGTAGCTATATCATGACATGAGTTTTAGTACCAATTAGAGTTTAAGATAATTAATCGATTTCCAGTTTTCCAAAAAAATAAATACTTGGTCTTAGGCAAGACACCATATTTAATTATTGCCGGCGTTAATGTTGTAGTTAAAAAGTGTGATAATTATAATGTTTGAGTGATTTTTAGCAGCAACAAGCCATAAAGTGGTAATTCCTGCAATAGCGGTCATTGATAAAGCTGGACAGGTTTATTATTGGTGGCAATAGTAATAATTAGTGCTTGACTCAATAAAATCGATTAGCATTTATAAATTATTACGCTTGTGCCTAATCAGTTGTCAAAATTTTAATTGCCACTTGTAGCTGTGTTTTTTTCCAAAAAAACACGTTTCCATCAAGCGCAGATTTTGCACTTTATAACGTATTGTGTTCCTTTGTAAATAGTCGTGAAACGCACGCCTTTTACTGTCGTTTTAAAAAGTAATAAATCATCTCGAGACCAGAAAAATGATTAAAAGGCTAAATTTTTCAATCAAACGTAAACACAAGGACAATACTGTTAGATCAAAGCCCGAGTCAGTGCTGTTTTAATTAGGCAATAAAATGCCAGCTCATAGTTCTCATAAAGGATTATGTTCTTTACTCCACGTTTGACGTTTCCTATAAACATCACGCGTAAATGCGCTTTTAATTGTCGCAAATTCTAAAAAAGACAACTACTCGCGTTTATATAATACCGCTAGATCATTGACATTCTTCTCTCGTCTGCTGCAAAAATCATTCATCATAAAAATACTCGCGGAGAAATCGAGTCATGAGAAAATTTGGCCGTAAAAGGTTCATTTCATGGTTTTTGAACACGTAAAACAGTGTTTTTGGTAGAACGGAGGAACCGTTTTCGTCTGACGGAAAAATCTCGGAAGCTTGTATTCAATTACAACCGTTAAATTCGTGCAATTAGTTCGTTAGAGCTCAATTTTACTTTCTAATGATTACCTTCTGTAACAAGCGCGTTTAAGAATCCACGATTTTTCCTTACTGTTGTACTCAAAAAATATGTTAATTGGGATCTATCACAAATTTGCATTTACGCATTGTTGATAGAGCTTTCTAGGAATTCGGAACACGCCAATTTATCTAATGTGAAATTCGGCTGTTGGGGTCATCTTTGTTCCTATAAAAACTCGATTAATTTATTGAAAAGGTTTCCATTTAGTTTGTGGTAAGGGGTTCCCATTAAACGACCAAAAAATTGAGGTCACAAAATTGTGTTTGAATTGATGATCGTATAAATTAGGAAAGCGCAGCTTGTATGCTAATTTTATAATTGAAATAATTGAATAGGTGCGAATTTTCACATAAAAACCTGTAAAATCCGTTTTTAAACGTGTTTGTTTGTGTAATACAAAGTGGCTATAAATAATACATCTTAGGAAGCTTCCCTAATCCGCAATTTTTTAAAGCTTTTAAAAGTAGAAATAGTTACAGTATTTCAGCTTTTTAGTTTCTAATTTCTTAATTATATTAATATTTAATATTATTTATTTATACTTATTTTTTTCAGTTTTTCGTTGTTTAACCATCTTATAAATTTAGTTTTGCAATTTCTGAATGTTTTTACTTTGCAGTTCTATGGTTTTTTAATTTCTCATTCTTTCATCAATCACTTAGTTCAATTTCAAAAGTTTTTTAACTTTTCAGTCTGCGAGTGTAATGTTTTTTTTTGTTATTTGTGTATGAGTTCGTGAGTATTCAACCTTCAATGTTTCCTAGTATGTAGCGTTAAAGACAGAATTTAAAATCTCTAATAGCCTAATTGCCTCATTATTGTGGCACAACAATCTACATGCGATATAATTATTTTCCTTTTATTACTCTTTAATACTTGATTATTATAATTGCTGAAGTTATTAAAAAGCTTGTCTTGTTTTTGAAAAGGTAGTAATTGGTTGGTCAGGTGTGCAAGTCCATTAGCCAACGTTTTAAAAAATTTTTTTTAATAGCCGGACAATAAATACATGACCCAAATAATGATTGTTGTGAACAGGTCGGGAAACATAAATTGCGTTAATTATGATTAACACGACCTGACAGCAATATTGCAATGATAGATACTTGGTATTAAACGTTTATTTCTTCTCGGCCGACAAAATGTCACAATTAATTTGATTTCCTTTCGCGCTTTTTCGCCGTTAAATAACTCGAATTCAGATCTTTCTCTGGTTATCTGTGCAGAACGATTTTAATTAATAAAAAGCGGCTGACCGCTGACAATGCATCCTGACAGTGACTGTTACAAATGGTTCCGATTAAACATAATTATCCTGAGAGTCGTCGTAATCGGATAATTGTCCAAGGCTCGAAATTAAGGGATCTTTTATGTACCTTTACGTTAATTAATGTTGATAACTTGCACCATTAATAATGCATTCTTGCTTGATGTTTTTCAGCAATCCGTCAGTATTAACGACTGACGGCCTCTCAACTGCGCGTGCTTTCAGCTTAATGCATCATACAAATTGCATTTTCTACATCTAATCGCGGGATTTGTTCAAGAACAAGAAACCACTCGTAAATAACTCGAGTAATCCTGATCTGATCTGTTAGCCAACACAAGATTTATTAAAAAAAAATCTTGTCCTACTGACTGCGCCACTTAATTTAGAATCGCTTTTAAACTTTCTCTAGTCAGAGTATTTTGGTTTAATGCGTTGTTTGTTTGTCCTGCTGTGCCTAGAAATTAAAATTAACTAATTTGAAGCTTTTACGTTTCAGAAAAATGCGTCTCACGGAGTTGTCCGGGAGAAAATCTAGTGCAATGCAGTTTTTCTATTACATCGTGCTGAGCATCTTCTCCATAAATTCAACGGGAGCAGCACGGAGGTCGCCGATAAACGGCACATGGATGTAAGTTATGTCCATTGACTTTAATGAAAACTTTTATTTCTGTATCATTAACATTTTATGCTTGTGCTAATTGCGTTTTCTTTTTAATATTGTGCAAAGTTTTGTTGGTAAACAGGTCTAAATGCATCATACAAGCAATTAACATGATTCAGATTGACAGCAGATAATAGCTAGGTGGATGTGTGTGCATTTTAATGATTCTAGTTTTTTTTGAGAATGAAAATTATGTTGCCGCTGGAGTCAAGAGTTCGATAAAGCCATTTATTAAATTTTGATAATGCTGTATGTGAGATTTATTTTACAATCGCTCCAACACGCCTGCTGCATTCCGAAAAATCTGATTTTGTAATAATTATTTATTAAGCAAATGCACCTGCATTTCTGATTGACTTTTTCGATTCAGTAACACCGTGCAATAAATCAGCAGCATAATAGCCGGCGAATCTGTAGCAATAAATTCGTAATTGAGGTCAGGCTGCAAACAACTCTTTTAAAACCATTATCAAAATCATATTTTATGAAAGGACACTTTGGTTTTATCGGCCTTGAGTTGTGCGAAAGCTCTCTCAATGAAGTTATGAAAAAACCAGCACTGCGATTCAAATAGAAAGGTTTATTAAGCCGCCAGTGGTCAAAGAAAGCGTTCTGTCCGAGACGAGTTAAAAACTTGACATGCGGTTAAGATTTTTAGCGGCAACTTTGAGCGTGTTATTAGAGTTTGTTAAAACACTCCTTTGATGGTTTTACGACACGTTGAACGGGTGCACTTTTGTCATTGTTGAAAAGACGGTAATTGTAATTTGATATTTAAAATTGTCAGTCGCTCATTAATTAAGAAAGCGTGAGAATTTTCCAATTACCTGAAATTTTGTGTAGGTTCTCACTATCTCAAATAATCTCTGTTGAAGATAAATGGTAATATAATAAGTGACAAGGACTGGGCCTTGCGGTGCACCACAGTGACCATTAACATTATCTAAGTACCCTTTCAAATTGCTTTTGCTCTCACCAACAAAGAAAATTAACATTTCGCAAAGTTTATCATAAATTTTGCACTTTTCATTCAATATCTTCAAAGTCGTGCTCAAACGTTGTATTTCATCAGATGCTCCCGAGATAATTACGTCAAATCATTAAAAATGTAATTTACAATCTGGTGGCACTTATCTTGGACAATGTCAGATGCATTCAAAGATAGTGCGAACTTTATTGCACAAAAGAAAGTTTATTAAATTGTATTAAGCACATTGAAGCTGTCCATGGGGTTGCCAATATTAGTATTCTCTAGGGTCCATTGTTGTATTGCAACAAAAGAGTTTAATTAAGTTCTTTTCAAATTGAATCAATTTTACTATCTGAATTAATATTCAAATAGAATTTATTATTATGTGTTTTGATTGGAAAGGGTAATATCGCATTAAATGACTCAATTATGTCGCCAGCCGTGTATCATCCTCTAGATTATAGTATCGAAGGAATTACCATATAAGATTATAAATGGGCTTGTAATTAAGAAGAAAAGTTTGTTTAATTTCTTTTGAGTTTTATTGTAAATAGAGTTGGGTAATTTAAATTATTTCAAACCAGTGTGTGGCATCATAAATAAAATAGGTAATGAACTGAAGTAATAAATTATTATTCATAATAGCCAACGTTTAGACAAAGAATAATTTAGTGACTTGAGAATTTAAAACAATTCAAGTGTTAATCACAAAACTCACTGTAGCAAAGTTTTATTGGCCTTTATAGGCCTTTTGAGTTGTTAAAAGTGCAAAAAATAAATTGGTTCGATTTTAAGATGTTTGATTTTTGCAATTTTTGTCGCGATTTTGGTCAATTGTTGGTACCGGCAACATTTATCGAGCAATAATTCCAGAACTATTGGAGATAACCCTATGAAGGTTATTATCATTGGAAAGCTCTTTCAATCATCTATCTTTTTCAAAAAAGATCATTGTTTTTAAATTAATTGTCTTCTCGTAAATTGCAAAAATATTGACCTGAAGACTTGAAAAATTTCTGTTGACATTAGCCTCTTCACAACAGCTTCTGTTTTGCTGTAGCAACCCAGCTGTTGACGCTTTTGCATCCACAACTATAAATCAGAAAAGATAATTTCTTATTTGCTTTATTACCGCTACAAAATCTGGTCTATTAGCGACTATGATAGCAGTCTTCCTCTAACCATTACACTAAGTATATTTTATCCACATTATAATAAGTGAAAAAGGATGTGGAATTATTACCCGAGCGTTTTAGCCACTAATTGCAGCATCAGAGGCGACGAACCATCAGTGAATAACCCAGAACTGTCTCACTGTGTTCCAGACGAATGGGCATGATGATGGATGAAAAAATGCAAGGTGATCAAGGACCACCAACATGCCACACACTTCCGGGTTTGAGTCCCGGACAAATCCGGCTCTGTCAATTGTACATGGACCATATGAATGCTGTGGCATTGGGGGCTCGTCAGGCGCTATCCGAGTGTAAACATCAGTTTGAAAATCGCAGGTGGAACTGTTCTTTACTGAATGACGTCAATGTCTTTGGTCCAGTTATAACAATCGGTAAGATAAAAATGTTTTTGTTTATTTAAAAAAGAAGCTGCAAAACAAACACTCGGCTTGAATAAAATCACTCGAGTGTGAAAAGACATTATTAAGGTGAGTAGGTGATAATTAATTTTCGTAAGTACTTCATTGGGACAAACAAGAAGAGGTTTCAAGAGCTCGGTTGCGTAAGGACGGTAAACAGGAAATTTGGGCAACTGCCATATGACAAGACAATTTTTATGTATATTATTATATTGGCAAAGTATTTTATTATTATAAAAAACACAAATTTTTGGGATAGTTAGGCATGCAACTCGGCTTTCTGAGTTATGTTAAAATTTTGCGAAATAATTAAGTGTCTTTCTGAAATTTGACATTTTTTCGTCATAGTATTTTAGTTTGAATGAAAACCGTATTACGTAGTAATTTTTTAGTTCATTTGCTTTAGTTCAAATTAATTTGATTTTTTTTACTAAGGCAAGAACAAAAAGATAAAGTTCTTTGCGTAAATACTCTCAATATAACTTTTTTATTTTATTTTCTTTCTTCTTTCTTTAATATTTCTTCTGCTTTATTATTTTTTTTTTTGAAGGAATAAAAACTACAAGTTTAGTGAATTTTGCTTTACTTTAGAGTGAAATAGCGAAATACAGCGTGTACTTGAAAAACTAACATTTACCAACTAAATTGGGCGGTTTTTCGGTATATGTTTGATGAAATTTTGCGAAATAATTGCGTTATTGAATGAAGAAAGTCCAAATGCAACAAAAAAATGCAAAATAATATCAACTTATTCAATAGAATTTAGAAAAAAAACACTGCATTTTATCTTAAGATGTTTTTAAACGCCCGAAAAGAGAAAAATAACTCACTTTACCATCGGGAGTTTCTATTTAGGTACAATCTGTCTTTCAATTCATTTTAATTAAAAGTAATTTAAAAGAACTATTAAATTTAATAAACAAATCGTTAAGTTCATTTAGCCTAATTATTTTTTGTGTTCATCTCATTTTTATTTTGACTCGAAGAATTTTTAAGTGAAATAAATTCATTAGGTTTTTTTCCCATCTTTCCAGTTTTAGTTGTGCACTTTCTCTGTAACTTTTTCTGTGTTATGTTTTTTAAATGTTTAGTCTTCATTATGCAAAGTTTGGAAATTTTTCATAGAAAAATACGTTTTTATACAACCAAAAATATGATTGTAGTGAAAGTACAAAGTAGATATCTCACGTAAACGTAAAGGTCTTAATAGCATTCACGCAGAGCGCATCTAACACTTCTCCATAAATTTAATTTCTGCAAAGGCAATAAAATTCATGTTATTTGCCAATCCATCAACACCCCATCTGATTTGTATCGACCGTAATTCTTCTTAACAGTTCCTGAACCAGTGACTCGTAAAATTGAAATGAAGATACATTCGATCCCTGTCAAAATTAGATATTGATGCTATTAATCTTAAAACTGAAGGGAGCGACTCAAACCTCCAGAAACATTGTAACTATTTTGTATTGTACTGAAAAAACAAACCACTCATTGTGTATAATTACGTTTTAGTGCTTTCTTAACAAGTACGTAAAATTTTATGAAAAATTGATTTTTTCAACTTAGTATCCAGTTAGTGTGTAGACAACTAAACAGACAGAAAGATGACAGAAGCAGGGCGACTAATCGTATCACACGCTGAACAAATCACGGCCCACTGGATGATTAGTTACGAGTCATTATGCAAATCACCCCCTGTATGGTCTTTAGTGAAGGGCGGTGTCCTAAGGGCAGTCTGTAACGTGTTCAAAATTCAGTAAAAATAAATGTCTTAATGTGGTTTTGAAATGATTTAAAGAGCGGTAATTATGCGAATATAATACCTTATATTGTGGGCAGATACCTGCGTGTAGAATCTGAGACGTAGAGGTTTTCAGCAGTGATTATTTGGTGCATTAGAAGCGCACGTTTGCTTCATTAAAACAGTATAACGGTTCGCATCCTGAGGATAAATTAAAGCCTTTTCTCTACTAAAAAGGGTACAGTTACGACATGAAAGGGGCTGAATGTGTATACTTCTTTCAGATCCAAGTGATATCTTTATTTATGCCAAGAAAGTAAGAAATGTATCAATGTGAATTAAATGAAAACAAAAAAGGTTTGGTTTCAGGTAGATTTGTTAAAAAAGAGTTGAAACAATACTCACACACATTTAAATCTTCCAATAGAACACAGACCACCCAATTTTGTACCGGATCAAGTTACAAACTAATAAATACACCAATGTTGCGTAGAAGAATAATTGTTCCTCACATATATACTTAGATAAAAATAAAAAATGTTTTCATTATTTAATGCCATCAAACAGAATTTATTAAAAAATTGATTTTATTGATCTTTTTGAAAAAGTACGGACAATTATCCGAGTAATTTAAGAGTATTTTTCGAAATAAGAGCAATTTTGATTGTCCCCGAATTAAGATCAGTGTAAATGATAATAATACGCATATTGATGTCTAAGAAATTATTTTCAGTATCTACAAGTTGTCTCAGAATAATTTTTTTAATTAATTCTTCAGTTTTAAATCTATTACGCATAAAATTATTTGCATAATATTCATTACATTCATGGTATATCTGTACTAGCTTTCACGATTGACGTCTTTTTGATATCTTGCCACAAATAACATAAAACATTATTTCTAATAGTTACTTAAACCAATAATTGAAATACATAATTATCTAAATCAAATAAAGAGAATTGTTTATACGGTTCCCTTGTGTGCAGAAAGTATTGGTAATGATTTAACAGAACCTCAATAAAGACAAAATAAAACTGGATACAATGTTCAAGTTAATTTATGTAAGAGATGAAGGATTGGATCTAAAGAAAATGATGATAAATGACCGTCACGATGATGATGAAGAGATTATAATTTTTTTTCAGCTAGCCGCGAATCAGCATTTGCACACGCTCTAGCTTCAGCCGGAGTGTCTTACGCCGTTTCAAGAGCTTGCAGAGATGGTCAACTTGCATCTTGTGGATGCTCAAGAATGGGACGACCAAAGGATTTACGAAAAGATTGGGTATGGGGCGGATGTGGCGACAATTTAGAGTATGGATACAAGTAAGTAACTGTCAGGAACAAATCAAATCAAAATACGAAGAGAGAAATTTCTACTAGAAAAAGTACAGTCACTAATTGGCAAAATAACCAGATAGTTTATAAACTAGTCAAATTAACATATTATGTTTGCAATTTAAAGGGTGTCGTTTATTTTGACGGTGCTTGTACGTACTTTTAAATCCCTTAGTAGTTACCTGACGCACAGTTGTCTGTTCTCCACCGGCAATAATTCATAATCGAATAAAAGTCTCAGACCTTCTAGAAAATCTCTTTTCAGCTGGCTCGCGATTCGCTCCGCTTGAAGCGCCCTGTATAATAAATGTCATGACCACCCTAGACGATCTGTCATCCGAAAGCCGCGTCGAATTTGTAATCCCTCGCTTGCATGCGATCTCAAAAACAGTATAATGCATCCGGAATACAGATGATTATTATAGACACTGTGCTTTTGTAACTTGTTTTTTTTTGTTTCAGATTCACACAAAACTTTGTAGACGTTCGGGAAAAGGAACGCAAATTTAAGAGAGGATCCAAGGAGCAAGGACGCAACCTTATGAACTTGCACAACAACGAGGCTGGGAGAAGAGTAAGTCATAAATCATCAATTAAACTACTGTTGGATTTTAAAGCCGGCTTCCAGTTCAATTTCGTGGTGAAATGCATAATAAAGCCAGTTTGCATTCTGATTGCATTTTCGTTTTGGTGGCGTGATAATTTGTTCTTTATTAATATGGAAGGCTGCTAATAAATGCCACTTCATTAATGTAGATGCATTGCATACATTCTAATAATTCGCGGTTAAAGTATGGCAAAAACTCATCTCCATGCAATAAAACTACAATGTTATTCTGGTGCTAGATACTTAGGCACTTGGAATTAATAGTCTTTTCGTCTTGGATCATTCTCTGCGAATGTCCATACATTACCAATTTTATGATCTTCTTCCACATCATTACTTACAAATGCAAGAAGTTGTAAAGGCGTTTTCCGATTTTTTTCAATTATGAAATATTTACATACTTCGCTACTGACCGCTACAGAACACCCAGACACAGCAATTATCATCATAAAACATAAATTGTTAAGTATTGTGATGTAATCTCGTGTACAAATCATAAGTTGTTTTATGTAATACGTTTCGTTACATTTATCACGGAACACAAAATAAATTTCTTATAGAAATTTTCTTAGTGTGTGGCTAGAAGAGATCATTAAAAATCGAAAAAATTATTAGATAGCTTGAAAAAGGTGATTAATTAATCTTCAAAATACAGAGCGTTTCAAATCAGTTCGTGATGGTGTGTCCAAATTTGTGTCATGCGCTGCTCCATTAATTAAACATAGTTTAATTGAAGAACATTAATTAAACAAATCGCATTAAATGGAAAGTTTTTGCTTGATTGTAACTGGTGAATTTTGTTCTTCAAATCATTATTACAAAGCACAAATTTACATTTGAATGTATTTCATTTGAAATATAAAAAGGTAATTATTTTTTGAACATATGCCATTTGGAGGAAAGTTCTTTGTGAGCCAATTGTTTGTTCAAGAGTTGCTTTGAGCACCTCCTCTTCATAGTTTCCTGTGGAGGTTTAGTACTCTCGGGTCAGAGTTATCGAGTGGTAATTATTTATCGCATCTGCAGATGTTATCTACGAGTTTTATTTGCTGAGATGCTGTGTAAATTTATCTTATTGCACCCTTCCTAATTACAAAGACGCGACTTGTTTGCACAGTTTGAAAAAAAATTCCTGGGACGTAGGTAGGTAAAATATGCGACTGTAATGGTGAATAATGACTTTATTAATAAATGATGGCTATAGTTTACTCGAACACTAAAGAAAATATGTACACATGCTTAATATTTTTACGATTTTCAGGCAGTCATCAAGAAGTCGAAAGTTACTTGTAAATGTCACGGAGTGTCAGGTTCTTGTTCTTTGATAACTTGCTGGCAGCAACTCGCCACGTTTCGAGAAATCGGTAAGTACTACTACAGGATTTTTATTCGGCTTTTCATATTTTTTAAATATAGTGGAACCTGTCGCCACAAAAAAAACGAGTTATCGAGTTTTCGAGATATAAGATATTTCTTTTGTACTCTTATATTGTTTTATTTAAAACTATAATCGATTAAAATACATAAATAAGCATAAATGTGTAGTATATGTTTAAGTTAATAAGTTTTTTTTTTAAATTTTGTAAAATATTGTAAACAGACTAATATCAATAATCTAATAAATTGGGTCGAAAAGAAATTTTTTTTCAGCACTTTTTCAGCATAAATCGCAAGATTTAGTGAATTGTTGTGCATTTCTAAGCTAGAAAAACGTCAAAAATTTTAAGAGTTAGAATTTTTTCGCGCTTTTAATAACGACTGGCTTTTATTGTACAGATGAAAAGCAATTTGAAAAGTGGATTTTTTCCGTAATCGTGAAATTCAAAGTCCATTTTCAGCTGCGTTATCACAGTCTGAAATCTTGTCTGGCGGTTTTACACGATTTTTATCCAGATTGCCTTTTACAGTCCGTTTTATGGCATACTCACAGATAGCAATAAAGTCGGAGGTGACAGGTGAATTTCCGTATTGTGTGAGCTTTGTGTTGTGCTTTCTTGTCTGGTACATGTAGTTTTGGGCGTTTGTCTGTGGACAGGTCAAAGGTTGTTACAAGTACCAATGCTTCGAGCTCAGGCCGTAAATAATTACACACTTCTAACTTATTGTGTGGAATAGTATTAAATTAAATTTAAATAACCATTTCCAATCCAAACGTGTGTAGGTAAATCATTTTTCCGTGTGTTGTGTTGGATTTTAGTCATGGTATTGTGTTATGATAGCAAACGGCAATTATTGATTTGGTTTAAACATGCGTTACATAATCCCATATCTAATCCATTAACGATAGACATTGTTCTTTAATTTTTATTTTCTTTCAATTTTAATTTATTACAGTTATTTTGTGGTTTTCGACGACTGAAAAACGCATACACAGTAGTCGTTGGTTTCTCTCGATAAATATAGGATGCACAAGTGATTGAGTTCTTTCAAGCCGAATTGAGTTTTTCGTTGTCGTAATAAAATTACCATAATTGCGACCACTACTAATAGCAAGAGCATGTAATAATTCAGCGCGTTGTAATTTATACGATAAATGTAGGCATCATAAAGCCAGATATGTCAGTGAAATTACAGGGCAACAAATCGTGATTAATAATTATGAAAATTACAGTTATTTCTCAGGGTGGACATCTTATCATTCACGAGGGCCACACAACAAAAGCCAAACAAAGTGCCAACATTTGTTCAAAGACGTGCAATTAAATTACAACATGTTGTAAATGGATGTTTACACACAATGAAATGATTTAGCGATGCTCTAACTCTTAAAAAAGCCAAATAACTATTTTATATAATAAGAGCGCTTTCACATGATCTAATACAGTTGATTATGTATTGTATGGTAATGTTTAGTAATTTTATCAAACCACTCAGAGCAGTAAAAATTAAAGGACTTTATTTATAGGTCTATTCAAGTCGGGTTTTTTATTCTGTTATGGTAATGCATTCATGTTAATTACTATTGTCACAAATGCAGATTCCGAACATATTCACACCCCTTAATTACAGCACTACCAAAAGGGCCATGAATTCATTAGCTTTACAAATATTTGTTTTGCTGACACTTGACATCGACCTACAACGAAATTAGCAAATTTTTTGGAAAAAATACAGTTCTTCTGTCATAAACCATTCAAAAACTCTTGGCTATTTTATCAATTTTTCGTGCGACTACTTTGTAAACAAATTTTATTAGATTATTAAAATTCTACACTCGCATATTTGTCGATTTTTACAAAGCAAAAATTTCGAAATCTTGGCTAAAGGAATGTGAAATTATTTAACGAATTTTTCTCAAGCGAGTAGAGGACCACATTTTTCCGTCTGCTATTTTTTTAGTTTGAAAATGACTGTGACAACCACAATGCCATCTTAGATAATCGTACAAGTAACCTGATCGGTCGCTTTATTCAAATTAAATAAAGATGTTGTATATTTTACATGGTCGATTGCTTTGATAAACTGCCTTTGTAATATATTCGTAAAGACCTCACACGTAGGCGATTTTCTTGCATTTTGCATCATAACAATGCTTCTATTTGTCCCCATCTTAATTTCTGATTTACTATCATTATGATGTCGTCAACTAAATTATCACTTTCACACACTTGGAGGAACTACTATTAAAGAATTTTTCACTGATAAAATCTTATGACACCTTAAAAAAATATGATAGGCCTAACGAAACGAGTGAAAGCTCCTAACGAAGCTCAGCTCATATTTGTAATTAATAGTGACATAATAAAGTATGTAATTGATTCGGCGATTGCTATGTGTGCATACACAGTTTACCACTTTGAAATACGTTCGACGTAGGACGACTATTTATACTTTTTATTTCAAATTGGACTGTAACAAATGCCTTAATGGATGCTTAATTACTACTGCTTCGAAATTAGTTGCTGCCCACTCACGTTTCCCTTTTGGTTTTGATTGATTTATCAGGTTGTTACGAAAAATTGAGCCACTTTTTCATTTTATCATAAGGAATTATGCAAATAAGTCGTTACCATTATTTCAAAAATTTCATATGTAAACCCTGACCTGCCTCCGCATTGCATAACTTTCCAGAGAAGACCCAAGTGTTTGGATTCCACTATACCTACAGTTGTATAAACACCTACTGATATTTAATTAAAAAAATAACTTGAGTGCTTTGTGCTAACTATGTCGTCTTTGCAATTAGTTAGTGCTTTAAATTTATTCTCAAAGTTTTTACGGTCTTGAAGCCTAACGTACTAATTTACAATAACTGTACTCAAAAATTCACAGTTTGTGCTTTTTTCTATGCTGTTTTTGAGCGTGATTTTGTTAGAACAGAACGATAAAAAGTTCAAAAAAAGTTTTGTCATGAATTGCAATTTTTTCAGGCGATTATTTGCGTGATAAATACGACGGAGCTACCGAGGTGCGCATCAACCGTCGTGGACGTCTCCAACTCCGCGACACGCGTTTTCGAGTGCCCACCGCCTACGACCTCGTCTACATGGAGGATTCCCCCAACTATTGCATCCGCGACGAACGCGTGGGTTCCTTAGGGACGCAGGGCCGTACTTGCAACAGGACATCACAGGACCTCGACGGTTGCAACCTTTTGTGCTGCGGTCGCGGCTACAACACCCTCAAATCAACGATCAAGGAACGCTGCCACTGTAAGTTCAAGTGGTGCTGTGAAGTCGAGTGCAAGACGTGTGTGCGATCAGTGGACGTGCACACGTGCAAGTGATTTGTACTTGTACATACATACAAAGAAAAACGACAATTGTGAGTGTTCATGGTTTTTGTCTATGCTGCTTAGTGGACGTGGACATCAGTGACTTGCGTTCAAATGGGTTTTAAGTAACTAAGTTATTAATTTATTTGTTGATTTTATTTCGTTTGTTGTGTAGTTATTTTTAGGGTTTCTACGTTCAGTATTCGTCTTTTTACGCTTTATTTATTTATTAAGGATGTACAGGATGAGTAGCTAGGTATTGCTTCTTTAGCTGTTTGCAAGGAGTTAAATCAGCGATTTTATTCATGAAATATTTTTCTATATGCAAGTAGGATGTATTGTAATGTATCTATTATATTTTTGTATTTATGAAAAAAATATTTAGTTATATTTACTAATAAGTGTTTATTTATAATTATCACCAAACCCTGTTCAATTTTTTGTTCTGTTTGTTTGTAATTTTACTGAAAAAAGACTGGTGTAAATAATTGCTCCTTTAAATTTCCTGTGTATGACATTTTTATATTTACATATTTTCTAAATACATTTTTCATGTTTTTTATTTTCTCAAGTATAGCAAAACTATTCGAAAAAGTGGAACAATTTTAATCCTTACCTATGCAAAATGATCCGGGTATTCGATTGGCAATAAAAAAATCGCCAAATTCCCAATAGTTTTTTTTAGTTATGAATTATTATTTATACGACCGAATTTTTTTGCATTTATTTGCAATTTTCTCGAAAACTAAAAGTCGGAGAACAATAATCTTTTTTGCAAATGATAGATAATTAAAACAACTTTCCATCGATGATAAATTTTATAGAGTTAATTTCTAACTTTTCGGACTAACTATAGCGAAAAAAAAACGTAATTTATTGCGAAAGAGACAAAAAAATAGCATTTTTTTAAATAATTTTGCCATGTCAAAATTTATCAATAAAATTTTGTGGCATCTATACGTCGGAGGATAAACTAACGCAATAGCAAGCATTAAAGAGTTCTGCTTTAGTAGCAATGTCAAGTCAGTGTTGCCAAGCTTACACCAAATGTCATTATTAATCACTTGTATTTTCGCTTGCAATGACAGTTTTCGGTTTGTTCAAGTGATGAACGAATTATTCTACAACATCCCCACAAATTCATCATTTCTCGATGTAATTTACCTTTACTGGAACACGCTAAACGTGTATTTATTCGATGCGATAATAATATTGCGCAACAACAAAAACAAAAATTTATTATCAATTTTTGACACTTTACCGGACTCGCTTTATTTTGACGAATTTCAGTATTCCCTCTTAAAAACACTTTTCTTCATCCTATCGGTGAATTTAGTGTTGATTTTCATAACCTGGCGCGTGTACGGTAAGCGAATCTGTGACCGTTTTATGAAACCAGGTGAGTGAGTCAAAACCGCATGAAAAATTCAGGTAGGTGATATGACAAATTTACAGCCACAAACAAGGCCATCGAGGAGCTCAAAGCAAGCGTTTCGAAGCTTAAACTACCAAAGGAGCACACGCCTCGAATATAACACGATGGCGGACAAAATAAAAAAATTCTTCGCGAAAAAAAAGGCCGATGCCAAGTTTAAGTTGGCAGGGCCGGGGCATCGTTTGAATGAGTCCTCCACTGCAATAGTGGGGCCCAGCAAGCAAAAACCAGCCTATGTGCCCCAAAGGTCACAGCCTAGCGATGCCACAAGGCAAGCAGCTGATGCGGCTTTAGCTAGGCTCCAAAATCAGAGTAGAAATCCGAATTTTAACACGTCATTAGCTGCAATTCAGGCCCAAGTCAGGCGGGAATTAGAAGCTGAGAAGAAAAGTACAGAACCGGTGGCACCATCGGCTCCTGTTCAAACTAATCTGGAGACTTCGCCCCATCTTGCAGTCAAAGGTAAAAAGTTATTTCCCACATCAAACTTAATTTTTATTTTCTGCGTAACTAAACGTTTCAGGGGTTTATTTTCGATGCCCCTTAATTAGCGAAGAAGTGCTCACCAAAGATGAATGGAAGGTGAAAATCAAAGAATTTTTGTTTGAACAACTGGAAGAAGAGAGAGGTTTAACAGCCTGCCTTATTATCCAGTCTTGCAATTACAATAGAAATAAAGTAAAGTGTAAATTTTCGTAATTCATTTGTGACTAAATCACTTCATAGGTGAAAGAATGTGTTGATGTATTAGTCCGCTATCTAGACAATATCATCGCCAATCCTCAGGAACCAAAGTTTCATAAAATTCGGTGTTCAAATGCAACATTCCGAGATAAAGTTTTGCCGGTTTTGGGAGCGACTGATTTTTTGTTAGCTGCTGGGTTCCAACAGCAAGTTCTGAGTCACAACGGCAGTGATGAAGAATTTTGGGTGTTTGATGAGCAAAATATCGAAAGTCTTCAAGTTCTAGAGGTGATTTGTAATAATCTGGCCAAAAATTATTGGCAACAAAAAAATTTTGTAGCTTCTTCGCGAAGCATTAAAATGCGAAGATAGAGTGGAGTTAGAATTAGATCGTAATATTCAAGTGTTGTCACCAGCGCAAGCTGCCCAAAGGATAGACTTGCCCCAAGAATTTTACGCCCTAAGTCCTGAAGAAGTCAAGAGGGAGCAACAATTAAGGTAATTGCTGTCAAACTTGTTCTCTTGTTCTCATTTCTCAAAACAGGACAGAAGCAATGGAAAAGCAGATGCAACTAAGGACCAAAGCAATGCGTGAGAAAGAGGAACTTCGCGAAATACGCAAATATAAATTCGCTTTGATACGAATTCGATTCCCAGATGGTCTCTATTTGCAAGGAACTTTTTCAGTTTATGAAAAATTCTCCGAAGTGCTTGATTTTGTTCAAGACAATTTGGAACATTCGGGTTTACCGTTTGTTCTCACGTCGCCAACCGGCCACAAATTCGAAGAATCAGATAATGAGATTTCTTTAGCACAGTTGAAGTTGGTTCCAGCGACGATTTTGACGTTTCAATGGGATGCTTCAGTGGCTGATGAATTTGCAAGGGCAGGAAATACAAGTTATCTCAAACCCGAAGTCATGATGTTGATGCAACAGCTGTAGCTTCTATCTCACTTTACATTTATTACTTTATCACCTATGCTTGGATTAAATTTATGCTGTTGATATTTATTATTACTGCGTTTTCAGATGTATGATGTATATTTTACATTAAATTATTTATTATGAAGGTTTAAAAGAGTTTTATTTTTCGGAAGGAATCAAGGTTATTAACAACAAAGCTTAGCTGTAAAAATGTGTATTTTGTTACCAAAAAATACAAAAATGATTGCAATGAAAAACCATTGATTGATTGGGATTTTACTATTTTTTCGGGTAAAATACAATGTTGGACAACCTTAAATTGATTGTTTTTACACTAATTTAAAAAATCTGCATTTTGAAATCCATAACTGCTATTTATTCTTTGAATTTCTGTATTTTTTATTTATTTTTCTTAACCATCATTTTATTAATTGAAGTGCATACAAAATATCTATTGAAAAATCAATTTAATCTTTTAACATTAAAGAAATACTTACCCTGACTACAAATACTACCCTCAATATGGTGTAGACTGTTCTAGGTACTTAAAATTGTAAACTGTTACTTTATAAGTTAGTTTAAATTAAAAAAAAACTTCTTTTACTGAAATTATGAGTCCCGCTTATGGGTTGCTAAATTACTTAGTAAAGCTGGAGGAACTTACCAATTGGCTATTTGCTGAAGGTAGAATGATTTATCCAACTTAGAGTTTTTATTAACGAATATGACTGTGTACAAGTTTAAAAATATGTTGAAAACACTATTCACAAAAATTTAGTGTTCTCACAATGTTCAACAACACGAAAAATTTTGCTCACTAAATTCGAATCACTGAACTCGTTTAATTCCAAATAAAATGAGAGAAATCCAATTAGAGAAAATCACAGCCATTAAATTACGTTTTTCCACTACTACGAAAAGAAAACTCCGCGCGAAATTTGGACTTTGTGCACATTCACACTCACAAGGAATATTTGAAGAACAGAACAACACAATCGTCTGAAAGAACTTATCTATTTGCACAACACTATTGAACATTTTATAACCAGACAGGAGAAATGATTATAGAAGACCATACTTCCTAGCCACTGATAAGTGTCTTAACACTACATCACAATCATTAACTTGGTTTTATTTTGAAACAATCTTTATAAAGAGTAACTATTTGCACAGAACACTACAACACTGTAGTTAATTGTTTCCTTTTACAGTCCTTTCACATAACAACAGATAAATCCTTACAGAATGTTCCACTAATACAAATGACAGATACTATGAGAAAGAACTGCAACCACTTAAACTAAATTCACTTCAGCACTAAATCAAGTTACAGAATATTTTCAAAGTTCACAAAACAAATTCAGTAAGCACTTAAATGATAAAGCATCATCATCATCATCAACACAATCAACATCGTTGTTGATCACCAATTTCCTGAAAAATGTACAATTTGTTTAAACTGTCAACAAAATTAGCCAGTGTAGACCTGGAGGGGGGTAAAAAAAATGAGCTCTACCTCATAAAATAAGTAAAAAAAAACAAAATAATAATACAGTATAGTCAACGACTATACAGTCATAAAAATTAAGCAGTACCACCACGTACCACAACAATAACCAAATGATCCTCCTTGATCGCCTCCTCCGACAGATTCGGACACGTACGTTTAAGCAACTCTGTCGAAAACGCACACGGCGGAAACGAATACAAAACCCCTGTCGCTTCCGTCTCCTTATTCAACAACGAAATAACCCCAGCTGCTTCCTTCTGCTTCAAATACGACACCAAATTCCTCAACGGCCTCGTCTGCACCGTACTATCATCATTCGTGACCGACGCCGTCGACCCCGCCAACCCCAAGAAAATCGCATGCGAACTCGCCCCCGAAATTCTCCTTTGCACATCCTCCAACTTTGGCTGATCCAACCTCAACCTTTGCGTAATCCTCAGCTGATGTTTTCCATCCTCGTCCTTCATCAACCCTTCCACAATATCCGTATCGCCATCAATCAAATGAAACTTGGCCGGAAACAGCGAATTCTTCAAAATCAAAGCACCTTGCCACACTGTCGTACACTTCCGTGCCACTTCGGGGAGAGTCCGACTAGATGCGAGCAACCCAGCTCTACGAGACCCATTATCCGAATCCGAATCAGGGGAACGTCTCGGTGACCTGGACCTGGAGCGGTCAACGGAACGGCGGCGTTCGTATTCGGGGCGTGAGCGCCCCCATTCATCTTCAGTTGTCTCGGGGTAGCGGTAAGGGCCCCGGCTGCCGGCGCGGCGTTCGGGGTAGGCAGCACGACCCCTGTACCCCCGGGTGGCGTAGTCGTCGTAGTCGTAATCGTAGTCAAGGCGGCGGTAATCGAGACTGTCTTCATGTCCAGGATAGGGGGGTTTAGGTCGGTAGACGACTCCCGGTGTCACGTCCGCAAAGTCAGTCCTGAGGCGACGGTCAGGCCCCCCAAGTGGGGCTCCTCTCATTTCCTTCACAGCCGCTTGTGCTGCATCGATACTGTCGTACAGAATATAGGCTTGATTGTCGCCCTTGACGTAATCGATTTTCTTGATAGCCCCAAAACGATCAAACTCACGTTCTAGTTGGGGGACTGAAGTCCAAGGGCCAAGCCCCCCAACCCAGATACGTGTAGTTGGGGTTGCTTTCCCGTAACCAATTTTACACTGGAACTTTCCGATGTATTGACCTGATAATTCGACTTTAGCACGGTGGGCCATATCAAGGGTGTGAAACCGAACGAAAGCAAAGGCATTGCCTGTGCCAGGTGGTGGTCTCTTGATATCTATATCTTCAACAACACCGTAACGACCGAAAATGCGACGCAACTCTTCTTCTGTGATATTAATTTCTAAATTACCGGCAAATAACGTACGAGTCGCTAACGGGTCATCTTCTGGTTGAATGTGGTGCAAATAATTCGGAAACTTGTCTTTTTTATTCTCTGTTTTTTCAAAGGGGGGCCTTGGGACCGTATGTCGTGGGGGGCCGTATCCATGACTTGGGGTTAAATGTGCCGGGTGATGAATCGGAGGCCTTGCCAAATACTCATGAGGAGCAGGTAAAGCCTCCCTGCGATAATCTCTATGTACTGGGACCCCTGGCGGGGGCCCGTAAGCCCTATCGTACCGATCAACCCTTAACCGTTCAGGTGACCTAGCATAATAATGCCGATCATACTCTGGTGTAATAGACCTGGGGCGACTCCTATAAATATCACTTGACCTGGGCACTTCATACACAGGTTCAACAATCGCAACTTTATCATAAATAATAATCCGGGGTTTCCCGTGTTTGGCATCACGTGCATCCTCCGGATTCCGGAAGCACACATAAGCTACGCGTTCATCAACATCATGCGATAGTCTAATGCTCAGATCGCCGTATTTTTTGTACTCTCGATAGAGCGTGTCTTTGATCACTTCATCGCTGGCTTTGGGGTGTAGGGCGCTGACGCAGAGCACTTTGTAAGGGTAGGCGCGTTCAGGGGGGCGCAGATATTCATCGCGATGCGGGCTGACATACCTGGGGCGGGGGCTGGGCGAGCGATTGCGGCTTCCACGACGGCGGACGCGTTCGGGGGTTAGGCGTTCGTCGGAGCTGTCGTCGTACCGGCCCATGCTTGAACGGGAGCGTTTGCTGCGTGGGGGCGTGTCGCGGTCGCTGCTGCGTTTCATGTTTTGGATGCGGACTGTTATTTTGTCTCGGCTGGAGGCGAGCATAAACACTAACGCCTGCAATGGAAACTTACAGCGGGGTGTGTGTGTGTGGGTGTGGGGGCTTACTTAGGGGCACAATAATGAGTTTTATCACCATTTACTGAGGTGGATGAGTGCTGCGTTGGGGCATCACAGAAATGGAAGCGAATGGTGGACAATATGGCGGATGTGACAAGGCAAAGTGGTGGTACGCAGGCGTGGGATGGAATTGGCGAAGTCCGGTCAAGTTGAAACGGTTTATTCAATGTGGCCAAGTTTCAATTTAAACGAATTGCTAGTTACAATAGTACTTACTACTAAATCTACGTTTCTGGTAGAAAATCTAAGTTTTATAATTTTATACATTATTATTTGAGAGTGTCGGACAGATGCCAAATGCAAGGCTGTATTATTGGTTATCTACATTGCAAAATTTAAATTATTGAGAACTCAGACATAACTCTTCCTGGCCTAATAAATTGTTCCGAATAAATTATATTATTATTTAAAAAAACATACAGACATAACTAAAACAAAAACTATTTTCTCATTAATGTATAATTTTATGCAACCTAATGAGACCAGCATTCGTCAAGACAAATAAATTTTAATTTAACTTAGTGCAGTCAAATTTTATTCACACCCCAAACTTATTTCAAGTATTCTTGTTCCGTGACTACTAAAAGTATCCAAATCTGAATGATTATATAAATACGGATTAAATTCAATTAAAATATTGACAAAAAATTCGTTGTTTAATTAGGATTATTTTCTAATGAATAAATTTGGAGGAATTGTAACATTCTTCAAAAAAAAATAGCTGCATCAGAGTGATGATTAATTAAAATTTACGATATTTGACTTGTCGGTAAAAATCCCACATTTATAAAAATACAGATAAATAAGACTGACTTTTTCAGCGCTTGAAGTAATTCCTACTTAAGCATTTTATTTTACCGCAGTAAGGTGTTATCCATAATAAATTTTGCATTTTGACTCGACTTTTGCAATAAATCAAATACCTGTAAGCCGTTCAATTATTTGGTTTATTTGGTCAAGAACAACAAGTAATTTTCAAGTTAATTTCCTATTTGTGCACGGATATTTACTGAAAAACTAGTGCACCTAAATCTAATTACCACAGAAAGAAAAAAAGTGGCTAATTTTTAATAAAACCTGTTCAAACAAATAAAATTATAAACAGAAATTTCATACAAACCATAAATGCGATTGTCTGAAATTATTTATATTTTGTATAAAATGTTTCAATTGCTGAATCAAGCATTAAATATAAAAATTAATGCGTCATGTCATATTTGCCATTTACACACCCGTTTATTGCATTTAGATGTGTGTAAAAGAAGATTTGATGAACAAGAAAATGAAACTGCAATAAAATTTCATTAAAAATATCAAGCATGAAATTGTTTTTAAAAGCGTCTTACGCTAGAGCTATAAAACTGTGCAATTATTGTTTTTTAATTATTTCGTATTTGATTTTTGCGGCATTTGATTGTGAGAGAGTTAAAATGAAGGGGAAAAGTTTACTCGTTTTGATCATAACACTGGTAAGATATACATAAATTAATTGTAATTTCTACACTCATTTTAAATCACAGTTAAACGTCCAACAGCATGGTGAGTATTATCTTTAGTACTTATTGCTTCAACAATCAGCGTAGGAGTAAAGCGTTCCATGTGATGATACTACGTGTTGTTAAATAAAGCAAAAGTCTTTCATCTCAAATAAATTACAAAAAATATTTGAAATAGCTATCTTCAGACACAGTATCTGTACCTGATATCTTTTCTAAAAGTCTGAAATGGAGTCTTTGGGCCTAAGTTTTGGTAATTTAATTTTTTTTATTACCCATAAATACCAAAGGACAGTATGCTTTAAATTGAATTAATTTCAGTTGCACATGTCATAAAAGAACAATGATCAGTAGAAATTTCAATCATTTAAATTTGGCGTGAAGTGGCTATTAATAAGGTGTTTATTGGTTTTAGGAATCCACCAGATTTTTTAATTAAAAACACATAATACTCCTTTTTTAATGAAAATAACGCCAGTCCTACGCACTTACTTCAAACAATCATTTCTCAGACAAAAATTTTCAGGTGTTTTCTCCTTTGTTAACACAAACATTCATTTACCAAAATACACCTCATCCTTCCAGACGCGGTCTTTCAAAAGCAGCTTCCCCCAGCTATTCCAGTTTGAATCCATTCCCTCCACCTTCCCTTCTTTGGGCAGTTTAGCATCCTTCCCATCCCTGGATAATCTAGGTTTTGACATAGAAAAAGACTTGGAGAAGTCCCTCAAACCCATGAAACTGACCCAAGCTAAAACATCGATGGGCAACGGCGTCGGAGGTGTCACAATAATCGACGCTGTTGGTAAAAAAACACCAAAACCAAAAATCCAACACTTTCATTACAATTCTAGGCAAACAGTTGATCAAAAAAGACGGAACACTTTTGGAATGCTTGGGCAAAATCACCACTCAACAACCGTTCTGTCTAGGCGAACTTAAACGCTTCCAGATTAAATTACGCAGTGATTTTTGCTTCTCGGAACATTATTCAAAAATCAACAATTTCTTGTGCATCGGACAGCCTGATCACACTGGGATTACTTTCAATTCAATTAACGGGAAATATTCTTGCAGAGGTTCGGATGAAAGACCGGCGGTTTTGATGGCAATTAACGAGTACCAGAATTTGTGTGGGAAATTACCGTGGGGTAACACTTATTATTATTTCCCGGATCCGAAGCACCCCTTCCATGTGCAGTTGCCAGATCCGGACTTGAAATGTAGGGAGAATACCCCCGACGTCTGCGTTTTCAACTTGGCCCAAAAGTAATTTTTTAATGTTATGATTTGTAATATTGAATATTGAAATAAATAGGTTCACATGTGAGCTGGTTTTTATTTACTTCATTAATTTCACCAAAAAATTGAATTCCCGCTTCAAGTAATCAACATTTTTATTATGATGTCTCATTTCATAAAGCCATATAACGGACAGTTGCATTAATTTTATATCTTCTTGGAAAGAAATATTCATATCTCATTTTTCAAATATTTATGACAAAAAAAAAACGAATCCTGTCTAATTCCTTTATGATAGTGTTTAAAATATTTGTCTTCTAAACGGTAATACTTAGATTATTATTAAAAAAAAACAAACGATAAATCGTAATTTTTTTAATACAGGGTGTCCTAGCGAGTTGAGAAAATTCATTATTGTAACTTTTTACATAAGCCGTAGATATTAAATGTCTGCATTACATAAAATTATTTTCAAATATACAGGTAGTTTCAGAAATGCGCTAAAATATGTCCAATAACTATTTAACAACATCAGTTTTAAAAACTAAAATATAGTGTTCTATTAAAAAAAATATATAGAATTGTACTGTAGCAACATTTTGATGACTGTTAAGCCGTGTGAAACGAGCGCCTTAAATTGATTACATAAAACGCTCCCTCGTAGCGACATTAAGCCAAGAATTATTAGCTGTGTCAAAAGACAATACGCAATATTTAAATAAAACAAAACCCATCGTTTTGCGCACCATTAAGAAATAACATAAAGAGGCTGTGGGCCGTTGGAGAAATAATTAAATACAAGAGCAAATCGTATTAATGCAAAGTTTTTAATAAGCCGTATACAAACTGGCCTTAAGCTCATTTTGCAGAAATATGCTGGTGCAGGAACGTGTTGTTTTTCTTTTAAGCATACTCTCTGTGAGTATTCACTACTAAGTGAAATTAACGTAATTTTGTTCTTTCAGTCCAGTGTTATTTATTGTTATGGTAAGTGACTGAAATAATGCAAAAGAAATTTTTCGAATTTTTTAGAAAACTTCCAAATTGATGCACTAAAAGGGCCAGGTAATTTTATTCAAATTGGGACAAGTTATTGTACGATTTTTTCAGACAATTATATCATACATGAGGACGGTAAAAGTAGTTTTAAACCAGCGGTTGCAACGACCCACATCAAACATACACAAATTTTTCAAACAAATGGAAATGTTTTGGAACTTCCAAATCTCACGCAACGACTAGTTAACACTATTAAAAAATATGCACTAGAAAATCGGGTAAAATACTGCGACTTGTTACCAGAGGTAGTGAGAAGGCTTTATCAAAGAAAAGAGATTGCCTGTGGTTATTCTGCATTCGATCCAATTTGTAACAATCGTATAAATTTGTGAAATTTATCCACAATGCGTTTGATTAATTTTTTTAGAAAATGAAGCTCCCGTAGTGGATTATGTGCCACTTCAAACGCCTTTCTATTTTGATAATAAATACGCCGATGTTTTACCACCAATTCCAGGTAAAAAATACATTTTATTCCGGATTTAATGCATTTTTGTAGAAACTGATTACTCGCCCACATTTCCCTCTTTTGCACAACCAGGTTTGTTTCTAGATATGTTTTTCAAATTAATTTTCTCGTGAATTATTTAGACCTGAACTATCAGCCAGGTTATTACATTTACAAACCGCCACCTAAAGTTTTTCCAATAAATCGTTACCAAGACTTTACGTCTCCCGGTAAGCTCACAAATACGGGATTTTTCTACATATTTGCACTTTTTAAACAAACAAATACTCTTGCAGCAAAAGTATACAAGCCAGCTAAACCCTTATGGCAACTCCCACAACTAAATCTAACAAAAGGTTTTACATTTTAATTAATTTTACAACTTTAGCAGTTATTATTTCCTATTATGTACTGTATGTTTTAGGCAAATATAAAATTAATCCACCCTCATTTAATGGTAAGCCTAATGAAGGTGAGACACTTGAGTTTTTTTTTTTCAATTAATTTCATAATTTTTTATCAGATATCGTATCTTCTAGTGATCCTATTCTTCCAAAATTGAGTGTACCAAAAAAATGGGAGCCATATTTGCCTCAACTTGCCCATTTATTAAATGAAGATCGCCAGTCAAAAAAACCACAAGGTTTGCTACTTTTTCAAAAGTAATGACACTATTTTAAACATTTCAATAGATTCAGGTTCTACAACAGATGGGGAAAAAATACCTAATAATAAAGAGGAACCACTTTCAGGTTTGAACTAGAAAAACGATTTTCCGTACAGTTAACCCATTTTCTTTTATTAGATGATGAGTCGCAAGATGGTCCAAGTGTACCGAAATCTAGTAAGTTTTAACTAGTGTGTTTCATTTCTTGAAATTTATTCTAGATGAATCTGTCCATCCCGAAAGTGAAAAACCGAAAACTGACGAAAGAAATGACATACAACCGCCTGAAAACAAGAACAAACAGGGATCTGGAGTTCCGCCTTTATTGCGAGGTTTGAACTTTAAAAAATTAAGCAATTTATTTAAACAAATAATTCAGGAACATTCGGAACTAGAAAAGGAGGCAACAATTTTTTTTCTCCAAGACCAAGTCAACGTAAAAGAGGTTTAAAAACTATTCTCCTTTAGTGAAACGCTACTTATAATATTTTTAGGGCGAACTTTGAATTATCGTGGTTATTACGAGAAAAATTTGGCAAAGAAACAAGGTTCTTTACTGAAGTCACGGACAATAAGTAACAAGTTTAGAAAGAAGTTTCGAGGTAAAAATAAAACTTAACGAGTTTTGTTTAAAAAAAACTAATTTTAATTATCTATTTTTTCGTCTAAACCCGGAGCAGCTTCGGGCAATGGTTCCGGTTACAGAGACGATTAAAATTTTTAACTAAATCAACTAAAATTCGTAGAGCAATGCGGTTTGTTCCATTGAATTCAGCGGCTTTTTCTCTGTATTATACCAACATTTAACGAGATGTAAAGTTTTAATTTTTTTTGCAAAAAATTAAGATAGGTATTTCTTATAGTGGAAAATTTTATTCAATAAAAAAATTCATTACTTGAAAACTAAAAGTCGTAGAGCAATGCGGTTTGTTCGTTCTCAAAAAGATCATTGTTTTGCAACTTATAGTTTTCGAGAAAATTGCAAATAAAATTCATTTTCGGTCGTTTCAGGA
This sequence comes from Tribolium castaneum, assembly GCF_031307605.1. Classification (NCBI taxonomy): domain Eukaryota; kingdom Metazoa; phylum Arthropoda; class Insecta; order Coleoptera; family Tenebrionidae; genus Tribolium; species Tribolium castaneum. Next base: position 24,535,857 of record NC_087396.1, on the reverse strand, counting down.
CGTGAATACGACCAAGGATTTTCAAGACAAAATCGCCCCTTTAAATACAACAATGAAGGACGTACAACTTATACAGGTAATTAATATGCAGAGAGTTTTCTAACATTTTAAGGTCAAGAATAAACTTTTCAAATCGCTGCATATTCAATCTATTTCAAAATTTTCACAAAAAATTGTTTCCATATTTTCGAATTATCGCTTTGGAGGAATTTACTACAAAAATGCAAATAGTTTTAACTTTGCGATTGACTCGGATTTTTTGAAACGCAAAAATATTTGTGATTCTATTGTTTCAGCCCCTATTTACCTAAATATCAGCAAACCAGAGAAAGGAGAAGGGGGTAAATTACAGCCAAAAATATTTTACAGTTTTATAATACGAAAATTTCAGAATTTAGAGTTTTTGGACGTGGTGCCAATGCCGCATTAGATAACTTTTTAAAGCAAAATAAAGGTAATAACTGTTTTTCTTCCAACAGATTTGAAGCAACGATAATTTCAGGTTCTGTCTTAAAGAGTAATCCTTATTACACCGTCTCTCCAGAGATGGGCTTACCAATCGGTTTAAAAATGTTCCAATACCCTTTTAATGAGACTCACATTGCAAACAAAAGCATCGTAATTAGTCTCCACCCAAAACCATCAGGTAAAATAACAATTGATAGAAGACAGCAATCAAATAGCAATAATTTATTACGAATTTTGTAGAACTGGTCAAAAAACAAGACATCTCGAAAATCAACGATGTCAAATTCAAAATCGGAACAGACGGTAAAGTCATCCCTCAACACAGTTTCAGGTCAAACGCGAAAAAGGGAATCGGTGGAACAACTGTGGCCAAATTCCAACCCAGCGGTACCAGGTCATTTTTTCTTTTAATTTAATTATTAATTTCACATTTAGGTAAAACATTCATAATACGGAACAATCGTTTGTCGACATGTCAAGGCCAAATATCTCCAGAAACAGGCGACTGCAACGGCCAGCTCATCCCATTAGTTCGGCACACAGTTACTGATAATTGCTACATTAATGATTTTCCCCGAGTTGCTGACTTTGTTTGTTTGTCGACAAGTGCCGGACCTGAACCCATTTATATGACCTACTACAGCAATCGGCTTAAATGTGAAACGGACGCTTCCAATGCAAATTTCAAGACATTTGATGCGTTTAATCGAGATTGCGCTAAACATGCCACAAGAGCAACTTACAAATATTATACTAATGGACCTGTGGACGAAAATGCAAATTGTACCAACGATAATCCCAAAGTTTGCACTTTCGAGGAGAATTTGGTGCTGAAAGAGGGGTCCCGGAATGTTCTCAACTGATAATTATTTACAGTCTCTGTAGAAAATAAATTAATAATTTAATAATCAACATTTATTTGTTAATCCAGAAAATAATGACAACATTTAAAAACCCCGATTGAAAATTTTTGTTGGCGGGAACATTTTCGTCGTTTGGAAATTTGTAGGACTTAACCTTTTCACTACCCTTCAAAATTGTAAAAAGTACCACACATCAGTAAAAATCATTCGTTCTTTAACATCAGTCTTTTTATCAGCAAATTTTCTATAACAAACAAATCCGATCAAATGAAATTAAAAAATGCAATCTGTCAGTTATTTATTAGCAATTTTTTTAATCACAATAAAGATATTTTTGACGCTGTTAACAAGTAATAAGATTTTTTTTTCAACTGCACTTTCTGCCACTATCTGCAATGTTGACCCTAGATCAAGGCTTACAAACAAGTTCTTCAAATACTCGTAATATTTAACGACTGCGAGTCAAGATATCGTGCATTGAGTCATACACATCGTGCAGGTAAAGCACTAAAATAATTACAGCTACAAATAAAATCCAACCTTTCAAAGTGCACAAACTAATAATAAACAAACTTTAATAGAGTCCCGTAGTAATAATTTCAATTCGCTTTAGATTTTTTCACAGAGTAGGTGTGCTATTTACTTAAAATGATAACCGAATGGCAAAAAATCTTTCTCCTTTTCATCTGCTCCGTAAGTACCCCTAAAAAAACAACTAATCCAATTATCGGTTGCGCATTTTAGTTCCGCTACACACAGTGTGAGTGAATTTTGTTACAAGGTCGCACAATCGGTCGCAATATGCATAAAATTTCAGCTGTTGATTATTATGACTTGGAAAATCTCGGGGCAAATATTAACCGAGAGGTGCAGGAAAGTCTCAAACCCCTTAATAATTTAGGCGCAACTATTACCCAACGTGTGAATAAGGAGATAGAGCACGTACGTCAGTTACCCTCAAGACTTGATACTTTAGGTGAAACCATCTCACAACAAGTGTATGAGGGTTTGAGACCAGTCCGTGAAATGCAATCCCGCATGAGAATAAAGTTTGGGACAGAAGGAGGAACCACAATTGCAACCTTTCAAGGTGCAGAAATTCGAATTTTCACTCAATTCAATTTTAAATTTGCAATTTCAGATAATAGACAATTTATCATCCGAAATGGCGTAATGTACACCTGCGGAGGTCAAATATCGCAAGAAACCGGTGCCTGTTCTGGCAGTTTGAAAAAAGCCACATTAAACAACGAGAAAGATTTTTGCTACGCTAATGTTAACACCATTATTAACAATTACTACTGCATTGGCAATGGTAATGTAAATACCGGTTACGTCAACGGGAAAATCTATTGTTCCAGTAATGATGGGAGTAAGACTTTGCTGATTTCGGAACAGGATTATAGGAAACAATGTGGGAATGTTGCAAATTCGGTGACTTACAAATACTTCACCAGTCGTAAATTGGGTGACCATGATAGTGGGGTCCATTGCACGGGAAATGAGCCCAAGATTGTTTGCACAATGACCGAAAATCGCCAAAATGTAGGCACTAATGTTGTGCAAGTCAATGGAGGCTCGTACATCAGCAGCACAAATTAATTGCACTGATTGAAAAAAATTTATTTCAAAAAGTTTTAATACAATTGTATGTGTATTGTAAAAATAATAGAGTACGTGAGATTACAAATGGTAGAAACACTAGTACCTTACCGATAATACTTAATATTGCCTTGTATATCACAAAAATAATCACAATTGATTTTGCACCGAAAACACAACGAAAAATTTTTAAACCAGAGAGCATTGTTGTCTTTTAGTCGCTAATTTTTAAAAATACGTTCACAATGTGTGATGAGAGTTTCAATTAATAAAATATCACTTGTCATATCAGGCATTACGTCGCTTGCAGATTCGCTTGGTCCAATCAGAGTTGGGGCAAAAACAGTTGCCAAGTTGTGAGAATTCATTTTATTTATTGCCGAATGTAAAGACACCCTACAATTTTATTAATACCAACACAATAAAAAAATTAAAAATACCTGTGTAAATGCTCAATCATGTATTTCAAAGTATCATAATGTGCTTTCGGCAATGATTTAAGGGCGTGCTTAACTGACGACATTTTCAAATCGTGATTTTTATGTTCTGTAAACAAAACCTAATCTCTGAAATTATTTATACACCAATCACGACTTACGCATGGCGTCAATGAGAAGTGGATGAACGATAAATGTAATAAGCGGAATTGGTAAAAGTCTAAGATATGATTTTAACGCCCCTGTTATTACATTAACATTTGGGTATTTTTCCTGACTTAAATCGGCTTTATCGCCATCTGAAATTTTCATTGAAAAAAATATATGCGCACCTTTAACACTGACCTTTATCGAAAGCCATTTTAATCGCTTCAATTTCTTCAGCAAAACCACTCAAACGATAAATTCCCTCCGTTGTAAGTCCTCTAGCTTCAACTTCAGCCACACATTTCGTTACCACAAATGGTAATTTGGCATTGTGGGCTGTTAAAAGTGTGGTCAGTTCAATACCAAACACTCCACGAAGATATTTCAAGTCGGGGACACAATCGTTGGGGAATTTCTCAGAACAGCGAACTGTAAATGTTACAGCCAATGTCCAGCAAGTATTTAAACAAAACTAAATCTAGGAAACAAAAATTATTACTTCCTTACCTTTTCAAGTCAAACCTCTGCTAAATAAAGAACAAGACAACAAACAGATTTTTACAAATAAAAAAAAACTTGTAATTTGTAATCAATGTTAAACTACGTTTTATTTATTTAGCGAAAATTGTTTCAATTATTTTCATCATTTCTCAGATATTATACAATTTATTCCAGAAGTGAGTAACGACACATTTTTTCATCAGAAAAAATAATCATGAACTTTATTATCTACTACGATAAATAAACTTCTGAATCTCATTGTCACAGTACAGGGAAAAAACATATCAATATTTATTTACGTTGATCGATCAAAAATTAGACCTTACCTTCAACGTAACAACCAACTAATTGCAAATTAAAAATGTTTATTATTATTTATTTGTCTGTAATTTAACGTAAAATTCGTTCAAGAATTTGAATTGCATTATTTCCTCGGAATGGAATGCAACGAAAGGTCAAATTATCAACTAAAAATGCATTCCACCCTAAATTGTCCTCAATTATCATCAATTACCGCAATGTCAACGAACCTAAACAATTAATTGAAACCACTTACCATGAGCTATCATTCCACAATCATCACATTTCTTTCCTTGAAACGTAAAGCCCCACAAAAAATTCCCACACAATTCACACCAATTAAGCCCCTTAAACGTTGTCAATTTAAACGCGTGTTGTTTTTCATATTTCTCTGGAAAATTGGGCCCTAATATCTGCTGACTTAATGGAATATTTGGCGGAATGTTTGAATCTTTCACGTAATTTTTATTTCTACAATCAAACAGTTTTCATTTGAACACTTGGAATAGAAACAATTACTTGGCATGTTCTTTGCTTAAAGCCCTCAACTTGCGCTTATTTAACGTCATGTAAGGACTCTCTTGATAATTAGCGGTGGCAAGTCTTTGCAAAATTAAAGGTGCCTTAAGTTCGAGATACATTGTGACTAAGCCATCAGCCACTAACGACCTGACACAGTCATAGCGTTTTTCCCTAACATAAAGCCCCGAATTTGGGTCATAGAAAAGTTTGTAATGATGAATTTTATCGTTAAATCTGGGAAAAATTATTGGTAATAATTCCGGGTGAGATAATGCGATACACTCACTTGAGACTCAAGGTGTGAAACTGGCCGTTGGCCGAGCGACTGCTGCGCACCAAATAAGCCCCATTTTCATGGGGGCTGAGGAGATTCTGGGCCTGGATGTGCGTGATAGCCCCGTGGTAGTCGCGGCCCAAAAAACTGGGCAAATCGGGAGGCACCTCGTCACTGATTATGGGAATAGGGACGGGAGCAGCCAGCTGCATACGGTACACTAAAACCACAACATGGGGGTGCAATGGAAAAATCGTGAATTACGTACAGCGCAAGAAATCGAAAGACGGAGGGTACAAGTAGTTGCAACACGCCTCCATGTCTAGTTTATTTAAATTGAAAATTCCAACACCGACCATTTTATTGAGTTAAGTTAGGTTACGATAGCATAGCACTTACGGTCACTCTTCCAAACTGTGTGGATCGGGGAATCCGACTCGAAACCCATCTCGACGGTTATCTTATCTTAGTTACATTGATAACGGAGGTGCATTTTTATTGCATCGGTAAACATTTAATATTTTGGTGCACGAAAAATGACAGCAGGTAAATAATTACAAGGAAAAGTGACAGGTGAACGCCATTGGTCAAGTTAAGGCGGGGATTTCAAAAGCAAACAATTCGTAATTGAGGTTCATTTATTAGATCAAAAATTACACAATAAGGAATGTTACCTCTTTGTACTAAATTAACTTCAATAAAATTATCTATACGTAATAGTGAAAATAAATAATTTTACATTTTTTACATCACAATAATATTATGACTTAAATATTCCTACTCGTAAAATACAAAGTGTGTTAAAATGATTCTCATCTAGATAGAAATGAATTTAACGTCATAACAGTCAATTAATTGCATTCAAATGTTTGGTTAAGAAGCAAGTAAATATTGTGCAAGAAAACACCTTTTTTATTATTAATGTCCGTCAGTATGAGAAATTCATAGCGACTAGATGAAAATCATTTTAACACACCTTGTACTACTTTAGCCGCACTCAGTGTAATAAAAAGTAATTTTAGCACATTGCATTTTTAAATATTATGCATTCGATGCACTTTTTTAGTCATTTTTGACACGACTTGACAGATAAAGTGTGCTGAAAAGTACTATTTTACGGACAATTCCAGAAAAAAATGTCAGTTTTTCCATCATATTGTCGCTTTTAACGGCATTTTCTTTATTTATTGTATAGGTTTTAGAAAAATTGATGCAAATTAAGACAGAACTAGGGGACTGTAAAATTCAAATTTGACATATTTTTGACAAAAATAATAAAATTAGGATTTTACCGATATAACAGGTGTTGAGTTCTTATCATGAGCATGGCTAAAGTAAAATTATAATTTCAAGCTAAGATTTTTGCGCCCTCGAATAGCCGATTTTAAACCGTTGAAAAACAATAATAAAAATAACTTTTCACAATTGGTTTACTCTTATAATTGGTGAATTTCCTTGGCTGTAAATTTGTCACTAAAATCCAATTAACACAAAATCACACGGAAACACAGACTATTTTAATTGGTGATTCGTTTGACCCCAAAAAAAATTAATGCGCTGTTGCCATTTTTTCTACAGTTCTGAAAAATGTGATGTTGACATTTTTATGAATTGTAATGACAATGACAAGTTTAACTTACCGTCATGTTTATTAGTATTATTACGAAAAATGACTTTTTATTACGATATAGCGTAATTACTAATATTTTTTTTGGCAACAGAGAGCGCAACAAACTTAGTTTGTGTGTGAGTGTAGCACGTTAAGTACCAATAATGTGGAAATGAGCAATATTTATTCCCGTGATAATTTCAAAATAAAATCTAATCTACAAGGAAAAGTTGATAAAATTATTAAACAATTTAATAACAAAATATGAAATAATAAACTTGCAATATTTGGTTTAAATGCAACTTGAATTATTGCTTCGGCAATAAGTAAGTTTCTTGTAAATTTTTCCTGCTCTATTCTGCCTAAAACTACATTATACACTTATAACATAATATAGGTGAACGCAGTTTGGGTCTTATCTCCTTTGGCCTAATTTTATTCCACTGACACTCTTACCACATTCCTGAGAAATATTTGGAATAATGTTTGGCAGTAACTTGGCTTGTTATCGTTTCTTGCTCCTTAAAGGTGCGTCTAAAACACGAAATGATCAATTACATAATAACAAACCCTTGCTGGCAAACCACTAACCCAACTTCCTTTTATCATAGGCGTGCTTTTTGTGCTTTATGTATAAATAAATATAGTGTATGCAATAATAAACACGTGTGGACTTATCGATTGGCAATATATTGCATTTTTATCATGAAGCAAAATGATAAAATCATGCAATGCAGGTACTAAACTACAAATAATACATGTAAAAATGTTGAAATATTTATATTTTTAAAGCAAAATTCCACTAAGCAGTTAAAACAATGAGTATTAAAATTTTCGCTAACAATATACCTAATAACAATTTAATATAAAAATTCGTTTCTGCCAACAAATTCCAAAGCGTATATTCAAGTAATTATGATCATTATTACTCAAATACCATAATCAGCTACTACCCTACCAACATTTACAAATATGCACAATTACCTGAGCCATATACACAATATTTCATTTGCAAAAAATTACAAACCGACCAACAAATCGGTCCGACAACAGAGCGGTTTGAAGGTCAGTTCGATACGTATGTAAGTACACAACAATTATTAACTGTTTGTTTACAGGCAGAATACACAGAAAATAGTGCACGACTTGATTAACACGATAAATAAAAATATAAAAAGATGGACTTAATACTGGAGCATTACACCGGGTGGGCAATTAATTTAAATCAAAAATAATAAAACTTTGTATTGTTTCGCGTTAAAATTATGAGTCAATTAATATCACAGATACGTAAAAATCGAACTAAAACGTGTGGCTTTGATCCGAACTCGGTCCCACCCAGTGTAAAAAATAAAAGACCTAAACCCACTTCCTTTACAAATCAATAAATACGAGAAGATTATAATAAATAATAAAGCACAAACGGCCTTAGATATGAATCAAAACCACAGTATTGCAATTTACACATAGGTTTTTTCGCAGCGGGAATATTTTACAATTTGTCCTAATTGCACCGAATGGAATGTAATTACATTTCAATACTGCGAGCAGTAGGAAACACTTAAGAGTAAAACTTGGTTTTTATTAAACTTCTTTCATCACCATTTTCGCCAACGCATAAAAAAATACCTTCGCTCGATCCGCTACAATAAATAACGCAATAATTGGCACTTGTTTAAACACAAAGCTGGTTAGTTCATAAAAACCAAGTTAATGTAATACACACTAAAACACCAGTGTAATAGTGATATGCACGATTTTGATTGAATTATTTTATTGCCAATGAGAAATCCCGACAATACCACTATAACACCACTACGTATTTAGAATATTCTTGTCCTTTAAAGCGTTTTTTTTAATACAAACAAACAAAACGTGATGAATGGATGATCAGTCTGCTATTACACCTACATTTTCATTTGTAATCGGTGTCCACGCGATTCTTCAGCTGTTCCTGGTGGAATTTCCAAAGCAAGCATGAACCAACCGCAAAATCAACGTCAATAACGTCGGTGTACACAGAAGACAAATTAAATTAAGTAACCGCATGCACAAAAAAAAGACTTAAATACTAGCTAAAAACTAAATTTTTTGGAAATCAAAAGTTTCTTTTGTCATTTATTATAAACGGAGAAATAAATACAAAAAGCATGCCTAGCATAGAGGAGAGGAAGCGAGAAACGTAAACTGTGTACACGGACGAGTAAACAATTCCGTTTTCCAAAAAGTGGGCAATTGATAGAAAAAAAAACGAGCGGAAACTGATTAAGTTGTGTTCGATAAACAAAAACTAAACCGAAACTCTAAAAACGCAAATTTTGTAACGCAAAGCATTGGAGAAGATTTTTATAAAAAAAATATTCTAGTGTGATTAAAAAAAACGCCCAAAAAAGAAAAAAATTCGCGACAAGATTTATTAAATGTGAAAAGTAACTTAAATACCGTTGTTTAACGATAAAATAAGATCAGTTTCGGCCTAGATTTAGGTTTTGCGCTAAACTGTGTAATAACAACTGATTTACATGGTGAACCCCGTGGTGCGAGCCTTTGAAGGTTTGAACTGTTTGAATTGAAACCTTCAAAGTGTTTGAGTGATTGAAAAAGCACAAGTGAATTGTTATTGCAAAACTCACACTCAGGACAAAACCAAAGAAATCATCGTGTTTAATTACTGGGTGTGAAAAATGCATTAGTTGTGTTGTTTAAGGCTTGAAACTCACCATTTCAGAGGTGAGACAGTTGATGGCATGCTCCACCGTTTGTTTGTGATGTCCTGCCTTCATGGAAGTGTTGGACGATTGACGCAACGGTGTTGTTGGACATCCTAGACATCGCTTCGTCTTAACTAAGCTTTAACTAACTACTACTCGAAAAAAAGCTAATCCCCCATTCATAATTACTTGGATTTAATAAGCCATTTTACAAGATTAGTTTTATTGATTATTGCGCTCGGAATATTTCAACAGTTTTGGTTTGAAACAACAACAGAAAAAAAGAAGAGTGCAAAAAAGTGAGTCAACAAATGGAATGAATAATCAATAATCTAATCTAAAGAAATTAGTAAGAAGAGAGAGAGAGAGAATGACATGCAAATTTTTAGTCATTTTAGTGATACACTCACCCATATCGCCGCTACTTGATGATTCAGTAAATGAAGGCGTACCTTCGGTCCACGTGGGGGTGGAGCCCTCCACAGAGGCGGGGGGCGTCCATGCTAGCCCCCGAGAGTGGCTCGAATGACCAGCCCCCGAACTGCCCGACTCCACACTCAAAGAAGACTTGGTCTCAGCACGTGACTCCAATTTTATATCGGTTATACTAAACAATTCGCGACAAAATTTTAGTTCATGATATTTAAAAAAATGCATTGAGAAAAACTAACCTGACAACGTCCTCTTTGTAATTTTTGACCGTGACGTGATGGTGCGAATGATGAGAGCCGACCCTAACTCTGGCCGGTGTGGAAGAAGGAACTCCTTCAAGGGATGCAGAGGCTCTCTGTTCGAGGACTTCGTCGAAGGTTGGTGGAGGAGTACTGCAGCAGCTTGGAGCTACACCTGCATTGGTTGGTACATCGTTTTAAGCGCTACAGTCTAGCTGGGATGAGTTGAGTTAAGCATATCGAACAAAGCAGCAACTCAATTTATACAATGTAAAGAGAAAAGACGAAGCTCAAGAAACACAAACAACTAAATTATTACAAAGAAAACAAGTCGCGAAAAATATGCACGAAACAATTGTTACACAGTCTCGAAACAGCGTTCTAGAAGGTTTTATGGAATTTTTACTTCTCTAAAACTCTTAAAAATGAAAACAAATATTTGTTTCAAATTCATTCTAGCAAAGTTTTATGGACTTTTCTATGCCTTTACAACCCTCTGGAGTTGTTAAAAGTAGAAAAAAGACAATTGGTTCGGTTTTTAAAGTTTTGATTTTTGCAATTTTTGTCGCGATTTTGGTCGATCCAGGTACCCGGAACATTTATCAAGCAATAACTCCGGAACTTTTAGAGATAACCCTATGAAGAATACTTAATTCTTCAACAACAAAATTCATAAGTCAAAAATCAAAACGGTTTATTCCAATGAATTCTGTAGCTCATTTTACGTTTACGTACTGTACTAGCTTTTTTACACCACTAGCTTACTCGAAACATTATTTAATAAATTATTGCAATGTTAAAAATGGTGGATGCGCCAGGTTATTTATTTAAAAATTATAACTTAAAACTAAAAGTCGTAGAGCAAAACGGTTTGTTCCAGTGAATTGTACGGATCATTTTACCCATTATATTAGCAGTTTCAAAACTGTAAAAACGCCAACGTCGCATTTGAATTTTATAGATTTCGAAACTGTGCAAAAACTGTGAAAACACACACTCAAATTTTAACATAATCGTCCATGCCGTAAAAATGAACATCGCCAACATTCCAATTCAAATTTCCCCAAAGGCGTTCATTACTGTCGCCTTTACTTTTACGTAAATATTCATCTGAACGACTTCTCCGATGCGTTCTGGCATCATGCACAGAATCATCAACAAACAGAAGCGTGGTGTTATTGGCATGCGATCGTTTCGATACTACAAAACCACAATGCGTCGCACCTTTGCCATTAACGTTGCCCCCTTTTTTTACTTTGGGAGTGCCTCGGGGAGGAACTGGCGGGGGCACTTTAGGCTTACTTTCGGTACTTGACCGTCCTACGAGAACAGCAGGATACGAGGAGGCCGGAGGAGAAGTGAGAGGTGTTCCCACTGAAGAAGGATAGGCAGGAGGTGATATTTTGGCGGGTATCGTTTCAGTAGGACTCACTGAGCAGCATGAAAAAAAATTTTGGGGGAATACTCAACAGTTAATACAAATGGAAAACTCCATTTTGACCTTTAAATGCTTGAAAATATTTATCAGTTATTTAAAGGTCAATTGGACTTTTTCAACTCGAATTAATCGCTTGATGATACAACAAAAATGAAACCACTCACCGGTTTTGCTTCCGTTCTGTTGGCTAGCATTCACCTGCGCCTGCACAGTAGCTGTATAACCCAACACCACATGAATTAGCACAAAACGATTTACTTAAAAAGCACAAGATGAATTTGGTTTAAAAAGCAATAATTGATCGTCGGTAAGTAAGAGTTTTTGAAAATTCGTGAAAATTACTCAATTGATGCAAAAGCATTTACGAGCAACGATCTGAAACATTTTATACTCACTGTTGTTATCTGATTCTTCGTGTGGTCGAAGAGGTCGTGACAAAGATTTTCTTTTAGAAGGGGAATGCTTTAATGCTGTAACAAACAACACCGACTCGATTATAGCAACATTTTCCAAGCAAAAAAACTAAAACTATCATCCATTTAATTAAAAACAAAGCGTCAATTCTCACATGAATAAAAAATTATCAAAGTGAATGTAATCACCTTAATTATTACAAACACACAAACACATTAAACGAAAACAAACCACAAACAACATTACCTTAGTGTCTAAGTAGTTTGCAATTTATTAAAAATCTTGCAATTAGTGAGCAAAACAAAGACAAATTGGAATGAAATGCCGGAAAAGTCCACGATTCAAGAAAAATCAAGCATTTTCTAGTAGAATTAACTATTTTATTATACGATCGACATTTCAATAATACTAGATTTTTTCCAGATCTTGCTAAAAAATCAGCAAATTAAATCGAATATTTTGCATTTCTCGAGCTCCTTAGCCACCAAACAATGTTAAGTTGCTACAAAATTATGTAACTACATCGGTATATTAGTGTTTTTTATTCAACTTGATTCGTGTAGTCAAAATTAAAACGCAAAACCAAAAAATTTTGACGAAAATCACTGCATTAAGTCCAACAATTATTTCGGCCAAAAATAATGTTATTTTTTGAATTTTCAAGTGTTTCAGGCAAAACCAAGTGAAATACTAGATCGTTAAAACTGACTGAAAGATAACCAAATTTCATCGAAAATTTAAAAATAACTTTGTACAAAAGCTTGTCTGCTTCACTCTATTTAGCTGGTTCTTTCTTGGGTAAAATCTCGTCAAAAAGTCAATAGCATTTATGATATTATTTTGCGTAATCTAGATTCTTTTCACCGAAAAATTAAAAAAATAATGAAAATGAATACTATAAACATTCATTCGGTGTGATTTTTTAATTCCAAAAATATTGCCTGATGTTGCCCATTGCTTTTGTAGCGTTTCTCTGACACATTAATAAAAAAAAGCCACGCACACTTCACACGCGATTCTTGTTGTAACAACTTAATAAAATATGCCAGGTGAAAAGTGGGCTTTCCCGGCCTTAGATGAGTAAACTATTAAAGGAAAAGATTAAGAATCAAAGCGAATACAAGCAAAGAAAATCGAAAACAAAGAAAAAACTGTTAAAAATTAGTTAATAAGATGCAATAAAATACCGTGGGGTGGACTTTACCTATATAGCTGGTAACCAGTGTGCGAAACTTGCGATGATTGCCCTTAATCTCGGGCAAGTCCACTACATGAAGCATTGAAACACACACATACAGAGTCAGAGTCCAACATACTACATAACTACTCGCTACGAATTATAGAAGTGGTAGTAAGTGGCAATGAAAAATGGTAACGGGATTGATTATTAATTAATAATTAGATCCACTACTATAATTTGTAATAAAGAGGTAAAAATCCTGGCGTTGACATTAACACAAAGACTACATTAACAATAATGGTACATAAAAAAGTGGGAGGGCCAACTACGAATTCTGCAGAGAGAAAAACACGAAACATATTCCCGATTATTTCTTCGCCAGTTCAAAATTAAACCATTGACTGTTGTTAAAATGATCCCACATATCTGTTATGTTACATACAAGAAGATAATTGGGAGATACTTACGAGAAGGGATCTTTTTGAACACTTTCTCAGCCATGAATTTTTGAAACCTTTGAGCGTAAAAACTAGGTCTATGCACCGATACCGTATCCTAAAAAGTCAAACATTTAGCTGAAAAATTACAAGAATTAGAAACCAACCCCATCGTGAATCATCGACTTCCAAGTGTGTTCCAACTTCTTCTTTAGCCTATAGCTCTGCAAGATGTCGATTATTCCGATAAACAGCAGCAAACGCTCGCCTTTCGCATTTCTTGCAGGTATGCCCCCAGGACTATAATTTTCACTTGTTACGATACGTCAAATGTACATTATTTGTTATTTGTGCCTTCTTAAGAGCTTTATTTTTATTTTGCGAAATTTGTCAGAACGGAAGAAAAAGCACTAAATTTTTAGTTTCAAGCGTAAATCGCAGAAAAAAACAATAAATTGATTCGTAAATGATATGGCTCAAGCATTTTTACATTACAATGTTCTTCATTCAAAGAATATTCAAGATTTAACAAAATTTCGTCAAAAATTACCCAAAAAATGATAGAATTGAATCGACAATGGTGTTATTTTTGCCTTTTTCACGTTTTTAAGTTAAAAACTAAATAATCAAAATGAGATTTTGGGAAAACCTTTGTGATGGATTGTTAATCAAAAAAATAAAAATGTTGTAATGTAAGAACGTAATAATATTTGGAAAATTGAAAAAATAGGACAGCATTATCTATAAAAATAATTAAGATAAACTTAGATTCTGAGATAACCCTTTTTTTTCCTTGAAAACATTGTTGATTACAAAATTTTACGCCTACAATTTATTGCTCCATTGTGGGTAAAAATTTGCACATTTATCACAGCTGTACGAAATGCAAATTAATTAAAAAATAATCACTCAATTTGTATGAATCGAGATTACAATCGCGGTGCAATTATGTACTTGACATAATTGAAAAAAATGTGACTCACACAATAACATACTATTGTGATAACGTCACAGCTCATACAACACACTTTTTTAAGTACTTACGGAACATCCTCATCCTCATCTATAGGCTCCGATTCCGCTTGAATGCTCTCCATGGCAGTGGAATGCGCAACCAGTCTTTGTCGATTGATTGATCTACTCCTATTCAAAGCAGCAGCTCCGATCCTGTCCTCCTTCTCCCTTTCCCTTTCGTTATAAAGTAGGGCACCACTGGGATCAGATAAAGTACCCTCTTCAGGTACTTCTTCCAGATTATTACGAGATCTTTGTTCCTTGAAAAAATCGTAAAGATTGATTTGTAACGTTCGAGACAATTATAATTACTTGTTTCTCCCTCTGAGCCTGGTCCAAGTTATGAATCGTTAAAAGTAAACTATAATCCATAATTTTAAAACTTTCCAACACTCGACAATCGCGTTGAATCGTCTTGACTAAAGCATTATACGTATCAGCTTCCATTAAAATACCCTCAGGATGATGTTCCATAAAATCCAGATCTTTGTAAGTCGGGGAACGCTTTTGACTCTCCGCTTTAGACGCCTATTAAAAAACGAATCCATGTCGGAATGAACACCCATAGAAACTTTACCTTTCTTTTGTAAGTGCTTCCTTTGAGATCATACTTTTGATGCATCACTACTGAGCTAGGTAACAGATTATTCATAATTACCAGTCTTACATTTTTGCTATTACATTGATAACAGTACAAGCCGAAGAATTTCGGTAGTAACGTGCGCGGGTTTTGATTCAAATTCATATAATAACCTAGAAAAAAGCGCAATCGAACCAATTATTTAATGATTTGTGCAATCGTACCGGGTAACAATTTTTGCAAAAACTCTCCCTCCTTATGCTGTACAGTCTTAATAATAAATTCATCATCACTAGTCAAATAAAAAATCGATCCGCTAGCTCCCGGATTGGACAACTCTCTTAAGGGACTATCACACATTGACATCTACGAAATATTAAATTATTTAAAATCGACCAAATTCCATAAAAACTCACTAAAAAATCGTCAGGTTGTATTCCGAACAAATCTCGGAAATATCTAAAAGCTATAGGGGCGTAAGTTTTGAATTTAAACTCGGAAAAATGATGAGCTGGAGTGTGATTGGAGCCTTCGCTTGGAAAATTCGTCGTTTCAACAGTCATAAAGTCTTGCATTAATAAATCACGTTCAGGTTTTGATGCTAGACCTCCAACGGCATGTTGAATACCTATTGATTCAACAACACAAAACAATGATAAATTGAAACGATAACGGTGGGTGATGTCTGCTGTGTCTGTTAATTCTATCGATTTAAAAATAGACAATAACACGGAAAAAAACTGTCGTCTATTGTGTTTTCTAACACCTGATTAGTGCTAACCACGTGAATATCACATTTTTAGTAACGTTTCTATAAAAACTCGCTTTTTACGATTTCATTACATCTTGATTAAGGCGACTTTTCACAAAGCAATATTTGTTTACATTGCTTATGTCTCAATATCAGAGTCGAGCTTTAATAACGTAAAAATAGTAAACAGTGGTCGTAAAATTGTAACGCGAAAATTAGCAATCCCCGAAAAATATTTCCAAACATAAATAACACGAGACAGGAATCTAGCACAGAGAGACACAATAAAGAAAATTTAGTCTTGTTTATTTCGTCAAACACAAGTCTGAAAATAAGGGTCGTGTAATTTTGATTAAATCAAAGAAAAAATTGCGTATTTAAAACCGCTCACGTGTAAATTGAAAACAGATCACTTTTCGTTGAGTGATACTTTTTCAACTGCCTATTAATATTAATAAAAATCGCATCTGTGTTTTATCTCGTGACTAATATTTAATCATCAGCCTTTGCCAACAATGTTTACATAATAAATATGTTATATTTTTCGGTATTGACAATTTCAAAGCAAAAAATGACTGAAATTGAATAAATAAGTTACGAAATAATTGAAGTGTTTAATTAAAAATTTTCCGGCACTAAATACCACAAATTTCAACTACACACCGGCTTGTATTTTTCTCGATAGAAACGACTCCTCTTTAACAAGACACAACACTGACATTTTCCATCGACACGAGTTTGAAAGCCTTCGATGAGTAACTAACTAACTAATCACGACCGCACTTGGGCTTGAGGGTATTACGTAAAGACCTCACATACCGTCATCGATTCAGTTTTAATATCAACAGTCTTTGTGATAAGATAAGAGTGATGTTGAATGATCCACATATTAGCATTGAAAAATATTTGCCCTTTACCTAGTTGTATAGAACCCATAATTTGACTAGTCTGGATTTTTTTGTAGGTGATTTCGCCACCAACGCCGACCCTTCGATGGCCGATTTTCCTTTCCCTTTCCTTCTCCCTTTCGGCTTTCGTTTTGGCCACATTTGAGGACTGTTTTTGACCAGCCTGTAAATTCATCCAAAATCTTGCATACTTAAGTAGAAAATCACATAATCACAATTAACTTTATTCGCGCAAAAATACACAATTAAGCACTTAACTTACAAGAAAAATTATAAATTCCAAGTGGAAGAATTTGTAATGAAAAAATACAAACCAAACCTACCAACTATCGACTCTACTCGAACGTTAACTGGAGTGTTCTGGTTTGTTAATGTTAGAATAAAAAAGTTCCTATGGTCAAATCAAAGTTTTATTATCGTTAGCAGTCATAACAATTAATTAAAAATGTTGCACAGAGTATGTTACAACTATCATGACCTATTGCACGACACTTTTCAAATCGTACTAACTAGCAAATTTCAAATAAAAATCAAACACTTGTAACACAGCCGTCTGGAAAAATTGTTTTGAAACTAAGACCATTAATACAAGATATAGACAATATTCTAATCTTTGCTGATTAAATTGTTGAGATAAATGACGAAATTTGCCACAACAAACTTATCAAAAGTCACATTTTTATATCTAAATAAACTAGCTTCCGTATACTGTTTTTTGATTACTATTTATTACCAAAAAAATCCATTAATTTAACTGTATACGAGCGAGAGAAAAAAAATAAAGATTTGTAAAAAATTCTCTCTACCAAAGAACTAAATTATCCTAATGTTTTGCCTTGTGTTATTTTAATTATACAAAACAAATTCTGTTCACATTTAGTTAAAGTTTAAATTCTCCAAGCTTAAAATTTTTTTTAATAATAATTAAGGTAATAATTTAAATTCATGTATTTCTTTGACCTTTCATTATCAGTATTTATTACTTTTTAACTGTTAAACTGATAGCCATAACAATAAAATCTCTACTGAATACGATAGTTTTTGTCA
Source organism: Tribolium castaneum (assembly GCF_031307605.1). Taxonomy (NCBI): domain Eukaryota; kingdom Metazoa; phylum Arthropoda; class Insecta; order Coleoptera; family Tenebrionidae; genus Tribolium; species Tribolium castaneum. The sequence continues at coordinate 24,517,983 of NC_087396.1, read as the reverse complement.
TTTAAGCATCTGATTCTAGGATTTAATTGCGTTATCAAATTATTCTTGCTCTTGATGTAAAACCACATCTTACAAAAATAAGTCACCCCTTATCAACAAACCAAATAAATTGATAAAAGCGTTCGTCAGAGAATGTTAAACAAAAATAAGACTTTCGTCAAATTATTCAAATATCAATTATTGACTTACACTTACATGCATATGGATTTAAAAAATAGACATAATAGTATGTGAAAGTGAAATATTACAATGGCCTCCAAACAAGGCAATCAAAAAATTGTGCGAAAATTCCTTGTCACTTTCTAATTCCGAACTGGTGTTAAATAGATAAATTCCATAATAATCATAACAGATCAAATATTGAAATAATCATAAGTATTTTTATCTCAAAGTTTTTCGAATTCTCGTCACGATCTTATTTGCACGAATTTGTTACTTATGTCCATGGAATTTTAATTTCGAACGGCATTATTCAATGCAACTTGCGAAGACCTTGTTCAGGTGTCACTTCACACAATGATCAGAAAAAAAAATCCAAAATATTCATGTTTTTGTGAAAAAACAAGTAAACAATTACATTTTTAATACTATAATGAGCAGTTTACGTCATGATGTAGTTTTAATTTTGCCTTGCAACTGTTTAAAGGTGACATCTTTTACTTAATCATATCTTTTATCAGGCATGAATTAGAAAAATCCAAAGTTTATGAAACACAGTAAAATCTAATTTGTGTTTTCAAATAGCTCCTTCCTGTACTAGTTTTTGAGTGGCAATTTATTACAATCATTAAAAACGCTCGTAATGATCTATTTTGAGATTTATTTAATTTCTGATTTAAATTAAGAAAGCGGGGAATTTGGCACGACCAATTAATTTTCTACTTACATCCTGTAGCGCTCTTTGTAGTGAAGAGTCCTTATCTGTAAAAAAAAATAAACGAACGTAAATTTCCCTCGAGAAATAACCTGGGTCTGTGATTCCCCAGAAAATTAAAACTAATTAAAGTCGTGTCATTTAAATATTCAATTCCATCAGCAGCACGATTAAATCTGATTATTATGAAGACAACAATCCGATTTCGTGCTAAATAGTGAATCATGACCCAAAAACTTGACGTGGCTTGCACGCTCCACAAAAGTAATTTTCCAAAGAATCAATAAAAGCATTGTTTACGGTACCTTCACTCTCGTCCAGGGAGTCGTGTAGTCCTCCTGAATCCTTTGCATTGTTCATACTTATTGTTAAAGAAGGTTCAACAACTTCGATAGTTTCTATTGTATCACCCGAAGCCATTTTGCTCACTTATTTAAACTGACCCGGGACTATTTTCACTTAATATTTACAAAGCCACAACACATCACTAACAAATTACACAAAATTATTAAACTTTTAGCACACATTTTGGGAATGAAACCAGTTGCCATTTACAACTTTGACATAAACATATTCCAGTGACATGATTGACATATTTATCCCCCACCCGAGCAGTGAGCTGTCGTGACCCGGCCAATCAAGAGCCCGCATTTGAGGCACGTGACATATTACAGGAATCTGTAGGGGATAAATCAAACGCTTTGAGTTTTCAAGTGCTTTATTGAATTTAACAATAAGACGAGAGTTACAAAACTGACTAAGCTACGTACAAGTAACACTTATTTAGGCCTTTGTTCTAAGCAAAAGAATTCTTAAATAATTTGTACTTTAATATACTTATCATAAAAACAAGAAAAGTAGTAAAACATTCCACAAAAAACTGATTGTACTTGCAAATGGCGTAATAAATTTCACGTTTGTGTATATTGGAAGGCAAATGTGCAGTCTTAGTAAAAATTTGAATTGAAAACTGTACGGCCTTAAAGATACGCTAAAAACCGACAGATTAAACGAATCTTATCAACACCAAGATTTTAGAATTGGAACATGACACAATGTACATCACATGGATTATAAAAGTTTGGTAAATCTTATATAAATTTGTGGACATGTAACATTAAACTACGTAATGAAAACTCCCCCTCAACATCGTCTTTCCTAAAGAAAAATATCACATTTTAAGTGAAATGTAAGCATAAGAAACATGTGGATGGCAAGATTAAAATGAGCACATCAAGCTAAAAAATCAGTACTTCAATCGCTTAAAAATCCGTAACAAGACATCAAAATCCCAATCAACATTCAAGAGGATATAGAGTAAAAGTTTGAGAGAAATATATACCAAGACAGAGAAAAGATTTTCGATGACAGACATTTATTAGATTATGCTCTCTTATTATAGTTAAGAGCACAAATCAAAATTGACTTAGTTTGTTCACTCTTTCGTCTTAGAATAACTATGTTGCAGGCTTATAAAAGCGTTGCACGAATTGGGTCAAATTCAGGACCTGACCGGGGCCCTTGCTCAAGTCCATTTGGATGTAGTCCTCCAGATTGTGAGCAGTTGCTGAAAAAAACATTTCTTTTTTTTTTAATAGTTTTAAATCGGTATCTGTAACCGTATTCGCAACGTTTTGAAAAATATCGGACAGTGTACAAATTGGTAAAACTTTGAAATTTTTTTAAATATAGTTTAAATTAACATTTTTGCATTATGTTTATGTCTTACTATTGAGAATTTAACGCTCTATCTGTCTGTATTTTTTTCTTCACCTTGTGCTAACCGTTATATTAATACAACCATTTTTTGAAATAATTTTCGACGGTAATGAAACTGCGCTCTTGGGCGACATTAACGGAACTATCACAGACGGGAACGTTTTATTCCTAAGCTTTAGATATTCGTTTTGTTGACAATGCACAAGCGCAGCAAAAAAAACATTTTATAGAGTTTCCACCTATATTTTATTAGGCATTTTTGGACCTAAAAATTCGATTACTTACCAGCTGTCTGAATGGCGGGGTAATTAGGCGGTGGCTTAATCCACGTGCCATCTGGCCTCTTCATATGCCTTCTATCCGACGAAAAATCCCTCAGAAATTCCGCCGCTGGAATCACTCTAAAATATCTAAAATAATCCGGTTTCAAAATGTGGTCCGTGCGAAACGTTTCCGTCACGTATTTGTGAACGTATGTGGGAAACGGTAATTCGGAATCTAAATCGTAAACCAAGCATTTTTCCGGCTCAGGATGATACAAAAAAATCACATGATAGTCCTGCAAAAAACGTGATTTCCACACGTTTTGACTGGATGTTAAACACAAACCCAAATAACTAATCTATCCTCGTCTTTCCCCGCCCGTTGTCTCCACAAAGGAACGGTCCGACTTGGATTTGAGACAAAAACTACGAAACATTTATTTAATTCAGTCGAGTGTCTCGTCGACACGTCTTGACACAACTTGTAAACGTTCTCTTCACTGCAACAAAAACCATCAAATGATATTCACAAAATCGCGAGCAAAATACCATTTGACTAAAAAAGTGGCTACTTTTTCCATGCTTTATGGAGGGTTGCCAAAGCTGTGTGAATAACAACAACAATACAAAGGTGTGCGCATGAATGTGCATGTGGTGAAAATTTCAGGCATTAATTATGCAAAAACCGGAAAACACCAAATAAACTCTGATTGAAGAAACTTGCAGAATCACAATTCATAATAAAATATTGAAAAAGCGTGGCATGTCCAAGCACCATAAAGCGACAATTAGATTATAATTTATAGCACAAAATCGATCCTTTTTGCATAACTTAAATAAATAAATGTAAAACAATGTGTTTTTTACGAACTGACGCAAACGCACAAGGTTGTATGTTGTATTTCAATCACTTCTTCGGCTAATTAGCAAAATAACGAAGGAGTGCCCGATTTTGTTAATTTTTTCTATATGTACTTAGCCCCAATTTAATCACACACACGCTCTAGAGGGAACAAAAAATAATTGATATGCGTAGGTCACGCAAACAGATTTCTTCCTGTGGTACAATTTTAAACGAATTTTTCGAAATCGCGCACCGAACCACCAAGACAATAAAAATAAATCTTACGTAAAGCACCTTGCAATAAGAATAGCAACGCTGCGGCACTATTAAATATCAAAACAACGAACCTAACCTCAAAACCAAAAACATCAAAATTTTGAGTTTTAGACACTCACCAGTAGCAGGACACGTGCGAACACTCGGCCTGCTTGGGGAATAGATTAATTGGGTTTTTCTTGTTGTTTTCCGAATTGGGTCGTTGTATAATTTGGGTTTTAGAATCAGACGCCATGTCTTTGAGTTGGTTGCTTTAAAAAAGGGGGGAAAAACGTCCAGCAGTTCCTCTAGACTTGATCACCTTCACCCAAAATCTTTTTGTTGATTGTTGATATTGGAAAAAATGCCGCACTGCACTATTTCATCACATATTTGACAAGTACGACCTTGGAGGTCAAAAACAGGGGCACCAAAGCACGCGCACTGACTGGTGTCTATGGTCACATTTTTGAATCAGGTAAATTTTCGATGGCCTGTTTCCACAAGCAAAACTTCCAATTTTGAATTAATTGAATCGCTTATTTTGTACTGATAGGTCCATAAGGCGGCTAGAAACATTGCTTCGTCCGAGTTCTTCGCATGTGCGATGTTTTCCAAAACGAATTCTTTCACCTGGAATTTAAAGGCATTGAAAACAATTTTGCTTTAACTGGCTGAATCTTTAATGATCTAACTCACCTCAAATTCTTCCCCGTACGCTTTTATAACACTTTCGACCAAATTGGCCAAAGATTTTAAATTGAGTGAAATAAATAACGGACTGCCATTTTGTTGCAACTTTTCCGTAGCCCTCATTTGATTGGAGAACAGAATTAACGCCTCCTTGTAATGCCTCAAAGACTGTACTAATCCGTACAAATCATTGGTTAATTGTTCCAAATTTGGGGACAAATCTTTGGGATTATCGGCCTTCAAAGACGCAATTTCCTTAACAACGGTGCACCCCTTGATATGTAAATCATTCCACTTCTGGATATTGTTGTAAACATCGGCCACCAAATCCCGCACGATTCGGGGAAGTCCCGTCAAATTTTTCTGGGGTGACACCTGGGCTGGACTCTCATGCACTAAAACGAAGCGTGATTCTCACCAAATAACAAATTATACGTACGAGTAACCGGCGAAAAGCCACAAATTGTAGAATTGTTTGTTTTTTTGGGCGTCTTGTCACACATGTTCCTAGCTAACCTCACAAATCCAACACATGGAGTGACGTGACTTTGGCCACTTCCGCGGCAGCCCCCTCAAAAATGTCGGTTTTTTTGACTTGCCGTTTGAAAAATTCAATTGGGCGAAAGAAATTCTTCAATTTCAGTAGTGATATTGTACGCCAATTGTCTCAACAAGGTAAAGTTTAAGTTATGTCACTGGTTTTTTGATGTGGGCTTTCAGTGAAGCAAAATGAGTCGTTTGTGCCCTTTATGGACGTTATAAAATTTCGGCGAGAGGAGGCCAGACGCAGTATTTTAGTGCAAGTCCAATCGGCTCAGTCCTTTAAAGAACTCCACTCGTATTGCAATTCTGTGGGGAATGTTAGGCAAATGTTGCACTACACAGTTGGGGTTGAACCACTGGTAAATGCCTAAACGTCTATGATTTTTTTGTATTTTGGGCCGTTTTAGAATTTCATTGTGGTGGAATTTGCATCCGAAAAGGACGTAACCAATGTTCTTGAGCGCAGTTCTTATCTGGAAGACAGTCAAGTGGTTCCAGTCCAGTCACAATTTTTGTGGTTTAGGGCTTCAAATCGTAAATTACCAAAATTAAAGCAGTCCAAAAGTGCCATTTTAAGCATTGAAAATGGTAATCAGTGTGTGACACCTTCTGAAATAGTGAATTTGTTGAGCAAATGTGATTCAGTACGAGTCAAGTGAGGCCTGTATTAAATAATACAGATTTAATTTCAGGTGTCTGAGCAAATGAATGTTCTTTACAATTCAACCAAATTGAACGATCTTGGGACGAGATTACGTTTTTTAACTGCAAGACAAGTCGAAAATGCTGTTAGGGGGATGTTTCCAAAGGCTAAGGCTTATCCATTTGGCTCCTCGGTCAATGGGTATGGAAAAATGGGTTGTGACCTAGACCTAGTCTTACGATTATGTGACGATAAAGTGGGTAAATTGGTCAAAGTTTTTTTATTAATTTTGTTAATTGTAGGTAAAAAATGATGCCAGATTAATGTTTCACTGTAAGGGTTTAGTAGGGAGTGAAAGAACCGCTTCACAACGAAATATGGAAGCAATCGGTGATTTATTGCAGTTATTTTTGCCAGGGTGTTCACAAGTCCGCCGAATATTGCAAGCCAGAGTCCCTATAATAAAATATTACCAGCAACTGACTGACGTTGAGTGTGATCTTTCAATGGCAAACATGTAAGTTTTGATAATTTTTGTATCGAAACACTTGACCGAAAAAACAAAAACTGGGGAGAAAATGACGATTTTTTGCAATTTTCGAGGTCTTTACATGTTTTTTAGTCAAAACAATCCCCTAATCTCGTTAAAAATAAAGCAGCAAATCATCAAATTACATTAAAAAGAGTTATTTTTGTATATTTGGTGAGTTTCTGAGCTGGAAAGTAAGCATTTCTACTTTTTAGCAGTTTTTATTTTATTTTTGCGTTTTTTAAACGCTGAAAATTCAAGTCGACAGTTACATTTTTCAGTCTAGCTCAAAAACGTAACTATTTAAAAAAAAATGTAGGTAAAAATTAGCCCGCAAATGACCAGATATATTAAGAAATGAAACATATTGTCATTTTTTAAATCCAGAAACACCACTGTTTTGAAAGTTTTCAAAAATAAAATCCCCAAATTTTGAAATATTTTATGATTTTGCAGGTCTGGAGTCCACATGTCCGACTTCCTGTACATCATGGGGTCCCTCGACGCGCGCATTCGCCCCCTTGTTTTCACAATTCGCAAATGGGCCTCCGAGATCGGCTTAACAAACTCAAGCCCCGGTCGTTGGATCACAAACTTCTCCCTAACTCTGCTAGTCCTCGCATTTTTGCAAAAACCGATCAATTCCAAACCAATTCTTCCATCACTGAACACTTTAGTCAAACTGGCCGAACCCAAAGACTCTTACATGACTGAAGATGGAATAAATTGCACTTTCCTTCGAGACATTACAAAGCTCAAAACCCCGACCGAAAATAAGGAAAGTTTGGAAACACTTCTTGTTGAGTTTTTCGAATTTTATTCGCAGTTTGATTTCGCGTCGAAAGCTTTGTGTTTGAATGAATCGGTCGCGATAACAAAACCCGAACATTGCGCTCTGTATATTGTGAATCCGTTAGAAAGGGGGCTCAATGTTAGTAAAAATGTCAGTATGGAAGAACTGGACCGGTTTCGAGTTGAGGCGAGAAACGCTGCTTGGATTTTAGAATCACAGGAGAACAAGAATGAAAATTGGGGCATTTTATCAATTTTCGAAAATAAACGCAAGGCTAGCAGTGTTGTGAATTTCGCATTTGCAAATAAACACGGAAGGTTGGTGGAAGTGAGCACTTTATTTGAGGAAAATACCGACAAACCTGTTGAGTATAAAAACGCCTCTGTGAAGAAACAAGTGGAGAACATAAAAAACGACACGAAAAATAAACTGAAAGAACTACAAAAAACAAACAGGTGACTTTGTAACAATGTATTTAAGTATTATGTATACATTTTGTAATTAAAATTTTTGAAGTAATTCCTTCTTAATGACTTTCTCCCTTCTTGCCCGCAACTCGCTTAAAATCGCCCATATTTGTGGTACTGATTGGGGACCCAATTATTGCTAAGTGATCAATTTGGGTGACTTCACCCCCTGATTGGTTATCCTTGATGAAAAATTGTATATTCTGAACGTTTTGGAACTTAACATAGCGCAGGTTCACGGGATTGCCTTCTAAATCTTCTGGTGTTAATCTTCAAAAACAATTTTTTACCATACTTAATTATTCCACACACTTCCTAAAGGATAGGGAACTAGTTCTCACAAACTTCGCGGCATTTTTTTACCAGAAACTCAAAAATAAGCCAAAAAATCACCAAAGTAAATCTAAAATGGTGTTAGTTTTGCCTTTTACGAACAGAAAACACCCTAAATTACGACAAAACTAAGGTCATATTTTGACAATTTTTTTTTCAAGATTATGTGAAAATCGGTCCGAAAAATGGCAAATGTTTGTATTTTTCTAGAGTTCCCTATCCAATAAAAAAAGCTATGAATTAAAAAAATACTTACTGTAGCTCTTGAACACTTGTGTACCCGTCAGCAAGATCGAAATCGAGAGTCCTTGGTTGATTTATAAAAATTCTAACATTTTTAGGGCCCTTATCAGCGGGGGCCTTAATTTTCAAACTGTGAATTTTCACAGCTTGGTTAAAAGCAATGGAAATGATCAACTAAAACGAAAAATAAAGTTTTTCAAACTCAAAACACGAAATGATTTACCTGTTCATCACAATCTGACTGGAGATAGCCCCCTCCGGAATTCAAGCAATGCTCTAGTAAATGCTCATCACTCTCATTCAAACATTCGCACTGAGCTTTCATAATAAACGGTTGCAAGTCCATCTAATAAAATACCCACAAAAATTAAACAAACATTGTTTTAAGCAAAAACTCTTAATTACGTGTCCAGCAACAGCATCAGCCTCTTCGCCTTCCTCTGATCCATAATATTGCTGAATTTTATTTTCTAAAGCCGTGGGATCCGCCCCTCTAAGTGTATCAACTTTCGTCTACAAAACACTCGTTTCTACCACATTTTTGGCCAAATAACGCAATTCCTTACCTTGTTGCGGTAAAAAATAAACGTAGGCATGGCTGAGACCCCTTGCATTGCTGCAGTTTCCTGGCACTTGTCCACGTCAATTTTCAGGAAAACGGCCTTAACGTATTTCGTGGACAACTGCTGGAAAATCGGTGCTATTCTCTGGCAGGGGCCACACCTACGGTTTTACTTCAGACTTCTGGTCAGAAAACATTTTTAGGTTAGCTTACCAACTGGCAGTGAAATCGGCCACTACAAGTCTAGTGGAGGCGTTTGCCAACTCCGTCTGGAAGTGACTTTCGTCATTTATCACCTTGATTGTGCCCATTGTGGTTTTTTGGTGTTTAATGCACGAATTTTCGGTAAAAACTGATGACTGGCAATTATTTTTTAAGGAAAGGTGGTATTCTATGAACACGACCTATTTTACCGACCGAGGGATAAGTCCACAGAATAACAGGTTTTACAGAAACGCATCTGTCCTTGTCCCGATAGAGCGAAAGTGTCACTAGCACATCTATTGTTGCCAGCGCGTACTAAGTGTTATCGCGGGCGATTTGAATTGCCCGTAGTTACTTTTCTTTTAAAGTTTGATTGCATTTTTCGTATTGTTTGTAAATATTCACAACAATAGTTGCTAATAACACTTTCTGATGTTAGACAACTATTGTTAATAAAAAAAATAAAATATGAGAATAAATAAAGACAATAAACTTGTAATAAAAATTTATTATCACTAGTCAATATACACGATACGATAACTATAAACTAATGATTGATCCATCAAATTATTTATATTCCCACAATAAAAAAGTTCAAAAAAGCACACACACGAAAAAAACCACAAAACAGTACTAATTTCACACAAAACAAATCCGAAGGTGAACACCAAACAAACCAAGCACAAAATGGCAATTTGCACAATGGCAACTGTCACAGGTCCACTGTTAATTTCTGCCGATATTATAGGTAGCTTCGCTAAAATTGACTATACGTGTGTGCGACATCTGCGATAGCAAGCCGAACTACAGTCGATTTTGAATTTGGCGCCTATAATTGGCTTGGTGTATTTAGGTTTCACCACCCTGGATAAGTCAAACAAAACAACTATTAAATAAGTGGGAAAAAATTCGTCAATTTTTATTTTATTCATTGAACAAGTCAGAACAGCTAAGTACTTTCAAGTTTTCTTGGTTTTTATATTTTTAAGAGTTAAAAATAAAAAATAAACGTTTTGTTCATAAATGGAACCAATAAATTTAAAGTCAAAAATTAAATTAAAAAGTGATTTTCTTTGAAAGTTTCAGCAACAATTCGCCTTCCTAAAATCTTGCAAAAAATATTTACTCAAAACTCACTCTTTGCGGAAATATCTTCAAGTCACTACACACGCAAGACTCTATAGAGCTTCAGAAAAATCTAAATGACCTCTGTGAAAATTTGAAATGTATTTTTAAATTTATGGAGTATGTGAACGAACATACAATATGCAGCCACATACTGGCAATCTTAAAGCATCATGCTAAATGGTTCAGGTGAAAATGGCAATTTTGTCCACATTGATGTTTGGGGACGTCACGGCGACTTCGCTATTATCTTTGAAGTTAAATTCAATTCTACTGCTATTTGCCATTGTGAAAAAACTGGATTTAAGACAAAAAGTTTTCTTGTTGCTGCAGAGGATATTGTTAAACTTCTACCTCGTAAAGAAAACCCCGAAGACGGATCCGGCGGTAAAGCTGGCACTGGCAGAGATTTACAGGTGCTGGGGTTTCAAAAAATCAAGAAATACGTTCTTATAGGTCTGGCTATGGATGGTGATTATACTACTCATATGCTTGTCTTTCGAGATACGTCTGATTGGAAAAATGTAATTCAAGTTAATCGTGAAAATCATGTGGCGAAAATAATATCAACTTGTCTAGAATCAGAAATGTTTGATGTCTGATGATGAGCTGGTGAGAATGGTGGTGTTAAACGATATTCAAAATTAAACTGAGTTATTTACTGATATGATTTTTGATTTCTCTTCATTTAATAAATTCGTTTTGTGAAAAAAGAGCGTTTTTTTTCTTTTTCTTTGCTTTTTGCACTGATATTGATGTTGAATATAATTGTGAAAATTAACCAGCGGATTGAGCAAAACTGTTGATTCAGGATTGATGGTCGTGCCGATGATTTTCCTCGATACCTATAAACGGTATGCTGAGCTGTCTTGAAAGAGGAGATGTCAGATTGTAGTCGGAACGAAAACTGGTAGTGTTTTGCACTTTTTTGTTATGAATTTGGGAAATATTGGTTTGAAAGATTTATATCTTTAGTTGATTCTTATTCATTACACTAAATTTTAATAATATGGTGTTGGATTTTTTCCGGTTGTTTTAATTTTACTGGTAATATTAATATTTTTTATGTCTTGAAAAGCAATAGTGTTAAACACTAAATAAGTTCTTGCATAAGTTAGGTTCCAAGGTTTATTTTACAGTTTTTATCTTTTGTCTATTTAGATTTTCGTATTCAGGTCTAGTGCTTAAAACATCGTTTTTATAAGGTTTCGAAAGTCTTATATTTAAAAAAATAAACTTTTTTTATCTTTCTTTAATTTGTAAATCAATTTTTTAGAAATAGCTAATTTGTCGATGTGTGTAAATTATTAGAACCTTGAATGCAGAACATTATCTATTTATAACATTACAAGATACATAATAGAGGATTTATTGATGTAAAAAAATACAATATTTGACTGAAATAGTATCTTTTTTATAACAACAGCGAATACAAAACGAATGAAAGCGTTTTAGAACAACAATCACAATGCTTTGAAAGCCTATTAACAACAATACGATGAATTAAAGCCAAAATTTGTTTATACATTCGACTAAACAACCCAACATGATACACATTTTTAGCTTTAACTTTACAGTTCCTAAAATAGTTATTGTCTTTACACAACAGTTGATAGAATCGTTTAACAAATAGTAATCTATAACACAAAAATCTACTAATCTACGAAATGATTTTGCACAATTGCAGCCTAAATTCCTTAGTCCACTGAAATTATTGACCACAAGTAGGAAGAAGTTTGGTAAAGTAGTACAAAACGCTTATTTACACAATACAGATGTGATAACAATGATATGCTTATTCTAGATCTATCTGATACTTTGGAACTGAATCCAAAACTATGTACACCATTTGGAAGACTCATCGATTTTGTTGATTTTGCGCCCTATTTACATGATTTAGAATTGTGCAGGTACATCTATTAGCTCAGGCTGCAACTAATACTAAGAATCTAGGATAAGCGTTCGTTAATCAAGCTTGAGGCCCAGCGGCAGGAGGTCGCAGTAGCAGGCCGAGCCCCCATCGCCCTCCTTGCACATGCTGAGGCACCAGGAGTTCCAGTCGTAGAGCTGGCGGCTGGCCTTGGACGCGATCCCCGTCATGTTCCTGTAGGTGTCGCACGTGTTACATCCGTACAGCTGGTAGCCGTACTGGAGGCAGAAGCGCGAGCAGATCTCGACGAAGTTGACGCGGAAGAAGGGCTGCAGCGTCGTCTGCAGCGAGTAGGTGCAGTTGCACAGCGGGAAGCCGAGGCGGTTCTCGCACAGCACAGGACAGACGGCTTGGCGCGTGTAGTCGGGCGACGGCTCCTCGGAGGACTGATGCGAGCTTTTGGTCGGCAGGCCTTGGGGGATCATGTCCAGGCAGTCGGAGCCGCAGGGCTCGCCCCCCAACCCCGACATGCACAATTCGGCGCAGATGCGACGCTCCTGCTGCTGGCTTATCATTGGACGGGAGTTGGGGGAGCCGTCGTAGTAGCTGATGTGTCTTGAGCTGGCCACGCCCACCACGAACAGGACCACTATTGATATCCTGCAAACTTGGAACTTATCTTTTGCTTTTTGGAGCAGGAAATATGGTGGAGGCGCCACGACGGGATAGCGGAAATATATGGATTTTGCACATTAAACACTTTTTTAATGCTGTTTGCGTTTTCCTTATTCTTTTGCGGCGATAATTACACTAGAGCAACCACGAAAACGTATAAAATAAAATTTTTATAAGAGATTATAAGTTTGAATACAATTTAGTTGATTTAATTTTTAGTTTTTCTAAAACTGGGTACGATTAAATAAATACAATAACGCTACCAGTTAATGTATTACAACGAGTAGTTTTTGAAATATCAAGATATTTTGCTTTTTTTTAATTATTACATAGGTTTATAATAATTCAGTGGTAATTCATAATCAGTAGAACTAAATTGTGTAACAATATTCTTAATATACCTTTATAGTGTTCTGCAGGAAACACAACAGAATTACACCAATACTTTAAGAAATTTTTGCTATTAGGATGTACAAGGAAAAACTGGGAGTATAGTTTTCAAAATGTTTAAAAATTCCAATTTATGCAACCTAAATGGCAAATATGCATTATATGCACTTTAAAAAACCATTTAAAAGATTATTTTAGAACGTGAACTCTAAAGGTTGCTAAAAAGTATAGATACAGCTAAATATTTAACAGAGCACCTTAAAATTTGGGAAACAGTTAAAAGTGTTTAATTAAGGGAACTTTTCTGACGTCATTTATTTTGAAAATGCAAGACTAACTTAATTTTTTAATGGCAAAAAGAGTCAAATTTAAGCTTTTTTGAAAAAAACGTTTTTTTCTGATTCTCTTGAAATCATTTTGAACATCTTTTATCAGAAATACGTGTGTTAAATCCAACACGTAATAAAACTCATCAAATACAACAACTTTTCTATATAACTTTTCACTAATTACCTCCTTTCTTTTGTGCAAACAAGACGGTCAGTGTTCAATAATTAGTTTGTATTCATAACAAAAATTTGCAAATTTTTCATTAAAAAATTACAAACAGAAAAAATGTTTTATTTGTTGAGCTCTTCAAATTAAGACACGTCTGTCGTCTGATACATCCTGTATACATTTTCCTTAGGTAAATGCAAATATTCCTAATTAATTATTAATAGAGGTTTGATTCTAAACATTGTGATTCATTAAAACGAAAAAACAACCGTTTCAAAGAAAAAACTAAAATTTGCTTGAATTGTGGAGTGTTAGTAACTTGTTTTTCACTTAATTATTGGCTGGAAACACTAAAACAAATAGTACCTGCATATCGACTCTGGATTCTTATATAATATAATATTTTTTTAATTACGACAAATTAAAAAACTTTTCATCGGTGTCAAAGATAAGAGGCTACAAGAATTATGATCAGGAAACAGGTAGCTGATGAATTAGATTTTGAAAAAACCCGAAAAAACCAAAAAACCAAAATCAAATTAAGACCCAGTCTAAAGATTCCTTTTGCAGTATTTTTTACAAGTTTTCAAGATTCCAAAAAATGCATAAAACTTTTTTAGTCGAGTTTGAAAAAGCACAAGTTTTATTAAATTTTTGGAAATGTTCCTAATCTTTAAAAATAATCTACAATGTGTATCTAGTTTTCGAGATATCAACCTTATTGTCAAAGCGTTCGGATGTTGGTTTTAAAAAAATACTGTATTACCGAATTTTTACATTTTCAGAACGCTTTGAAATGGCTAAAACCCTAAGTAAAATTATGTCAAGAATTCACTACCACGAACCGTTTCCACCTAGGATATCTACTTCCCCAGTTATGAATTTTTTTGATTTTAAAAAGTCGAAAAACAAAAAACGCTTTTCTAACCGATCTATTTCGGATTTCCTGTTGAGATATAAAGCACTAAACAAGTTGGAATTCTTGTAAAAAACTTAAAAAACGTTCGAATAATGTTGATCATTTTTATCGGTTTATTGTTGGTTGGTGTATGGGCGCTTGGCTTGGTTAGATGTGCACCCATGCAGAAAATGGTAGCGGGTCTGTCGGTGACATTCGTTGTTCAATTGTTTGCGTCGGGTGGAGCGTCGCGACGCTGCCACTGACTGGGATTTATGACGTTTGAAGGGGACATGATATATTTGCCAGGATGATGACACTTATTAAATCGTTTGCTCTCCTAATGCCTCTAAGCCTTGTGTCCTCGTTAGTGTTATAGCCGACATAATTTCAGGCACATGGCCAGAATACCATTAGCTTAATATTCGTTTTGTTTAAACATTTTAACTGCAAAGCCAAATTTATGCACACTTTGAGTAGTTTTTTTAGGTAACTGGCTTTGGAAACTAAAAAAAAACTAAAAAAGTTGTTGGAAACACTTAAATCAACATAATTTTCTACAACAAAAATTTTTCATTTACTTATCGTTCTACTTACTTTTTTTGTATATTATCAAGCTCATTGTAAGTGTTCTGTTATTATCGCTATATTCCAAACTGTATTTTCGTGCAGTCACTTATTTAGTTACTATTACTTTGTTCATAATAAACGTATGAAATATTTTTTTGTTTAATCGTGTGTGCAGTTATAGTTATAGGTATGAAAAAATAATTTAAAGTTTCTCGATTAAATTTTGCCAAAAAATTAGTAAACTAAGTCATTGAGGGAATCATACTTTCGTCAATTATTAATATCATGCCAAAAAAATAAAAAACAAAATATATTTTTTTAATTTTCTAGCTGTAACATTTAACACTTTTAAATCGCTTTGTACTTGTTTTTAATGAGGCAATAATTATAATTTCAACGAGTTTTCAACAAAGCTAGTAGAGACATACTCACATAACAAACCTAAAATAATGCTGCGTCAAATTAACAATTCACTGGAATAACCGTCACTACGTTAAAATTTATCGTCCTGGAATTATATACGCAGTCATCAAGTATTAGCTAACATGGAGCTAATTACGATTTTATAGATAACATCGTAACCGATAACATGCATTTTAGTTGTAGCTTTCAAGTACCCAAAAGCTTCGCAAAAATGCTTATCCCAAACCCATCTAGACGTCTATAGTGCTAAAACCACCATTTTGGGTGCTATTGATTAAATCCTCCACCTCCAACCGCCCCCAAAACTTTATTCAATCTATCTCTTTGTGTTTAGTCTCGACGTCAATGCTTGTTTTAGCAACGTGGTGTAAAATTTTAAAGATTTGTTCCCGGGGGTTGCTCGAACGATCGTGTACGTGACGTCAGCGGATGTTTGGGGGTGGGTGGACGGAAGCGGAGGCGGCGAATGCCGCCATTGGTGATGTTGTAATTGATCCTAAACATTTATACGCCTGGTAATTTGCCGCCACCGACTCTCTAAATGGGATGCAATTGATTTTCTAAACCGATTTCGACAATTCCATATTTACGACCCAACACTATAATTAGGGCTACAAGTGCCAAGGTTGGGTGCCTTCAAGTCATATTCAATGAATACTACTTTTCCCGATAGTTGGCAAAAAATTTGCGTGATTTTGTAACTACTACCACATTTTATTTTATTTTATTTTTTGTAATTCTGAGACCCGATTATTTGAATATTGATCAAAGGGTAAAGGAGTAAGGTCAGTCGACATGCGCTGTGGCTTTGGAAGCCTATTGGGCAACCAATAAATACACCTACACAATTTCTGTATTTTTTTGATCTTCCAAATGGGAACAAAGAGCTGGTGATTTATTGGAATTCGTAAATGACTAATGGTGTTTCGGTATGGAAAAAATTAAATAGTTTAGTAAAGCATAATGAGCTGCCAGAAACAAGAGTCATTCTTTATAAACCAATGTGATAAAATGGCTACCAAGTGAAATTTATAGAGATAAGTAGGTATGAGAAAAATATTTAATTTTTTGTTGGTTTTTCTTAATCCATACACATTGCCAGATGTTTTGTATAAATTCGTTGTTTATGTAAATAAATATAGTCCAGTCAAAATAGACATTTCAATTTACAAAAATTCGCATAGAGCTGAAAATTGGTACAGATCTTTAGGACACGATTACAAATAACATATGAAAAGTCCCAATCGACGTTTATTTTTTTTATATTTTATATTTTTTTTGCAGACATGGGATCGATTGTAACTTTTGATATGTTATTTGTAATAGTGTCCTAAAGACCTGTACCAATTTTCAGGTCTATGCGAATTTTTCCAAGCTTACCACTATTTTGATGTCTATTTTGACTGGACTAATAGCCCTAAAAGATATTTCTAGAGAGCCTAAATTCAAAACAAAAACAATTTTTTTTTACATTATAAGACAAACAAAAATGAGCAGAATTTGTAAATTAGTGCTCAAAACTTTTCCTAACCACTGTAATACTACTTAGGAAATTTTAAAAACTTCTATTCAATGCGCGATTTCTTGGAGATCTTTAAGAAATATAAGAAACAGTTGTAATTCCTATGATAAAAGATCCGAACAGAATTACATGATTCAGTAAAATAAGCTCAAAAAAATACGAAATTCGAAAATTAAAAGTCGAATAGCAAAACGGTTTGTTCCAGTGAATTTTACGGCTCATTCTACGTAATATATCAGCTTTTCACGAGATTTGAAATTTTGAAATTTTTTGCTTAAAATTTTAGTAGCCTTACTTTCAAAAAAGAGAAAAAAAATTTTTTTTAACTTACTTCAGCAAATTTTTATGAACTTCTATATGTTTTAACAACTCACTAAAGTTAAAAGTCCAAAAAAGTTTATATGTTCGATTTTTTGATGTTTGATTTTTTCAATTTTTGTCGCGATTTTGGTCGATTCCGGGTATCCGGAACATTTATCGAGCAATAACTTCGGAACTATTAGAGGTAATCCCATGAAGTGTATTATCGTTAGAAAACCCTTTAAATTATCTACCTTTTCCAAAAAAGATCATTGTTTTCAAACTAATAATTTTCTCGTAAATTGCTCAAAAAAGCAAAAATTGGTAAAACTTAAAAAAATTTATAACAAGAAACTATTGGGAATTTGGCGATTTTCTCGACACCAGTCGATTCCCCGGATCATTTTGCAGGGGTATGGTTCAAAATAGTATCACTTTTCCGAATAGTTTTGCCGTAATTAAGAAAATAAAAAAATAAAAAAATACGTGTCTCCATTAACTTCAAAATTTTCAGAAAAAAAATTGCCAAAACCCATCCTATTTGATAGATTTTGGAATGGAACAAACCGTTTTGTTCTCAGTCTTATAGTTTCGCCGCAATTGTTCCACTTTTCGTCGAAAGTTTTTTATAACTTAAAAACTATCGAAGATTTTGCGATTTTCTTCACACCATTCGATTTCCCGGACTATTTTACCTAGGTCTAGACCAAAACGGTTCCACATTTTCGAATAGTTCTTAAACACGCCAAAAATTAATAACCCGATGATTAAAACGGTTGGTTGGTATTGCATGTACTACTTTTTTTATTTGAAGTTTGGGTTAACTAGTGGTTAGTTACTTCACTTAGCTTAAAAGAAAACTAATTTTTTTAAACTCGTGGGTGCTAAACATTAACGATTTTTCATCGCAATGTTTGAAAACTAGTCGTTTTTCGCAAATCGCTGTAATCCAGCTGAAACATCCCATCAAACTCTGAAGAAAAATCCATATTATAAAGCTTCAGCACCCCCAACAAAAAGCCTGGAGCTGGCTCCACCCCAGGAGACGTGCCTCCTACACGCTGACGTCAAAATTGCGCGCGCCAGCTTCGAAATGGGTCACCTAGTGTGACCTTTGGAACGGGCTTTCGGACGAGCTTTTAGACGCCGTACAGCTTCCAGAAGCTCCAGCCTTCGTGATGGCCAACACTTCCAACTATAAGCTCAGTGCGGCTGTTTCAAACCTCAAATATGATGGTAAGTGGAACCACTTTACACTTGACCGTTTTTCTCTTTTTCAAAAATTGCCTTTTTTGATCAGAGAATTGCTAATTGTTAAGTGCTCGCTTCATTCTAATTGAAGCTTAATTATTGCCAATTGTTTTACAAGTAACGAGTCGAGGTCGAGTGTCACGATTAATTTAAAAAACAATTTATTAAACCTTGTATCTTTATATGTTGCTACAAATCCAAATCCGAATAGTTTTAAAAAGAAGTAAAACGACAGTCAAAAATTCACTTCAGCAAAATGATTATTGGGTGTTTCATGTTTTATGAAAATCTTGCTTGTATTGATTTTTACTCCGAATGGCCGTCCTGTTACGTAACATCCAAGTGTTTCTGTAAAGTTGAAAAATGTTTTCTTTTTTTTAATTTTATATTTTTCTACATAAAGTCATGTGACCAAAATTAACTTAACAATAAACTACTAAGTGTTTTATTTGAGTCTAGTTGCTACAATTTTTATGTACATCTGAAGAAAAAAAACTTTACCATCTTTGGGACTATATTGTCTTTTAGTTTTCTGTCGATAAATCTATTTCTAATTTAGATAAAAAAGTGCCGTGTTTTCAGCGATTATTGTCATATTGACTATTATTTTAAAAGTAAATTTATTTAAACTTTTTAATTTGTATCATCGTATTGCTTACCTAAAAAAAGATTAAAGATTTAAACTGGGTGCAGCATAAAATGTGGGGATTTCTCTCGACTGCGGCTTGTAAATTAAAAACTTGCATTAAAACAAGTGTCAAAAGTAAACGAATTTAAATGAATTCTTGCTTATCACAGCTCCCCAGTGTATATATTTGGTGTTAGCGCCCCTATTTGCGCACAGTCGCTTACCCCTATGAACATATTGTCGTATTCGGCGTTGGGTCCCTTGTCGTGTGTCGCTTTCAGGGTACATAAATGATTAATTAGACGGTTTAAACATCAATTAAAGGATAAAGTGCGGTCTGATTGCACCTGTGCCCCCTCATTCCTCTTTATTTAAACTGATTATGCGATTCTGGTTTTGGTGCGTCCATCATCAAGGTGTTGCAACGAAACTAAACAAAAGCACTAATGACTTTCTCTGCTTTTGATGGAAATCCAACCCTGATGACGTTCCACAGAATGGAATCGGCCAACTGGAAATGATGCTGAAAGGTCTCTATTCCTACAGCTTTTTAATTACAACGAAAATGTTTGGCCGGAAGTTGGTCGTATCTCTAATGGTTTTGATAAGCTCGAACGTGCGCCATTCTGGCCAACAAGTTGAAGATTTTAGAGTCTACGCGGAAATTAAACCAAACTCGAATTGAAATGTTAAATTATGTAACTCATAAAAATGTTAAATGTAATTTACTGATTTTTGATCCAAATATTTCAACCAATTGAAACAGTTCGAATACTCGTACTAACTGAGTGAGAAAAAAGGATGAGGACACACCTTTTTTGGTTAAATAATTTACTTTGGACAACGCAATTTTTCGAAATTCTTTTGAATTTGAATTTTTTTATGGATAACCTTACCGAAACTGCAACATTAAGACATTAAAACAGATTACATTCTCACTGGTTTAGTTTCTTTTCAAGTGGATATTAATTTATTTTAAGAAATTTTGTGGAAACAATAATTCAAAATAATATAAAGTAATAGAATAAAGAATGTAAACATGTTAAAATTACTGGTTGAGCAAAATATTTTAAAATATTTTGTCGAATCATGCCAAAAAGTAAGAAAAAAGAAATGAAACAGACGTAAAGTAAAACGAATAAAAAAATGTTAAAATTTAATAATAACAATAAATCAGATGCTCTTTTTCGCAAGATTTTGTGGAAACAACCTAAGAAGCATCGCCAGAATAAATCTGAGTTTTATTTCTAAGTGATTTAGCTCTTTTTGAGCAAAAAAATTCACTGATTACGAAAAAATTTCGTCAAACCAAGCTGAAAAGGTAAGAGAAATACACACAAATAAAAGGATGAATTAAGAAATAATTTAATAACAAGTACAGTGAATAAGATTATAAGTTCTTTATTTTGCAAGATTTTGTAAACATAAGCTACAAAAGACTGCTAGACTAAATCTGTATTTCATTTTGATTTTGGTCTCTTTGAGTCAAAAAGTCAGTTACTTAAATTTTTAAAATTTAAAAATTCCTCAAGATAAGCTTGAAAAGTAGGAAAAACACACACAATTAAATAAATAAAGATACACAAATAAAAGAAACAAAAAATTTAAAAAATAAAAACAAATGCCATAAATCTTGCAAGATATTCTTAAAAATAATCGCTAGAAGAAATCTGAATTTCATTTTTTAAGTGATTTATTAGGTCTTTTTGAGTCAGAAACTCATTTATTTCCAAAAAAAATCGTAGAAACAACCTGAAGAAGTAAAAAAACATACACAAATAAAAAAAACAAATACAAAAATGTTATCTAACAACAAAAACAATGAATAAGGTACATTTCTAAGTGATTTAGCTCTTATTGAGCCAGAAACTCACTTATTCTAAAAAACACGTTAAAAATGTAAAAAAGACATACACAAATAAAAGGAATAAAGGAATATAAAAATGTAATTTCATAATTGTAATTTTATTGACATTAATATTGTTAAGCAATTAATTAGTTTTAATTACAAGAAAGGGTAGAAAAATCCTACAAATAATTACATTTGTTAGTCCTTGAGCTATACCTAGTTGTAGCAGCATAGTCGTTTTAAAAATCAGACGTTTATTTTTAAATTAAGACTTAAGCATTATCGTTATCACAAAAAAAACAACGAACGATTGATTCCTTTCTAATATATTTCATTAAAGAAATAATTGAATATTTTTAATTAAAAACAAAATAGTGTTATTAAAACAAGAGTGATGTACAAAAGTGTACGTGTTATCGTGTATTGACAGTCAATTTATCAATAAAACAGTATCGAGATTAAGTCCCGGGTCGAGGCATTTGACTGATGGGCTATTAAGAGGGGCCGCAAAAAACTAAATCCACCACAAAGACGTCTCCGGGGAGTTTTAAGCATCCTCCAGAGCTTTGCCCTAAACCCCAACCATTTTTTACGAATAATTCCGATTCAGTTGCGAAATCACTGGACATCAATCAAAATAAGCAAACAGACAAGAGGTATTCCAATTACTGGGGCAAGACAGTGAATAATTTTCAATTCCCGACATTCCCGTCCTTTTAGATCAAGCCTGACTGGCTGGGGATCGAACCCGGCAACATCTGTTCGAAGAAGAGGCGCTGCTGTGGGGTGGAATATTGCGAAAATTCAACAGGAGTACAGGGGTGTCTCTCACAAACGCACTAGTGTTTTTCCGGCTTGATTTGGCAACTTTTTTAAATAAACCGGCTTGTTTCTCGTGTTGAAAACACGTAAAGTTTGTAATTAATAAATGAGAAGGGTTCAATAATGTTAAGGTTTGATTTTGGGGGTGGTTTGGTAAAGGGGGTGGCTTGTGACGAGTCGCCTGTGGTATGCGCCCCCATCTGCTGCAGGAATGCTAACCATGGAGGGAAGTTAGCTTTAATTAAAAGTCCCATAGGCCCTTTTTCAATGCTTGCACACAGCTCCGACATTTCTCGACATTTTACATTTAAAAAATAACTAGAAATGATAAAGTTTTCTGCAAGGGACGAATCTCAAGAGTGTATTTTCGTGTTACCACAAGAGACACAGCTAAGTCCGGTAATTCCTCACTAAATAAACCGGGGAAGTGGGATTACACTTGAAAAATTGTGGTAGCTTTGGTGCAATTATTCAGACAAGTAGACAACTGATTTCGGATGTATTGCCCTGGGAGGAATCGACTGTGCGACAGCAGGGATCTAGTTCGAAGGAAGAAAAATTGAAATTGGATGTCTCAGTTGGTTAAATTGGAAAGTTTCTCGATATATACGTGGTCTGCTAATGTGCAAACTTTACGCCACATTAGAATGGAACTAGAGCAGAAAAAGTGCACTTTTTCTTTGCTCGCAGCTTGAAAGACATCGCCGTGATCGTCGGCTAGTGGTTAGGAGGCCGTAGTAAACCAGGTTCGAATCCTGGTCACGGCTAGGCAATTTTTTTCTGGTGGAATGTAACAGCAAGTATTGATTTTGAACGGATTTCTCTCCACCCATCGGGCGCAGATGGCGCCAATCAACGTTGAGTTACGGCCGAAAATATCGTTAAAGCAAAAATAACACCATGGGCTTCTTCTGGTGCATTCTAAATGGGATAATAAAACAGATTTATACGCACAAGAGATGAACTATTTTTTATAACGTGGCTAGATGACTAGGTGGAATATTCAGATAAAACGCTGACATAATATTTTGGGCAGATAATAAGAATTGTTAAAAAATTAGTTTATTATTATAGAATAACTAAATAAAAACAAGAAAAACGTCTTTCGAAATGTTTTGCCCAGTTTGGCTTTTAAAAAATTGTCAAAATAACACTTTTAATTAACATATTTTTTATTAAAACTTGTAACACTGTGAGCTTGTGGCTCGTGAATTCTTTATCAAATAAATAATCACTGAAATAACCGAGGAATTAACAATATTGTTATTTTATTAGCTGTATTTTAATTGAAAGAAATTTTCTCCCAATTTTTCATGGAAATGTTAAATGTTTCGGTCAATAACTGTTTGGCCATCCTCTGGCTTAAGTTTACTATTTTATACTATATTTTTGCTCATTACACATAAGAAAAAAAAATACGGTTTGATTTTTTATGACAATTAAGAATAGTTGTTTTGGTTGTTTTGATAATTAATTCCGTAATGTAAAATTGGAAATTTACTGATGTAATAAATAGAGCGACGAAATTACGTAAAAACACGAATAGAAAGTATTTATCATTTAAAATTGTACTGCGTGTGGTATAAGCAAGGTTTTGCGCAAAGCGTTCAACGTCTTCGATAGCCGTGATCGTCTAGTGGTTAGGACCCTACGTTGTGGCCGTAGTAACCCAGGTTCGAATCCTGGTCACGGCAATGTGCAAACATTGTCACGGTGAAGACTTTTTTTCCATTTTTTTTACTTGTTACAGACATTCTCCCTTACAAGACCCAAAACGGCACCGTAACCAACGAATTCCTGCAAAAGCTGATCGAAATTCTTCTGGATTTTGTACGAGCGACCAACGACCGCAATGAAAAAATCCTGGATTTCCACCATCCAGCAGAAATGCAAGCACTACTGGACCTCGCGATTCCTAATAAAGGGGTATCACTACAGCAGCTCATCCACGACTGCGCTACTACTCTCAAGTATCAGGTCAAAACAGGTCAGTGCATTTTTTTCGACGGAAATTCGGTCTTTATCGAGAGGAAATGTCGCGGTGGTGTAACATGAGGGTCCTAAATTGAATGCAATCAGGGTCGTTTTGAGGCGCGAGGAGTGTAATCAGAGGACAATGCGCTGCAGAAGGCAGGACGCGTGCCTCGGAGGATACTCGATACTGTGCGGTGGTCGATGTTTGATGAAATCTTTGTTTGCTCTTAGAAACTTGTAATTCAATGATTATTCGTTATCTACCCCCGAGCAGATTGTGGTGTGAATATGAATTCATTTTCGAAGGGGGCGATGCACACCTACCCCTGGGACGGGACCCCATAAATCAAAACTGATAACTTATTTTTTAACTTTCCGGAATCCAATCGGCCTTTACTCACATTTCTTTAGAATTGTTTTCAGTTTTCAGGAAACGTGATTTAGAGTTACACTAGAGCTATTTACTGTATTTTTTAGCACGCATTACTTTCCCAGATTTAATCAAAAATACTAGAAAATTATGTTTATTTCTTTGAGCTTTTGTCAAAACGAGACGATATGTTAATAAGAGTTTAAAAAATTTAATATTTTTTCTTATTAATCCGTTGTTTAACCATAAACGTAAAATAAGCCGAAAGGCCAATAACTATTTGTGCAACAAAATAAGAATGTAGTGATTTTTTCCATTGTACAGGGTGGCCAGCCCAGCTCCCGTCTTCTGTAGCTCAGTTATTATTAAAGTTGGAGTGTTGATATTTTGTAGCTGTTATTTATACTCTAGGACAGATTTCAGGAAAATATTTCTGATTATAAAGAGTGTCTCAAAAAAGGTATGACCTCATAATAATCAATTTTTTGAATGACATGCTATTATTTTTTTGTGCTCATTTTTAAACTCAAAGGTTTAAAAAATTGACCAAATTTTACATTTTTCAACCGTTTATGAAATAAAATCACAATTTTCCCTTAACTATAGACTGAAAAACTCAATAAAATGTTTCGAAAATAATGACTATCATTTTTGACTTATGTTACCAACTTTTTCATTCAAAAACACAGTTACAAAATTTCGAAAAAATACCCAAAAATCACAGAACAAGATCGAAAATCGTGTCATTTTTGCCTTTTTTCGGATGCAAATTTCTTCGCCAAAAACTCAGTTTTTTCGCGAAAAAATCTAAGAACTAAAAATTTTCACCCAAAAACTCTCTCATTTAGCAAAATTTACATAAAAAGGACAGAAAAATCGCCGAACTGGGTCGAAAATGTTGATAGTAAATTAGGCCAAAAAATGAATTTTTATCAGCTTTTCAGCGCCTCGTCCAAAAGATAAATAATAATGAAAATAAATTTTGGAAGATGTTTTTGCGAGCAACCCTCAGATAATTACGGCACATCGTTCTTTTCCAATCTCGCCCCCAAATCTGCATCCAGCGATAAACGTCCGCATCCATAAAAAAAGACATGAATTAGGTCCCAGGTTGATGGTGGTGGAAAACGGATATCACGTTAAGCCTTGTAAGCTGAGGATTGCAGACGTCCCTCCTCTGTCAGAGAACTATTGCCCCCTAAAGCCCATCTTCATTCAATTGTATATACACATAGCAATGTCAAGATAGAGCAAAGCAAACAGATGCTTTTGACACGTAAGTATTTATACGAAGGTCGCGCAGCTTTTGTTGTCCTTATCGTTGTTCGCCATCGCCCGTATGATGCGTTTATAAATTTAATTAAAACAATTTACCACGACAAAAGTAAAGCGCGCTTTTATTACGATAATTACGGCGTGATCCTTGAAAAGAAAAGGGAAAGTTGAGTGGCAGGAGTCGGACTTTTACTGCACTAATCTCTGTCTGAATGCGACAGGAATCAGTCCATCGGCTTGGAAAATAACGCAGAGGGAGAAAAGACGTGTATTTTTACCATATTGTAAAAGATTGTTAATTCACTTGCGACTGCGTTGTTTTGTGCAAATTGTTGCGTTTGGCGTCGGATGCATCAGCTTAGTGCACCCTTCAATGTAAACATCGAAGTTTGCACCCCGTCAGAGTGAGTGGTGTAATTAAGGGCACTCAAAGCGCCCCCGGTTTTATCCGTGTCCCACGCCGGATTAAAAGCGCCCCTCGAAAAGCGCAAGAATGCCAAGTTTAATAGTTTCAGGCCAGATTCCTGCTGCAATAAATTCACGTCATCGCATCGCGCGAATTCCAATAACGCAGAATAATTAATTTTATTAATATAAAGTGCCAGCAATTAGATCACAAGTACCTACATATGTTGCTAATGAACAAGTGTGATTGTTTACCGAACGGATGAAAACATGTTTTGAGGACACAGGACTTTGAAAGCTCCTCCTTTCTGTGTGCCATTATTATATCGGACTATTGCTCAGAATAATTGAATGTCACTGAACTTGAAACAAAGATATTATTTGCGGATCATGCACACCCTTCACCGGCGCACGTGACCTATTGGATTAGGGTTAATCCCACAATCAAACGACCCACTGAAACTGAAATACTTCAGACACTTTTTCAATGTTTCAGTTTGATTGAAATTCCAATGCAACAATTTAAGCAAAACCTTAGTATTTTTATAACTAAAAAAATTTAAATATCTAAGTACGTAGTAAAAGTGAAAGTGAAAATTTCAGGATCGAACGTAACACCTTTTTTTTCTAAGTGTGATTTCTTGAGACATCCTTAAATGAATGAACTTATTGAAAAAAACCTAATAAAGATGATTTTCCAAACAAAAATTACAAATAAACTGGTTCGTAGCTCCACAATTGATAGTTTTCGAAATATTGAGGTACAAACTTAATTTTTAAGTAATAATAATTCTTAATCCAGAAGCATAAGCATAACAACAACATAATAACAGCAACAATGTTCCAATAATAATATAATGCCATTTTTGAGCAAGAAATTATTTAAAATCAACTTATTTCAACAAAACTGATGTCCGAATTCAGAGAATTTAAGGCGATTTTACGTTTACGACAGCGAGTTTTGTTATTTTAAAGCAAGGACTTAAGTATTCTATTTTTGTCGTTGCTTCTCCGATATTAATAAATTGTCTTTCGTTTAAAAACATAAGTTTTTTATTAATTAAACAACTAAACTGCATTTTAAAATTAATTTGTAGAATCAAAATAATAACAAATTCTTGCCTGAAATAAGTAATGAGAGTAGAAGACAATTAGGAAATAATTTATTAATGAACGAGAAAACTACGTCCTTTAAGTGCCTTCAGGACGAGAGGATAATTAATTATAAAAGTTTGCCTTTGAAATAAAAGACCCTACCAACTCTGGATACACGAATTCAACCAAAATTAAAAAAAAATTCTTAATAAATCACTCCAACATAAATCCCTTTCCAGGTCATCCACGATTTTTCAACCAGCTTTCTTGTGGACTCGACATAATCTCGATGGCAGGCGAATGGCTAACAGCCACAGCTAACACCAACATGTTCACTTACGAAATCGCTCCTGTCTTCATCCTGATGGAAAACGTCGTGATGACACATATGAGAGAGATCATCGGAAGTAATTGGGTCAATGGTGACTCAATCCTAGCTCCAGGTAAATAAATCAACACAAAAATGTGCACCGTAATCGTGAGCTTTGCAAATTTTATTTCGCACTCGAATATTAATTAGTTTGTGTTTCATCCGGCGACGGATTAAAAGCATAAACATGCAAATCTGCTAGCAGCGTCAATAAGTAAGAAAATTTGTAATTCAAATTGTGGGAATTAATTCGGCTAGCAGATGGTGCCGTTTTATGACGATTAATTTACTGCAACAATTTGCTTCCGTTACAGGTGGTTCAATATCGAACTTGTACGCGTTTTTGGCGGCACGTCACAAGATGTTTCCGAATTATAAGGAAAAAGGCATAGCCACGATACAAGGACAACTAGTTATGTTCACCTCTGATCAAGTGAGTGAATCGAAAAAGTTGCCCTGAAATCCAGCCACCCCACCTCGGATGATTGATATTTTTCCTCTTTCAGAGCCACTATTCCGTGAAATCCTGCGCTTCAATTTGCGGCTTAGGTACCGACAATTGTTTAATGGTGCCTTCGGACATTCACGGTCGTATGATTCCATCAGAATTGGAACGTCTGATCCTTGATAGGAAAGCCAAGGGTCACATTCCCTTCTTCGTTTGTTGCACTTCCGGAACTACAGTCTTGGGAGCTTTCGATCCGATCAACGAAATTGCCGATATTTGCGAAAAATACGGCATGTGGCTGCATGTTGATGTACAAAAAGAAATCATTTTCATAGTTTTCTTATTGAATTGTGTTTTTTTTAATTTCAGGCCGCTTGGGGTGGAGGTCTGCTCCTGTCCAAGAAATACCGACATCCAAGGCTAAGTGGAGTCGAACGGTAAATAATAATATCTTTGGTAATGTAGGCTACATTTTTATTAATAAATATTTTTTTTCTGCTAAATTTGCAGAAATCTAAACACATGCCATAACTAATTTTTTTCAAACGAAATGGCTCAATGTTACTATATTTCACGAACTGATATAATTTCTCTAATTAAACCTGTTTTTTTCAGAATTTTTCAAAAATTTATAATTAATTAAAGTTAATAATCTTCTGCAAAAAACTAGGAGTACTATTTTTATCTCACTGTTGGTGTCATCGAACACTCGATTATTACAATTTTTTTTTGTAAAATAATAAAAAATGAACCAAAAAAGGCTAAATTTTTCTGTTTTTTCTCTTTTTCGTAAAGTTATCTTAAGCCGAGTTTTTACTCTGCGTATTCGCAGCAGCTATCAATTCTTTTAAGCCGCCCGTCAGTCTATAAAATCGATAGAGTCCCTCCCATAAAGCCACTGATAAGCCCTAAAATGCGCCTCAATTTGCATCAAAACTACTTATGGGTTTAAAAACACTTTTCTCCTCCATCGAGGGTGAAACACTTAAGTTGACTTTGATAACCGATAATCCCTCACTTTCACTCGCTACGGAATGAAGCAAATTCCATCATAAAAAATCTTCAATGAGAACAACTATTGTTTTAAGCGACACCATCTGGCAGATTCTCAAATAATCAAGGATTACATTCAGAGCGAAATCCCGACAAGCTTTTGCTCTCTAAGGGGGCGCTTTTTATTAAAGGCGAACGCACACTCGACGTTAGTAATAATTAGTTTTTGAGATATTGGTAGTAAAAAAGTTATAAATAAATAAATTTTTGGGCCAAATAAGCCACAATGTTAGATTTTCTGTATAAAAAAATACTCTTTTTTTGTTTACAACTCCCTTCTCTGGTATTTTTACGCAATTTGTTGCATTAATTCGCCACGAAAAAAATTCCAGGGCCGATTCAGTGACATGGAACCCCCACAAACTGATGGGCGCACTTTTACAGTGTTCCACCATCCATTTCAAAGAGGACGTAAGCCCCTTTTAACACAATATGACCCAAATTTTCCATTCAATCATTTCAGGGATTATTGATGAGTTGTAACCAGATGTCTGCGGATTATCTCTTCATGCAGGATAAACTGTACGATATCAAGTACGACACCGGCGATAAAGTCATTCAGTGTGGCCGTCATAACGACATCTTCAAATTGTGGCTGCAGTGGAGAGCTAAGGTAAAAATTTAAGAAAAAAAAACGGGAAAAAAGCCTTCCCCAGGTGAGGCTCGAACTCACAACCCCGGCATTGCTCACGACTACTGTCTTATAAGTACCGTGCGCTAACCAATTGCGCCACTGGGGATTTGCACTCGCTTCTTGCTAGAAACCGTTTTAAAGAACAGTGAAACAATTAGAAATTCATAATTGCATTTTTACCAAAAATCGTACAAAACAATGCCTCATTTTTTGCAACAATCGTATAATTAGCATTTAACACCAAATAACACGTAATTGCCCAACTTTTACCAAACTTGTGAAACATACAAGGTGTTTCAACTGAGATGTCAACTGATTTTTGTAGGGCGACGATGGCTTTGAAAAACACATGGACCGCTTGATGGAACTGTCCGAATACATGGTAAAACGTATTAAAGAACAACCCGATAAGTTTTACTTGATCATGGAACCGGAACTAGTCAATGTTAGTTTTTGGTACATTCCGACCCGTCTCCGCAAAATGCCGCATTCGCCGGCCCGTGAACAAGAGCTCGGAAAAGTAGAAAAAATCCATTAATAACCCAAAAATATATATTTATTTCTTTAGATGTGTCCCATTTTGAAGGCTCGAATGATGCAAACTGGAACTCTCATGGTTGGGTACCAGCCAGATGACAGAAGGCCCAACTTTTTCCGAAATATTATTTCTTCGGCTGCTGTGACCGAAAGTGACGTTGATTTCCTCCTGTCTGAAATGGACCGACTTGGGCACGACTTGTAAACTACTCAATTGTTGAATTGTTGTTTTCGTTTGTTGTACTTATTTATTCGTGTTATTCCTATCTACTCAGCCTGTTTCTGCTAAAATTTTCTCTCAAATTATGATATTAGTTCGATTAGGTGTGTAGTAGAGAAATATACAAACATATCATCGCGTTTTTAATTTTTTCGGTCCAGAAATGGCCGAAATAATTCATTTGTTCCTTATCTTATCATAAAACTAACTCGTATTGTTAATAGCACACTTTATTTGTGTTAATTGAATGACAAAACCTTGAAAGGTCAATTACCAATTTACGTTAAATTGAAAGTCAATTAAATCGCTCGTTTATTAATAGGTAAACTTAGGAATAGAAAATTAGGTGCCAAAAATATAGGGAGTTTCGTTTCAAATTGTCCACTCTGGACAAACTTAACCGAAACCTGCTTTATAACAAAATTAGATAATTTGGACGCAGACGAGTTAATTTATAAAAAGTAAAGTCAACCAATTTTATCAACTAAAAACATATCAGCTAGAGTAGTTTCGTAAAAATAAGTTGAGAGAAAATTTTTCGACGTAAAAAATCTCGATGTGTTAACATTTGTGATAGAAGTTGATTTAATCGATGTCCAGATTTTATCATTACTTATAATTTATTAAACCATTGTTAAATAATGTCTTAAATGTAAAATATTGCATTAGAAAATACCAAAAAACACTAAGTGTGCGTAGCGTATATTTCTAATATGGTAAAAAATGTGTAGCTGACGCAATAATGTTGTATAGAAAAGTTTCGAGTTTAGTTCGCTAAATTAGAACTAAGTCAAATGGTGCTTTTTCTGTTTTGTTCCATTTATTTTCTTC
Organism: Tribolium castaneum; assembly: GCF_031307605.1. Lineage (NCBI taxonomy): Eukaryota > Metazoa > Arthropoda > Insecta > Coleoptera > Tenebrionidae > Tribolium > Tribolium castaneum. The sequence continues at coordinate 24,486,985 of NC_087396.1, read as the reverse complement.
ACTAAACACTAGAAAGAGTCCTACAAAATTAGGGGAAGCACCAGTTATATTTTACGGTCCAAAGAAAACATATATAACGAGTTCAAGTGAGTTGTTATAGATGTTTATATGGTTAGAAATGAAATGTATAAAATTGTTGAAACTGCCAAATTATAGCATATTCGTTGTTTATTGAGTTGTTATCCAATTCAGCGGTCTTTATCGATTTGTTACTTCCTGTGTGGAACAACAAAACACAAAGTCTTCCATTTTATATGAAATATTATTTGAAAAAAAAAATCGCTTGTTTGTGGCGACATGTACATGTACCGATATGTTATTATACAGAGTGGCCCAAAATTCTTAACATTTTTTGCGAATTTTGGGTCCAAAGTATTATATTGCCTAAATGTAAAAAATCAAAGTATAGAGTAACCTCGTTTATTAGTTGCTTCTTAGCATCCAAGAATTATTGTAAAGATCCTGTATGTAAAGTATTTATCGAATAAAATGTATATATATACCACAGACACATAGTCAATTTAATTAACTAAAAAATACAGTGTGGCATTAAAAATTTGATTCGTCACGATTGTTATTGTCGTTTTGCATACATAAAGCAACCAGTTTTCTGTAAATTTATGTATAAATCTACATGATAAGCAATTGAAAATAAGACCTTGGCTAACAAACCGCTCAGTCGTTCGCTGTCCCCATCACAATGAAGTGCTTCATAAGATACGAAAAATACTGCGATTTTCCCATTGAAAATCTGCCATATGGGGTCTTTTCCACCAAAGACGATGTAAGTTGTTTTACATGTAACAATTTTTCGCGATAAGAATAACCGGACACAGCATAATAAAAATTTAGTACACATTTTTATATTTTGGGAGGACACTGCCATCTATCATTCGGTAGCGAACATTCCGGGTCGATAAAAACGGAACCGTCTAAAACCGTAGCGGGAATTATTAAATAATTTGATTTGAATTATTATTTTTAGCCCACACACAGGATTGGGGTAGCAATTGGGGACCAAATCCTCGATTTGAGACAAATATCCCACCTCTTTGTGGGACCAGAACTGAAAAACAATCAAGATGTGTTCAAACAGGTGATGCGAACATTGTGGCGTTCAAAACTGATTTTTAATTGTAGAAAACGTTAAATAAATTCATGGGATTGACGAAAAAAGCATGGAAAGAGGCTCGTGATACGATTCAAAATCTACTTTCGGTAGACAATCAAACATTACAGACTCCTGACATGAAAAAAAAGTATGGTTAAAAATGGTTAAAACCCGATTTGGAATTAGTTTTTTTAGGGCTTTTGTGTCACAATACGAGGCCACAATGCACCTCCCTGCCGAAATCGGGGATTATACTGACTTTTTCTCCTCAATTCATCACGCAACAAATACGGGTATAATGTTCAGAGGAAAAGAAAATCCCTTGCTCCCCAATTGGTAAGTTGGTGTAAATACAGTTTCGGAAATTAATTTCTTGATAGGAAATACTTACCGGTGGCTTACCACGGTCGAGCAAGCTCTGTCGTGGTCTCGGGGACCCCAATCAGGCGCCCCAACGGACAAACACTCCCAGTTGAAGGTAAATAAAAAACCCCAAAAAATTACCAAAAAACAAAAATTTATTTTTAAGGCGCACCTCCCGTTTTTGGGACTTGCAAACTGATGGATTTCGAACTAGAGATGGCGTTTTTCGTCGGTGGGCCGTCAAACGAGTTAGGCAAACCCATTCCGATTGAAAAAACCGACCAACATATTTTCGGGTTTGTGCTAATGAATGACTGGAGCGGTAAGTGATTTATTGTTAATCTAGTGAAAAAAAACTAAATTTTAGCAAGGGATATTCAAAAGTGGGAGTACGTGCCTTTGGGGCCCTTCACTGCCAAAAATCTAGGGACGACTATTTCGCCCTGGGTTGTTACCACTTTTGCCCTTGAGCCCTTCAAAGTGGACAACTACTCGCAAAATCCGGAGCCTTTCCCCTACTTAAAACACGACGATAAGTTCAATTTCGATATCGGGCTGCAAGTGGACATCACCCGTGTGTTTTTTATTTCTTTTTTAAGGATTTTTAACCTTCATTGTGTAATTTTTTAGCAAAGGGGCTGAACGTGTCAACCACAGTTTGCCGTTCTAATTACAAATATTTATACTGGACGGCAAAGCAACAACTGGCCCATCACACCATCACCGGGTGCAATGTCAGACCTGGTGATTTGATGGCAAGTGGAACAATCAGTGGCGAGGTTTGTGTAAAAATCAATAGACAACAAAACATTTTGTGTTTTCAGACTTCAGATTCCTTCGGTTCGCTCTTGGAGCTGTCCTGGAGGGGCACCAAGCCCATTTCGCTCCTTGACGGCAGCCAGAGGAAGTTCCTCCAAGACGGTGACACGGTCACCATTAAGGGAATGTGTGAAGGCGATGGTTATAACATCGGTTTCGGCGAATGCGTCGGTTCGTTACTGCCAGCTATCGACATGTAATTTTTTCCAATACAAAAAATAAAGTTTGAAGTTAATTGTGTTTTTGTTGGTAAATAATAAATGATGGCACCGCCAAACGGAATGTATCGATCATGAATATAATAAATGCGGGTCTTATCAACCTTGGCTCCCTTTCCATAAGAGTGAAAATCACGAAACGGTATAGAATACAAACATTGACGAGAACAGAGCGGAAAAATTGTACCAATCGTGGTTTAAATATGTATGTGATGCAATGTCAAGGCTCTAGCGCTTGATTAAATTATTACAAGAAAATGGCTCTGAGCGGTTCATTGCTCAGTAAAAGTAGTTCTCAGGAAAGATCAGATCTTGTGGCCTTCTGGAGTGTTCCACTACTTGATGGTATACACACTGTTGAATTTGAACATGGGGGAACAACCGGGAAACGGGTCATCAGAGTGGACGGCAAGGTACAAAACCGAAAAAAATATAGTTTTTTTGTACAGTCACAATTGTAAAAAATGACACCAACTCGGCTGCGGCTATAAATAATACAATTGTTTAATTAGGTGGAGAAAAAATTGTTTTTTTTATTGTTGCGGTCTGATTTAGTTTCTGGTCCGATTTATGTTATTTTTTAAGCTTGTGACTGTACATTTTAGGAGATATTGCGGCGCGACTGGATGTTTAAACTTGTGGGCGATGAAAAATTTACTTTGGGAAAACAAGGCGCTAAATGCGAACTGCATGTCGATCCTTTGCCACATTTCGCATTTGCGTACAGTCTGTACGTTGATGGAAAACCTTTGGAAAAATTTACAGAGAAACAGTCACAGACAACGCGATCGTGGGCGGTTGTGACAGAAGGGAAACGCTACCGTGTTGTTTTTGGTTAGTTGCTTGATTTTTGTAATTTATTGACTTATAAAAAATGTTTCAGAGAAACAAACTTTGAATGTGTGGGTTAACGGACAGTATGTTGAAACTGAGAGTGTTTTTATTGACGGTGGGAGCGAAATGACGTTTGAATTTGAGGATTTGAAGGCTGCGATACGGGCGACTTCGACTGATCGCAAGCAGGGGGTTATTCACCAGCTTTACGTCAATGGGAAATTAATTGAAGAAGATATTTACTGATAATGTGATTTGTTTTGTAAATAAATAAAAAAAGATTATTCCGGTACCGGGAATCGAACCCGAGCCTCCTGGGTGAGAGCCAGGTATCCTAGCCACTAGACCATACCGGACTTATTTAATTGTGAATTACCCTTATATTTAAACGTAGTAATATGAAATTAAATTTTGAATAAGAAATTGATTGCATTTCCCATTGATTTTATCTCATATCAAATAAATTAAATGTCTGGTCCAAAACTTGTGCAAGAAACTATCAACTGTCGCGGAATTAATGAAATAATTGACGCTTTGTCAATTACATCCTACATGGCGCCACTAACAACACCGCGCGGAATTTAAAATAAAAAACATTTAATCGGTTTTATGGCACTTTATTAAAAACATTAGACTACAAAATTTGTTAATACACAATTTTCCAACGTGTCGGTTGCGGACACTCTGTATTTTCCTTACAGAAACAATTAAAAGTTGTGTCTGGGGGGAACCCCAGAATTTCTCTCTCCTCTTGAATGCGAAACGAAAACGTGCTTTCATACGTCCCTATAAAATATCTAGCGTGTGAACAAATAATTTGATCAATTATTGCCACTCCTCCGTCTTTGATTTTTTCCCTAGTTTCACTGTCTGGTGTATATCTTTGTGTTTTAAAAGGTATGTTTTTTATAATATCTCTGTACTCTGCGTTAATTTTAATTAGGTAAAAATTATTTGGTTGAAAACAATTAATTACCGTCCTCGTCTGCATCCGTGGCGATAAAAACCTGCGATAAGTTCAATTTCTCAAGTAAATTGGTGATTTGTTGCGTTATACTATTGATTGAAGGGACTTGATGAGCCCGCCCTCGCAAAAAATCCCTACGTCTTAAATGCACCCCTAAATAGGGCCCCCCTTTTGTGCTCCGTTTGGGCTAAAAATCCAAATAAATAACGAAAAAAAATGGAAACAAATTACTTTCTCATCCTCCCAGTTTTCAGGTAAAAACTCATCGCTCGAATTTAAATATTTTTGGCGAAAATCGAGCGCAATTTTTTGCAAATCTTTATTAAATCTCATACTACGCCTACACTGCCAGTAAGTTCGGTCTCCGAACATGTCATGTAACGCAACTTCTGCATGATCCAACAAAATTGTTCTTCAAAAATGATGAAAAAAATATTTTTTTCAGTCAATATAATTATTTCTTACTTGGCGGACGATTTGAGCAATAGTTGCGACAATTTAGTCGCAGGTCCATGATACGACAAACACTTAACATTGTTTGAAGTAACATTTTTATAGAAGAAATAATTTATTTGGTATTTTTGGGCGCACTGTTCAATTTGCATCCTGTCTTTGAAATTGCCAGTCTCAAACATGTCTTTAAAGTGCTGCAAAACGTAAACCTCGTCTATTTTAACGCCATACGTCTGATTTATGGCTAAAAATTAATTTGTAACAAATAAAAAAAATGATTACTAACGCACCATCAAAAAATTCGTACATTTCGATAACCGGCGCAAATCGTTTCAAACTCTCTAAATCAAAAAATCGCCCCCACGGTATGTGTTCCGGTTCCGCATTGTACTTCCAATGGAACAAACGTGACCATGGGGGCAAAACCAACTTAAAATTGTTCAATTCGTCCTTTTTTGATTGTTTTAATTTGTATGCCAGAATGGCAAAGCGCATGTAGACGTCTCGACGCAAATTGAAGCCTTCAGGCGGGTTCACGTCATACAGTAAATACCTAGAATGGGGTTACAGGGGGCTGCAAGACACCGGGACCCTCACCTGTCTTTTGAGCCATAATTTGGGCCACAGTCTGAGTCAATGTGACAATAATCCTGGCTGCAGTTGCAAAATGCGAAAAAAACGAGCAAAATAAACTCAAATAAACAATTTTGTGTCGACATTCTTTGAGGTTATGTCCGATATGAGTTTGTCAACTTATTTTTAAATATCGAGAAAGATCAGCAAAATTATGAATTATTGCGCCAAGTGTTCTTAATAATTGATAACAAAATGTATTTGTTTTAATTTAAATGTTAAAAAAAATAATAAAAAATGTGTATTCTGAGTTGGCAACAAAAAATCAATGATCATGTGACCCAATTTTTCAAAAAAAACACCAAATTTTTAAAGTAACCATTATTTATTAAACCAAATAAGACTCAGTCACAATTTTATTACATTGTTACGTAGGTTGGAGTTGTCATGACTCCGCAATTGTTGTCTTTGGACGACATTAGGATGTAGCCATCGTTGCCCCAATAATTCGACCAACTGTTTTTAACCAACCAGTAATTTTCACCATTTATGGTTCCATACCCAACTGCCAGAACGGCATGATCTAATTCGTCAATTTTATTACCACTGAAAAATTTTTTTCTTGAAAATATAACAATGGATAAATTAAAAATTACCATTTGGGTTCGTAATAAACCCCATTGGAGTAAAAACTGAAAGTGCGTTGACTAGCATCAATGGCCACACTAATAGGCCCATGTTTGAACAAAGCCAACCTCAAGGCATTTTCATCATTTGTTGTAACGTTAACATAACCGGTGATTTTGGCAACTTTTTGCACCTTATCTGCATGACAGTAACCGTCCTGTTAAAAAAATGCTCAGTGACCTTGAAAATTAAGTTGGCAAGACTCAATGACTCACTTGTCCCAAATAGGGGCCATAGGCCTCCTCAGTGGGGATACCACCATGTTTGAGCATCCATTGATATGCCCTGAAATCCTCACCCCCATCACAACCGTTATTTCCATACCCCCAAGAACAATCAACTAGAGCTTGTTGAGACAACCGGAAAAGTCGGCCCCCATTGTGCAAAAAAAGTGCCCCCTCGACTGTACCCACAGTTCCGAAACTCCAACACGAACCACAAACCGATTGATCTACGATTTAAAATACAAAACTGGAACTCACTTAATCAAAAAATACCTTTAACAGGTGTTACGGCCCCCAACAGCCTCCAGTCCCACTGATCGGGCAAATCCTCCTTATTTATGTTTTCATACGGGAAGGGGGCCCCACCGTTGTAGCCCCCCGAATAAGTGCGCCCTCGCAACGCCTTCAATTCGGTTGGGGTTTTATCAGCCAAGTGATTCACAGTCAGGGTGAACCCCCTATTTTGTCTGTTCATCGAATGGATAAATCGGACGTTTTGGCGGAAAATATCTTTACGCATGAGAGTTTCGGTTTTATTTTGGTAATTTTTGCCATGTTTTCGCGTAAATTTGCCAAATTCGAAATCAACATGGCCACTTTTTTCAGGTCTGATGAATTCAGCCATTGGGTTAAAAGTGTAAATGTGTTTGTCGCCAGGGCCCGGGAAGGCACTACATTTCATGTCTAAAAATTAATTTCGGTCAATTTAGTTTCAACAAGTAGCCATTGATTTCGAGGCAACAGTGTGTTGCAAAAATCACAGGCTACTCTGATTTAAACTATAAGGTTGGATAAGTACTTGAGTCAAATTTGAAGATGTCGTCCGGGATGGGGTCTGAGCTGAAGGAGTCATAATCGAGGTAGTAGTGGTCATAGTGACTCCCCAAAAGTGAATTAAAGCCCCTCATTTCGTATTTGACCGGAACGGCGATTTTTACTCCGGTGTTGTCCGGGTCGTCTTTGTAATACAGCCACATGGCGTATTTGTTGACTTTTTGGCCGATTGTTTGAGACAGGGCCCATTTTTCGGTTAGGACTCCGCTAATTGTCTCCTCTCCAGTACATTCAAAACCTGTGAGGTCAGGGAGAATGGATTGGGGCTCAATTGTGTTTTCTTCAGTTCCGTTGACTTGGAGACAGGTTCGGGAGTTGGTTTCGGTCTCTGTTGTCACAGGGGCTATTTTAAGGCTGCTGCCGTATGGCCCCTCTGTGGAGAGTTGGTAGGTTTTCACCATATCGCCGTAGTAGTCAATACGGGAGCGTTTCGATTGGCCATCGTACCTTGATTATTTATTTAAGAATATTTTTTACTAGTTTACTATTTTTTTTTTATTTGAAAGCCAAAAAGCAAAACAAAATGTTCTCAAAGTAGTGACAATTTGTGATTAGGTTTTCTTTTCAAATTAAAACCTATTTTTCTAGTTATAATAATTTATATATTAGGTTTTAAATTTATGTTTAATCGCTGACTTTTATATAACAGTTCAACTTCACTTTTCCACAAAAGTGAATAACAGTGCAACATAATTTCCTTGTTATTACCTAATTTATCCAGAGATGGAAAATTACAACTGTATTAGAGACAATTATCAAATTTATATGATTGAATACAGTAATTTCAATTGTTCATTTATGAGTCGACAAATTTGTTTGATACAGATCACAGGATGTAAGATTTTGAGATAGTTAATTGTCAAAGAGAAAACAATATTAATTAGCTTATCACAAAAATAACAATACAATAAGTGGTTTATTAAATCTAAGTTGTTTGTTAATGAATTTATCAACAACGTGACTATCAGTTTAAGATTACTTAAACTTCCTAAAAATGCGGAATGAGTTTATAATGAAAGAATGCCAAATTTTATTACCACAATAAGTTGAATACAATTTTTTGTTCTAGTTGGAAATTTGTAATACAATAGATAACATTGTATCGGTGATTTTTGTATTTTTTAATTCATACAAAACAACAATGCCTTCTGCGTAGTTGAAAGAAATTAAAAAAATATTGCGTAAGACAAAAACAAAATAACATTGTCCAAATTATTATTTAATTTTTTTCATCACTATTATTTTGCAAAGGAAAAGTTTATTGAGGGTTAAACACCTAAACTTCGAATAAATTAGTCATCTTGAACAGTACTGAAGTTCGGGCAACTGAGTTTATGAATTTTTAGGAAACTTACCAGGCGTAGAAAGGTTCCTCAATTTCAGCATAAGGGATGTAAAGAATGCCCTTGACCGTGTATGTGTTGCTCCAAGCCGGCGCTTTGTTGGAACAGTCCCCATAGACTACCAAAAAATGTACTGATAGTTTAAAAATTTGTTACTTACCTAGTGCCAAAAAACACGAAAAAATCACACTTTTAAATAACATTCTCATTTGGCGTCAAATCTCCAAATAAACAAATAGCCGATAAGAGGCCTCCTTTTAAAAACAACCCCCACGACCTATGAACTCAGCTGATAAGTGGCAGAAAGTTTCGATTGGAGTGAAGCGATTCGACAAAGAGGGGATGTGCAAATATGGACAAAACTGCTTACTGATTCGTCAATACGATTTCATCAGCGTTTTTAATTGATTTCAATCAGGAATAGGAGGCTCAAAAATTGTTTTAAGATCAGATCAATATTGGAAATGGATATTTTATGACGATTACAAGTCACTGAACTTTGCATTGTTGATGAATTTGCCGTTTTCATAACTGCTGTTTCAATGCCTGACAAAGCAGTAAACTGGCCCACATCTAATTTTAGAACCTAATCGTTTTTTTTTTAGTTTAGTTAGTTATACTAATTTTTAATTTTACTATTAAGTTTCACTTTTGTACTTAAGCATTGTTACTTTTACTGCTTCACAAATTTTGATTGCAATCATTTTCAGAGTAAAAGTGAGTTTATTTGGTTTAGCTGAATTATTTGCCTCACTACGTTTGGTAAAAATCAATGTTCAACTTAGCCGTAATTAACATAATTTGCTATTATCGCTTTAGTTATTTAAGGTTACTGAAAGTCGGTGTGGTAAAGACCGTTCTTTATTTTTTTACACTTTTTATAATAAAGGAAACATACAATCAGGCGATACTGCTCGCATTTGAGGCGATCCTGGGCCACAAGTCTGCACATTCCTTCGCCACAGGTCCTGTGATAGCCGACCCCTTCATTTCTCCTTTATTGTTCACAATGACCCCCGCATTGTCTTCAAAGTATATAAACACCCCATCCTTCCTTCTGAAGGGCTTCCGTTGCCTGATCACAACCGCAGGCATGACTTTCTTACGAAGTTCCGGTTTGCCCTTTTTCACAGTCGCTACGATCATATCGCCGGAACCAGCAGCCGGAAGACGGTTCAACCGACCGCCGATACCTTGCACAGCGATTACATACAAGTTTTTTGCTCCTAAAATCTAATTTTGTAAAACTGCAAACGAAAAAACCAAAACCCACCTGTGTTGTCAGCACAATTGATGACTGCACCGACGGGCAAACCCAGGGAAATCCTGAATTTGGCTCCCGCGGAACCACCACGTCCTGAAAATCAACGAAAACATGTTACCGCAAACATAACCTAAAAACGAAATAGCGCAATTTTAAGGACCATCCCCGAAAATATCTACACTAATTCATGCCGATTTTCACAGGGATTGCAACAAATAAAGTTTAAGGATACAAAAGTGAGGGATTATTGGTGATTTTTGCGGTTTTTTGGAGATTATTCGAGCACTCACCTCTCTTAGACATTTTGGATTTGGAAAAGAGCGGTTTATGCAACCGAGAACGCACGTCGATTGTTTGACATTTATTTAAATTTTGGCGGTAATGTCAAGCATTTTCCAAAAAAATAATGTTTGGTGATAATTGTGGCGACGATATTCAAAGTATTAACCCAATAGTGTGAGTTAGTGGTAACGCCCCCATAGACGTTGTTTTAGATATTGAAGAAGATGTGTGCCGTCAAACTTCGGACACTGAAGGCGAAATGTTGCCTTTGGATCAAATTGAGGATAATAACGTTAATATCACTGATTTGGACACATTATCCGTGTCTGATTTTCTAAATGATTTGGACTCCCAAAGTTCGCACAACACTTCACCAGTCAATGTTGATTCAGACGAAATTGACGAAGACATCGAGAGCCAAAATAAAAGGGTTTGTAGAAACGTAATTTCGGGACGTAAAACAATTCGCATGATTTAAGGAAATTGCATTAGCTGCAGTTTTGGAAAACTTGCACATATCCTGTAAGTTCAAATTTGTGGTAACTTCAGCGCCATTCGGTTGGCAGAGTTAATTGTAATAACTGTCAGTTTTTCGTGTTTATGTGCGTTTATTTAGTTAACAAAAAAGGTTTATTTCAAGTATAAACGTAGATTAGTTAGTATGGTTTTAGTCGATCGTATCCAAATAGAATTAGGGGGTAACTCACTATGTTTGTTACATAATTGTGACATAACCTCAAACTTTAGCCCAGGAGCCTTGGCCCAAAGACGTCAAACTCTTCCAACCCTACGAAATCGAGCAAATTCTATTGCCCGACAATGCCAACTGTTTGGCAGTGCAAGCTTTCCTCAAAATGTGCAATTTGGAGTTTCAAGTGGAGCCACGAGCAAATGCCGAAGCCATGTCCCCCTCAGGCAAAGTCCCCTTCATCAAAGCTGGGGCCTTTGTCGTATCTGAACTCGAACCGATCGTACAGTTTGTTAACAATAAGGGAATCACCCTAACTGATAAACTTGACCCCGAAATGAAATCTGACATGAGGGCCTACATGAGTTTGGTCCACAACGTTATGGAAGTTGCAGAAGTGAGTATTATTTTATTATTTTACGTTTCAAAATAACGTTCGCATAGTTGTACATTTGTTGGTGTGACAAAGAGACTTATAATGAAGTCACTAGTGTGCGATATGGGTCCATTTATCCATGGCCTTTAAACCATATTCAAAATAGGGTTAAGAGGGCACAAGTCATAAAAAAATTGAAGGTTTTGGGGTGGTATCAAAAAACAATGTCGGAGGTGTTCCAAGAGGTGGAGAATTGTTGTCAGGCTCTCACTGACAGGCTTGAGGACAAAGATTTTTTCTTTGGTGACAAGTATGCACACCTTTAATGAAGGAAGTTTTCCTTCACTTGGTTGATCGCATTGAAAATAAAAGGCCTATTGTTATTTCCATTGATACTTTGCTGAATGTGGTTTAAACCGATATAGCTTAATAATGTAAAAAGACTTAAATCACTTGGAAATAAAATTGAGATTTATTTTGGCGATATTTTTTTGCTTGTTTTATCCTTGCACTTGAGTGCATGTGAAAAGTTTCCAAATTGAATTATGGGTCTTATCACTTAAATAAGAAGCGAGTAACTAGGTGAAGGAAAATTTTCTTTATTGGGATAATAATTGTGTTTTAAAGGGTGGGATTTTAGACCAACAGAGCTTGATGCTTTAGTGTTTGGTCACCTTTTTACCATTTTGACGACTCCCTTGCCAAACAGCCACATTGCAAACATCGTCAGAAATTATCCAATTCTTATAAATTTAATCCAAAGGATTGAAAGGGACTACTTTAAACGAGAGACGAAACACTAGTCGTGTAAATAAAAGACAACAGTTTATTACTTTTATATTTATTTCCTGTTAAATTGAGATAAATGTAGATTAAAGCACCTTTCAGTTAATAATTGTTCGCTTTTTTCTAAGTTAAGCTAAAGGAGATCAAGAACCAGGGCAGCATTACAAATTTATGTACAAAAAATAACATGGTAATGCTGCTGTGATTCAAGATCGGAAAATACAAACAAGCAACGGCTTGGTTTGTATAAATTATTGAGATTGAGTTCAAATCGGGTGTTTCCCCCCGATTGAACATTGTATAAATAATCCCTCCACCGTCCCCTGTTATCATGACTATTATCTTAACCTATCGGAACTTGAGGTAAATTACTAGAGAAACAGACTGAGGCAAGTAATAATAAGTAATAATGGCAGTTGAAGATTTCATCTTGAACACCATTCGAAAAAAGACGGACGTTTAAAACTATATGAGCACTGAGCCTTTGAATGGCACACCTAAGCTAATTTTCGTTCGATAGAGTGATGGCAGTTAGTTATCGCTGACTTTAACTACTATGACTATAGGCAGTGTTGGTGTAAGGACCGCTGTAGATCGAACTGCCAGGGTTTGAGGAAGTCTTCTTCGAGCGTCTTCTCGCCAAAAGGCAGAGGATTGCAGCGATGACGCAAAGCATCAAAATCAGACCCGCTATACAAATTCCGATAGCGAAGCTGCGTTGCGAGATGCAGATGCTGTCCTCAGGTGTCTGCAAAAATTCAAATTTTGCCTTTCAATAGTCACAGTGAAAGTTCAAACAATGAGTAGTTTTTCAAGTGGAGATACGCATGACATTCACTTTTCATTATTTCTTATTAACACAGGAGATGAGATTTATCTTTCGTTTCCGTCAAATGATTGTCCAGGAAGTTGAACACATGATTTCGGAGGAAAATAATGAATAAACCGTTTGATCTCATTGACCGATTCGGCCGAAATTGCGCGACTTTTTTCCTCGTTAAATCTCACCGAAGGTCATTAAATTAAAATGACTCACGGTCGGAAGAAGCAAAAAACCACCGTTGTTTAGTGACTGCAACAGCGATCGGTTCGCTATTGTTGTTGTTTCATTGTACGAAAAAGGCGACAGACCGTTGTTTATTTTTTGATTGCAACCAAAATTGGCAATGCCTCCTGAGGCGATGTTCGTTCGAAGAAGATGTGGTAGGTAACTCACCTTCTCGCTAAAGACGGAATCCTCCTCCAAGCCGGCTTTGGCGAGGTCGTTAGCCTCATTGACATAAAGGCCGCTGTATACTTCGATAGTGGCAGGAGTCCCTTCGGTGGGGTCCGCTGCTTGTCTGCGCAACCTGTTCCCTCCGCAACTTGGTGGCTGAAAAAAAACACAAAAATCTAAATTCAGGAATTTTTTTAGTTGTGGATTTAAAATGGGAGTGGATCAACAGTTAATTGAAGTAATTCGTTGAATTCTAAAATTTACATACATTGCCTTGTAGGCGATAACATAGTATACTGTTAACAACTGACGTACTACAACTGTTGAATAATTTTTAATTAATTAAAATTTTTTTCTATTTTTTTTCCTGCTCGTATTTTAGATTTTATAAATCTGGCTCTAAATGTGTTTATTTGATAAACACTTCCACTGATACTGTTCATAAAAACTGAAGATAAAATCTGAAAATTTGTGCAAGATAATTCAAATGTATCTATCAACGGAAATAAGCAAATTCATTAGTCTATTAGTTGGCGATTACTAAGCCACGACAATTAACGCGTTCGTCGTATCTTAACACCAGCAAAAATATAAATATTATTAAATTGATAATTAATTTCCACGGAAGAGAATAATTTAGTTAAACATAACTTAGAGAGTATATCAGAAGTTTGTAAGAAATAGGGAATTAAACAGTAGGAAATGATTAAATAACTCACTTGTTGTTTTTAACAGTTTTCAATTTATTACAAATCTGTCCACTGAAAATTAACCGTTATTTGCAAAAACGCCAATTTTAACACGATGTGGCCCAAGTGTCATTTGAGGACACGCTGTGGATGCAATGGACCCTGACGCCCTCCCATTTAACCTTGGGTGCAGCGGCCATACACCTACAACCTGAACCTGATGGTTCTTCTCAAAGCGAACTTGGCTAACCTCAGTCAAGAGAGCTAACGGTAACGGATCTAAAATCTTTTGATTTGGTGTTTTTTTCAATTCGGATTTTGTGATCATGTGCTGAGAGAATTCCCAGCTGTGAAAAGCAATTAAAAGGAAATCAACGTATTCTTTCGGCAGGTCACGAATATCATTTACAGATGGACGTAACTGTTGTGGTTTATCTATCGAAAATACTAATCATAAAATCAATTTATGCAATAACTGCCAATTTTGGTTTCCTCTAAGTGGATTTCGTAAATAGTAGAACTTTCGTTTTTTGAGAGAAAATTAAAATTCAATATGCTCATGTTTCGTAAGATTATAATAATGCAAATAAACACATTTGGTTGCTTTTATAGTTAATATCTTCCTACACGACTAAAATAATTTCTCGTCTGGCTTTATTGGTTTTATCCTTAACAGGTTTAGTGACAGCCTCCATGTCTACGAATTTGTAGGATTTAGTGTTGAATATTAAGTCTTGATGATACATAATTATTTATTTATTCTAAAATAAAATTTCAACTCGTTTTTTCAGAAATTCTAAGACTTTGAGCAAGTCGTAGAGCATAACATCAAATTAACTCTTTAATCTAGGTTTTGCTTCTTTTAAGAGACAAACACAAAGAGAAAAGTTGTGGAGCAACTTGAAAAGTCTGCATTTTTAATTAATTGGTAATTGGTTATTTACGAGTATCCTCTCACTTTTTATTCAGTAAAATTGTTTTTTTGTACAAAAAAGACACTTTCTATTAAAAAACACACTTGTCCTGTTCCTTTTTATTGCAAAATAAATAAGTCAAGGCTACTTACGGAAATATCGCACCCTCCATCAGCCTTCAGACACAACTTGACGTTGCATTGGTAGTAAACCGAGGCGGTATATGGGAACTTGTGCGCCTGAAACTGCACCGAAGCTTTCGTCTTGTCCTCCGAATACTGAAACTTGCCCATAATTTCAGCATCCAAAGGACAGCCTTCGTCATTAATCAGTTTCTGTTCGCCCCAGCCTAGCCCATCTCTGACCAAACAATCCGTAACACGTATTCCGTACGTGTCTTGCTCGTCCAAAGTAATGACAAGTGTTAAAGGGTCACCGATTTTCACGTTCTCGGCAACTTCCTTGTACGAAGGGTCTCCTGAAAAGATTTTCATGCTGCAGCCCGGCATGGGGGCCAGTGCTGTGATTGGATCTGCAGCCATCAAACTGAAAGAAAAATCAGTTTTCTTTACGGACTTTCTTGAGATTGTAATAATGTTAAAACGTGTGAAAAAAAAAACAGGGAACAAAGGAAGTGGCAGTTGAAAGTAAAGGAAAACTGTCATAAATTATCATAATATGTATTGGTTGGCTGCAGCTACAAACATTCAAACTCTTATCTCCGGTCGGAGATTTTGCATACAGCATGGGCGTAAAGGTCATAAAATCGAGTCCGCGTATTTCCATATCCACACTATCTGTTTTGTTTTTTATCACTGAATTTATTACCCACCGTTGTTACAATTAAGCCAAGAATTCGCATAAAATATCATTTATTAAACATCGTCTCACTTTGCAGCAATTTCAGCTCATCCGGTATTAAACTAAGTATGTGAACTTCAAATCATCAATCGAAAACTGTTTATACAATTATTTTAATTAGAGACAACATTATGCAAATCATGAACATTGAACTGATTTCCGAGCAATCATCAAGGCTGTGTGTTTCATTTTGTCAGATTTTTCATTGACTTGTAAAAATAAACAATATTTTCACAGGTTGTTGACAGACAGAATAAACTATTTTGTAATAATATTTGCTGAAAGTACTGCTTACTTTACCGTCCTTATATAGGCATAAAATGGGTAGAAACTCAGTTGGTCAGACTCACAGCTGCTTTTCTGAATTATTCAATCAATGCTTAATTGAATAATTTATAATTAATTGTTATAATAATTAATAATTATTGGGTTTTGTTAAAATTGGTTTCCAGAAATGTTTTAACGCAAAAATTGTAAATAGTTTAACAAAACCAGAAAGAAAAACTTGATTTTTGGTCTAAAAACGTATTTTAATCCTTCGGTGATTCTTCATCGAGTTTTGGGGTAATTTTTTTAAAAAGAAACATAGTTTTTACCTCAACAAGACTCGAAGAAGGCTAAAATACTACTGTTTTTAATGAAATTTTGCGAAATAGATATAGATAACATAATTTTGGATTTAATTGATCTATTAGAGTGAAATTTCGGAAAAAAACAGTCAAGATTTTAGCTTTAAAACGTGCTTAAATTCTCAAAGTCTAGAAATAACATTACTTTTGACCAAAATTTATTGTTTGTTGTAAAAAGTTCTTGTAAAGTAAAAAAAAGCGTTTTTTGGAAACAAAACGAACTAAGTATTTAATTATTTCGACAAAATACCTCGATTTTTGGCTTTTAATCGTAATCTAATCGTACAGAATTAGTCAAAAATGAAGATAAGCACACATAACACAATTTATTTGAAAAACGAGTCAACGTTATAAATAAATTATCGAAGACGCAATTTTCGTAATTCACATGATACTAGGCGTTTTATTACGAAAGGTAAAGCAGTAAACCAAAAATAAAAAATTTCCTAATGAACTAAGTGAAACGTTAAAGGTTTTTAAATGTTGCAATTATACTTAAGAAACGAAATTATTAAAAGAGTTACTTCATGTTCGTAGTCTATGATGATGCAAATTCTTTAACTTATAAAAATGAGAGATGCGAAAATTTATGCGAAAAGGATGAGGAAATTCTTTGCAGAAAAATGGTTGTACATTTACTACTCGAAACGAGATTCCAGTGATTCCACGCTTCATGAAAAATACTTACTCAACCTTGAGGGAATCATTCGTGATGGTGTTATTCCTGGTGTTGTAGCGACACCGGATATGGAAACCTCTCCCTTGGTTGGTGACCAGCTTGAGATGGGGTTGCACAACGATGGTATTAAAATATTCAATACCACCATCATCCTGCAATTAAAATAAGATGATATAATGATCACAAAAAGACTGAATGATGTCATGCAACAAACAACCTCAAGGTAACTTAACCCATGCAATCATCTTTCCAGTACTGTTATTAATTAAATATTGTCATTATGGGCAGGTGAACGCACTGCCAAAAAAGCCTCTCATTTATTACTGTCCCTAGAGAAAGTGACTAATGATCACAGCAGAAACCAAACGGGACTTAAAACTGGAAAAAATTAAGAAGCAGTGCTCCTACGTGTCCAACCCACAATTAAAAAACGAATTTGTGTTTTTGTGAAGGTCGTCGTGGGCTTTGCAAAGGTCAAGAAAACCCACGATTTTGTCAAAATTTTCACGTTTTGTGTGCATTTGCAAAATTAGAAAGTACTGCTCTATTACAAATGGATTTAGTGACTGTATAATTGTGACGTAATCATAATTGTCCTTTAATAACCGCTATTGAGCCCCAACTTCACGGTTTGAGTTGGCACCTCTTAATTAAATGCCAGACTAACCCGGACTTTGTGACGTATTATTTAGTCCCACATGACTCCATTCCAACTAAGGACGTGACCACACCTTTACCAAGATAACCAAGTCAAGTAGCATTGTTATCCCTTAACTCGTTTTTTAGACACTTTCACTTGTGATATAATTTTGGCGGTGGTAACCTTTAAAAGCCGAGACCGGTTCGTCTTCTCGCGATTTTTCGCCTTGTTCCAATCAAATTTCTGTTTGCGTTTGTGTGATAATTTGCATAACTTTCTCTGCGGTTTAACTTTTTCCCAATTATATAAGAAAGAACCATATGTTGTTTATTATGATTAAGTGCGATTGATTGTAATGTAGCAGCTGTTACCATAAAACTTCAAGGTTCTGGCCTCTTTACTACGAGACATATAAGTCCACGCAATAACATTTGGTACATCATGTTACGTGTGAACACCTACTGCGAAGTTTTTGATTTTTTTATTAATTCATGTCGTTTCCAGCAACGGTTCAGTAAGAAGTTCCATCTCGTTGAGGTGCGGAACCGATGAATTAGTTTTTTAGCACGTTGACAATAATTGATGGAGCACTTGACCGAGTCCGATCGAGTTTTCAATCAATTTGGAATTTCTTGTATCAACTTTTTTTCTATTTGCTGAAACTGGCAAAATGTGTAATTTGTGCGTTTACGAATCCTGTTGACGGTGCCAATTAAGTTGTATAGGATATAAAATTCTAGGTTACGTAAATGTGCAAAATTTCAGTTCATTCGGACAATAGGAACACTTTCAATTTTGGCTCGAAAAACGAAGTAAATTAACCAAAACAACATAAAATTCAAGCAAATTTTGTGATTTTTCAGCCAGTTTTAGCGAAAAAACTTAACCATACGAAAAAAAAATTACAATTGATTTCGGCCTAATTTAGTGGCTGTAAAATTATTATTATTATTTAGTCACAAGAAAGTAAGAATTCTTACCTGTTATAGAAAAATATAGAAACCGCATTTTAAAGTTTTAAGTTTAAAATTTTTTGGCTCATTTTTGAATAAATTTCTTTAAAAACGCGCCACTGTTCGTAACATTATAGTCGAAAAAGTTGTTTTGACTTGAAAAACTATGTATTTTGGACAGCTCACAGGCAATTCCTAACGACTCTCAACTTCTGCTTACGGAATTATTATTATTAACCACTTAAATTCCGCAATTTACTCGATTTGAAGTTAAAGTCAAAGTTCACACTTTTAATTTTCTAATCGCTGGCCTCGGGAGGCTCTCCTGTTAGATTCGTGTCAACACTTGAAAAATCGACGGCCGTTATGTGAGCACGCCAGCTCATTAAAACAATCGTTGCGTAAAAATGTAAAGACAATAAAGGAAAGTGTTGAAATTATAGCTTAATCACGTATACTTAACTGTACTGTTTTGTGTACAGAAACGGTCAATTTGTCGTTTTCTCATGGGGAGTTCCCGTTACGTTTAATAAAACGCTTCAATTATTTCCCGGATAGGGACTTTATGGGCACGCGTCATCGAATCCTCCGTTATCTATCGGCAATTTCCATACTAATCCGACCTTCAATCGTGACAATATAACGAATGCTCGCGGTTTTATATGTCAAGTTGAGCACGAGTGCATCGGTGCACATTACCAGCTATTTTTTTCCCAATTTCTTACCAATTCCGTGCTCATGGTGTTGCACCCTCTCAAAGGCAGGTTGTACTTGATGGGGGAGGGCCGCTGGACCCACTCTCCCATGCAAGAACTGTTCTTCGACAAACCTCTAGGATAGATCATGCCGTTGAATCGGCCCGATTTTGTGTTGATATTGACTACGATTTCGTCGCTGTTGCATTCCACACGTACATCCGATGCCACTTCCGGTGCGTCTGCAAGAACAACGACTCTATAACTGGACATGAAGATATAATTATTATTCGGGAGAGGTCTTTAGTTCGTTGGTTGTAGTGTGCGTACAATTCGATTTCCTCTCATTGTTTCGGAGATTCATTCAGCAGGAAAAGTTTTCCTGTTGATTCCGACACAATAAAGAAGACAAACTACGGTTTTCTCTTTAGATAGCTTTGCTTTCGAAAACACTATTTGCAAAGAATCGTCCTTTAAAGAAAATTTGCACGAATGTGAAGATTTTTTTTTCAGTTGTCTGCTATACCGTATAATTTTTTTATTTTTCTTTATAAACTTAAAGACATATTGAGAGATGAAACAACGGGAAATAGTCAGAAAGAAGATCGTCAGAAGAAATAACATCACATTTTTATAGAGAATATTAAAAGGAAGAAACTACAAAAAATTGCTATTAATATGTAACTATAGTTACATTATTTAATAATTTTTAGAGTTTTGGAGCAAATTAGAGTTCCTATGTGGGGATTTTTATTTTTTTGTTATTTGGCATTTTCAACAGTGAAGTATTATCCGTTCACGATTGTTTTAAATTCTCAGCAGTCGTAGATATAGTTTTGTTAGGTTGGCCTCAGGTCCTGTCAGGTACTGTCTTTATGACGTTGTTTTGTCAAAAATTGGCTGTTTTCAGTTCTACTGCTTATTAATTTAAAATGTCGAAAATAATTTCTGTTGATAACAAAGTGTGTATCAAAAGATGCTTTGAAGGATGCAAGAAAGACAGACTCGACTTTTTTAACTAATGATAATGAGTAGAATAACAATAAAAAACGTATTCAATTATTAATTCAAAAAACGAAGCAAACTGACAACAGTCCTTGGTTGTCATCAGTTATAACCCAAAATAAATTTCTTATGACAACTCACAGTACTGCCAAATAAAATGTCAGATTTTCATAGATAGTCCGAATTTAAAACAATCGTGAACGGTGTATATGTTTCAACTTATGTATTTAATATTAAAATAAATATCGACAAATTTCAGAAATGTGAACATTAATATTTGTAGGTATTAAATTATTTTCTTGTTTTAAATAGTAATCGCAAAATTCCTACGATTCCTACGTTCCGGGTTAAATTTAAATTGTGTTTTCGTAAAGAAAAACAAATTAATTCAAAAAAGTAGAAGCGACCATTTTATTCCGATCTTAGGCGAAATCGCGTTCTTTGAGAAAGACCGGTTCTAAATTCATTGGTGTTTCATTTGTCCCAGAAATGAGTAATTGACCAATAAAAACATAAAAATCACCTCGTACTTGTTTAACTGGTGCACAAAAAATTGCAAGACGATTGAAGCGTTTGTCATTGGATATGAGGTGGGAGATTGCACTCCCAACTGTAAAACAGACCAATCACAAGGCGATTAAAACTGAGCAAAAAGTTGTTGCTTGATTATTTTGTAAATGTCGGCCAAACCATTTGGAATTTCGCCGTTTTTGAAGAAAATTTCAAGTTTTCTATTACACTTGGGTTCAAAAGACGTGGACAAATTATGGATTGATTTGTTTTTGATAAGAACTACAATCTTTTTTGACACAAATAAAATTTTCGACTTTTTAAAATCGGGTCTCTGTGAATTATATCATTAAAGTTACAGTTATGTTTTTAAGTAAAATCAACGATTGAGAAGCATTTAATCAATCATCATGTTATTTTCAGTAGAGCAGTAAAATTGAATGTTTGTAAAGATTTAAAAATTACTAAAATTAGCCTCCAACCGAATCATTAAAAAATTCCTCAAAACAATAGTCAATTATTTGAATAACTGCTTTTTAATGAAGTTCCGTTTCCTAATGATGAAAAAATGAGCGAATTTCAATGACAGGGTCCGTTATATTTTTTAATTGGAAGAGTTTCCGGTGGTGCAAAGTGGATTTTTCAGTCTTAATCAAAGCGAAGTAAGGGGAAAATTTCACTTTGTGCCGAGAAAAGTCTCGTCGTGGTCGTAAATAAAAAGTGAAAACAACGCTTTGCACAAGATGTCCAATACAGTCTCCAGATCAAATAATTAATATCTCGTGACCCCAATTTTACTTTCGGTTTCCATGCATAAATAAGACATTTCTAAAAGGTTTAAAATTGCAACTTACGAAACTCTATACACAAGATTCGATTCGCTCTTGTGTTGGTTACAAGCTATTATTATGTTTGAAAAATTGGACTGGTACGTAAGTAATGTAAATCTTGAGGTCAACAAAACAGCGAAATAGTTTGTTGGTAAAAAGATGATGGTAGTTAACGTCAAGGCGCAACTCGAGGCCATGTTTGGCATTATAATAATCATCTTCCATCTAACCTTAGACTCGGTCGAGTCGTTGGAGAGATAACTGAATATAGGTTTAATTTATGGTCGCATCACGATTGCATTTTTCTTTTCTACAAGTACTTACTCGTTGTGACGGGTATATTGGCAGCATTGACAGTGAAATGCGAGAAGACCTGCAAAAGAAAATCAATCTAATTTGTTTGCATAAATTAATTGGTTGTTATGAAAGTAAGAGACAGTTGATTAAGAGTATGACAGAGTCGCGTTCACTTACGAGTACTTTCTTCTTTTTAGTGCTTGATTATGATTGCGTGATAGATGTTTTAATAAGAAATGTTATTATGATGAAGAGAT
This sequence comes from Tribolium castaneum, assembly GCF_031307605.1. Taxonomy (NCBI): domain Eukaryota; kingdom Metazoa; phylum Arthropoda; class Insecta; order Coleoptera; family Tenebrionidae; genus Tribolium; species Tribolium castaneum. The sequence goes on along the minus strand of NC_087396.1, from coordinate 24,464,988 downwards.
ATTATGTGGGTTATTAAACTGCAATTAACGATGAAAATTACTAAAGAATTAATTTTCAAGGGAAAATTTATGGCCACTAAGACGTTCGTGTAAATTTCAATTGGATTTTCATGTTTTTGCAATCAGTACTTGCTAAATACGGCAATTAGAATGATTAAAATACACCCGTTAAAACCACTTTCAGTAATTGCAAGAAGACAGAAATTCTTTTGACAAGAATAAATATTCGATTCATGTGAAATAAGGCGGAATTGAGCAGGTGATAAAGTTCCGCTTTCAGAAAGCAACACATTGTTGGTTGCCCTTCTAATATTGTTATACAATTTTCTTAATGTTACATTTACGTAATTACGACACGAAAAAATTCTGTATTCGAAATTACGAACAATATTTTTTTTATAAAACCTTTATTCAATTTTTGTTCCAAAAAAGTAGTACATAGATATAGTGAAAAATACTTTTAACAGATTGACTCTGTAGGTATTCAAGATGTTTAAAAAAAACCGATTGAACATCCTTTTATAAATTCTGTACGAAATGAAGCATAATAATTTCTTGAAATAACTACTTTCAGTCAATTATTAAATAACTTCTGTGAATATTTATAGGTAGGTAAGATAAAAATTTATTGTACAGCTGGTTTAAAATTTTGGCGAAACTATTTATTGGTTGCACTTATTTTTTTTTATTAAAAAACACTTAAAAATGCCTATTCAAAAAATGTATTAAGACAGAAATCGCATTTTTTAAATTATTAAACAAAAAAGTGGGTCCTTTACTTAATAAAATCTTGACAGATTTTATTTATTGTTACCATTCTGCAAACCAATCTTTTAATGTAGGTAGGTTGTAACTTGTCATGCAATAGCAAGTTGCCTTTACCTATTTCTACATAATCTTTGATCTAACTCGTTTTGTAATCAGATAACCTTTAAATTTGAGGCGCCTACAGTGTTATAAATAAATGTTTTTGAAGAGAAGTAGCTACAGATTTTTTTTTTAATAAAACAAGAGCCTTCAATTATATTTAATGATAAACGGTTATTATTAGCTCAGTGGCGCCGTTTCTTCGACTCGATTTCCAATTCAAAAACCAGCCTTGAGAAATAACAGACTAAAAAAATGACGTAATTCCTGTAACATTCTGTATGCATTAAACAAGTTTTCTTTATGATAAAAAAGATGATATCAGGTATAAGCCGGCAAGGATGCCAACCTAAAATTACACCAACTCACCAGAAGGACACAGACGAGTTGAAGGTGAGACGGTGTTAGGCCAACATGTATCGGACGGTTCGCTCTCATTGTTTTCTGAAAGAAATAGAAAGTGGTCACCATAAATCAAGCTGTAAAAACTCTATATAGAGTATTATAGACCATCACATTGTATAGGTACTACTAGAAATAGCTTCGTAATTATTTTTTTTATGCCATCTTCTAACTACTGTACTATTGTTAAATGTTAAACCAGCAATTAAGTATTTTAACTGTTTTACCGATTTTTTGCGTGGCTGGCAAGGTCGCAAATAAAAGTTCTGACCTTGCCTCACCTACGAGCGATTTTTATTTTAGAAATGCAGTCTGGAAACTCCAAATTCATCAAACATTACACAAGTCGAAATTAATTAATTGCTCAACGAGAGAACATGCGTTCGTGTCGTAACGTCTCGTTGAAGTCACCGTTTCTCACCTTATTCATCGTCGAATAAACGGACGGAGAGTCGGCAAAATATCACAGAGAGTGGCGTTAAATAAATAACCTAAGATCAGTCTCCACAACACTTATTATTTATTTTCACCTGTTCATGATTCACTTCACTCGGAAAATCGAACAATATCACTTCTAAGACCGGCGGGGAAAACGCGACTTGTTTTTTACATAGTTATTGTGGTGCATGTCTTGAATACGCCCCCTAGAGGTTGTCGGAGACTTGCCCCGACTTTACTTTCGAACTTGCTGGCTGAGGACTGACTCAAGTCAAAATCACCATTCTTCAGGTTCGTTGAAACGAAAGGAAAAGCGGACGAGGATTGGTGGACGACAGTTCACGAGATTGGGTTTCGGTCAAGATCGGGTGTTTAATTCTGTATAATTAAGAGTGCTGTCGCACGCCTACACAGGGTTTTTTCTAAATTTGGGTTCTTAGAACCTTTTAAAATGCGCATTGTTGATGGGATTCAAAAAATTAAGTTGGCAGGAATGTAGGTAAATTAGGCGAGCAATTGACGCGTTTCGCGGCTGAAGACTGCCTTCTCGCCAATTAATTAGAATTTTAATTAGGAAAAATTCTGAAAAAAAGCACCCGCTCATGAGATAAACAAAAAAGGCAGCTCTACCATTTCGTGGCCAAAGTTAAAATTCCGCAGGTTTAAATAAAACACCATTATTTATTTAATATTTATTTTTTACAAAATGTTTTTAAAAAAGTAGACTTTACTTCTTGCATCATAATTATATCACAATTGTTATACCAGCGTAAGACTTAACTAAAAAACACATAATTCATTTAAGTAGTTAATAGTAGTAGGTATTACAACTAACATAAATCTAAAACAACCTATTTATCTGGCATCAGAGACAATGCCAAAGGTGCCAAAGGCCCCACCAACTGCAAATACACCGGCTTTTGCACAATTAGTGCAGTATCCTGAGCCAGAGGCACCGGCTTTATGGGGATTTTTTTAGGTGTTTTCTGCGCATCTTCAGGCGGCTTCTCTTTTCGTGGGGGCGGTTTAGAGTTGAGAATTTCTTCGATCTTTTTAACTAAAAAAAACAACAACATGTTCAAGTCACCTAAAAATGGGATTAATTACCGAAAGCGGTGTCTTCAGAAGCATTTTCCTTTTTGTGTTTTACGAGGAGTTCCTTCAAGGCGTAAATTTTATGCTTGTAGTCTTGATTTTCCCCATATAGTTTCGCATTGTCACTTTTGAGCGTTTTCATCTCTTCTTCCATTTTCTTGCGTTGGATTTGTTTGCGTTTTCGGCAGCGGATTTGTGCCGCTCGGTTCATCTCTCGCACCTTCTCTCTCTCATCGTCTGTGTCCTTACTGGACGTTTTCCGTCTCCGTCTTTTAACACTTGTAGTTTTTTCAGGAGTTGGTGGCCGTTTTTCACTTTCTTTAGTAACTTGAAGCTTTTCTAACGGCACTGGAGTGATAATTAATGAAGACTTTCCTTTATTTTTTATCGTCTCTTTTAATTTATCTTTCAAGTTAATTTGCTTGTCTTGTTCTTTCTTCGGACTCAACTTCTCGATAGTGATGGTTAGATCATTCTCACTCGAACTGGGGCTTTCAGGGACCGATTCCACCCGACTTATACAAATATCATTAAACTGAATCGACTGATTATCCGAATATTTCACGCTTGAACTTTCAACATTGAGAAGAATGTGAGGAGTGTGAAGAGTATCATCATTGGAGGCAGCTTCAGGTATATGTAAAGTTCCCGCTTTTGCGGACTCTATCGCTTTTTTGAACGTCTCATCAAACGGATTCACATTTTGCAAGTCTTGGAACAGACCCACCTCCTCACAATTCCGGATAAATCGTGTTGGAGTTGGAGTTTGGTCAGCTTCTGCGTTTTTGTTGGCCAAACCCAAGTTTAAAACCATGTCGTGTTTTTTGTGGTGCCAGTTCAAGTGGTCTTCATTCGCAAATGTCATTTCACAACCCGCAATCGTGCAAGCAAACGGTTTTTGCCCGTCGTTCATCATTCACAAAAACTGGTTTTTAACACAATGCGGGCGTTAACAGTACATTATTTTGCTTCAAATCGAATTAATATCGTTTGGTCGCTGCTAGGTTTGAGGTTATATTTACGTCAAATGTCAATGTCAAAACCTGTGGTCAAAACTGTCAATTTCGAGTTATGGTTAGGTTTTTTTAATTTTTGAAAAATTCGTATCTAATGGCAAATTCGCATTTGCAAAGAGTGAGAATTTTGTATAAAACTATTCTAAAACTGCATTGTGGACTTCCGAACGAGTTAAAAGTTTTAGGAACAAATTACGTCAGAGAAGAGTTCAAAAGGCACAAAAAGTGCAACGTTCAGGAGGCTGAAGTTTTTATGAAAGAGTGGACGGTAAAAACTAGCGAGATCGGGAGCAATTTTTTAGGTTCTAATTTTAGAACTATGCTATAACACTTGCTGAACAGCTAGGTTTGAGAGGGCCCCAAACAGGAAGCTCTCTTGGTGCTAATTTGAGTAAGAGTGACCTCGAGAAATTTAAGGATGATCAGATCTATCAGTTGTATGAATTATTGGAAGCTGCGAGGACTAGCAAGAATTAAAATAGCGTGATCAAGGTGGCCTGTGAGGGAAATTAAGTTGGCAACGACTGATCACAGTTGCCAACTAATTTGGGATTTTTCCCAATTAGAAACTAGTCATTTCTTGACTTTTAGTTATTTTTTTCTAAATAAATAAAAGAAAAAAGTTTTAAAAAATAAGTCATTTTATTTATAGAAAAATTATATTTGTCCTGGTGCTAATTTGCTTCGGACCGCTTTGCCAAATTGCTCGGCTCCTGCCTGGTTTGCCTCGCCATAATCAGGGATAGTTAAGGCACATCGAGCAAGCCATGAAGCCACATTTGAATATGGTGTAATGTCCCAACCAACAGCCTTAAAAAATAATTAACAAATTCCAAAAAAAAGTTCAAGAAAACTTACAACAATGCTGGAAACTGAAGCTACTAACGAACAATCGGCCACTGTAAGCTTATCGCCTGCAACAAAACTATTTCCTTCGAGAAAAATATCGAGGAATCCCAGAGCTTCATCAAGGGCGGTTTTGTGCTCATCCAGGATCTCATCTTCACCCAAAAACAACACTGGGAACTAGAAAATTAAAAAATTTTTTGGTTTAGACGAGCAACAGTTACTATCGTTACGTGACTAGTTGCTATGGTAACAGTGAAAAACTAATAGGTGGCGCCACATTAGAGTAACTTAGCTAGAGAAAACTAAAATTTCTTTTTGGGTGAATAACATACACAAATTTGGCGAATTCTTGGGTACAAAGTGCCACAGTCGAAGTACAGCCGTTGGTCAACTAATGCTTTCTCTTTGGGGTCTGTGGGGTAAAGTGTGTCGTCTTTTCCGTGGGTTTTTGCGAGATAAGGCCCAATGGCATGGCTGTCCCACACTGTGAAGTCCCCATCTACTAACGTGGGAACGGTGTGTTGTGGGTTAACCTGTAGAATTTGTTAAACTGTGGCAGAAAATTATAACCTAGTACCTTGACAAAGTCGGGTTTGAGTTGTTCTTTTGCGAACAAATCGACAATTTGGACGTCGACTTTCACACCAACGGCTTTGGCACTCAGGAGGGCCGCTCTTGAGGGCGCACTTGGCGGAAAATGGTACAGAGTTAAAGCCATTTGGTAGAAAAAACGAAAGTAAGCCAATGAACTCTTGTGTTTGAAATTTGGGGTCTTTGTACTTTTGGGGATTGTTGGCAACCGTGTTGGGTCGAATTTTGCATCGGACCAGGTGCATTGTTGGTGTGAAATGCGGTATTTGTGTTTGTTACTCCACTGGGCTAGTGTGATAGAGGGCGCAGTGGTGGTGACGTGCTGGCAGCCGGCTCTCGATTAATCAACCCAACCTAAAAATGGCGTCTGACGGTGATGAGATCATAACTGATCAAGAAAAAGTGCGAATAGCGTCCGATTTTATTCTTCATTCGCCTCCAGGGGAATTTAACGAAGTGTTTAACGATGTGCGGAAGCTCTTGAATAACGACGATCTGCTCAAGGAAGGTGCCAGTGGGGCGTTTGCCCAGTATAACAAGGATCAACTCACTCCGGTGAAAATCGAAAATGCCGAACATTTGGTGCTAATCACAGAATACAACGACTTAGGAAATAACAGGTTTTTCGATCCAAGGAGTAAGCAGAGTTTCAAGTACGACCATTTGAGGAAAGAGGCCTCCGACTATCAGCCCTACACGCCAGACCCGCAAGCGGAGCCCTGGAGGGCTGCCCTAGATAACGAGTTCATGCACTACACCAAGAACCACTACAAGGTAATTTCTGTTCAAAATTGTCAAAAATAAGTTGCAGTTTTTTAAATAGGAAATAATTCTAATTGCACAAACTATATTTGTTTTATTTTTTCTCATATCATTAACTTTTCAAATTTGAATTTTTACGTTTTGTTAGGTGTATTTTTTGCATTTTCAGGACGGCGTTTGCACTGTAGTAGGTCGTAGCCAACCTGGCAGTAGCATAACCTTGACTGCCTGTATTGAAGACCACCAATTCCAGCCAAAAAATTTCTGGAACGGTAGATGGCGATCCCAATGGTCTGTGACCCTTAACAATCCAACTGCAGAAATTCGAGGTATCCTCAAGGTGCAAGTGCACTATTACGAGGAAGGCAATGTCCAACTTGTCAGTTCAAAGGAAATCCGCGAAACGGTTCCGGTGTCAAACGAAGTGCAAACAGCCAAAGAAATTGTGCAACTGATTGAAGACGCCGAAAATCTATACCAAACTGCAATTTCGGACAACTACCAGACAATGTCTGACACCACGTTCAAGGCACTGAGACGTTTGTTGCCAGTAACACGCACAAAAATTGAGTGGAACAAGATTGTGTCATATAGTATTGGAAAAGAACTGAAGACGCAGTGATGACTGAGCTAAGTGAAATGTTATTGCAGTTATTGCAGTGGTTTGTACATACGGCTAAATTTTGTTAAGTTTTAACCATCGGGGATAGCCAAATTTAGTCCAATTGCATTTTACTTGGTAGACCAGTATTATTTATTTACATCCTATTTTTTAAACTGCAGGTTTTTTATTAGAGTTTATCTATCCCTGTTACGGAATGTGCAATAATGCTCAGCACAGGAACTTCGGCTTCGTCATGTAATTATTTTATACTTATATCAAACTGTACAATAATACCCATTTCCTATCAACTTACTTTGTCATTTTATTTGTTACTTTTGTATGTTGTAACCTAGAACTTATACCAGTGTGATGAATAGAATTGGTTAAGTCACTATTGCTGCCCGCAAATTGGAAATAATTTATATCTTGTTACAGTCGACATTGTATGGGTTATTTTTAAATAAAAATTATTGGAACTACTTTTCGAACACTTGTCTTTTTTAAAACATGGTAAGTTGCACAAGGCAAACAAAAAAAAAGGCAGATGGAGCATTAAATTCTCAATAGTATAGAGATAAAAATAATGGAAAAATTATATCGCTATATATGTATATATATATGCAGCGATTTGAAAAATAAGGAACAAAGCGCAAATTTTAAATAAGAGTACTGAAGTTGAATTTAAAACGATTTGGTGCCGAAAAACGCTCAAAGCTCCCTCACTTAAAAACGAAAAGTTCCCAGATTTTCAACAGATTTGTCTCTCTCTTATTCTATGGATTTGTCCGCAAAAAAATAGCTAGGACGATCGTAAATCAAGGAAAATGAATCAATTTGCCTTTCGATGTTCCTAAAATCGATTTTTATATAACTTTAAGAATAAATTGGCTGAAAAATCGTACTTAAGAACATGCAAGTAACCCATTGGTAACCCTGCCCACATGACACGAGCTATCAAATTTGAGGTTATAATAAGTTACAATGTTACTCTCAACCCGTAAAACTCCAAAAATACGCCTTTCCAAACTAAAACAATTCCTCCGAAACAACCTACGATGTTACAGCGACGACCTGAACCCCCCACACGTAGACGTCAACTTCACCAACGGGTAAAAAACCAAAAAAAAAAAACACTTCCAGAACAAAACTTACAATTTCCAGCCGCTCTTTGAAAATATCCACAGGGCAATATGCCCGTCTTGCGGACGGCTGTGCCGTAGCCACATTGGGCGACACCTCGGTCATGGTAACCGCCGTTTCCAAAACCAAACCCTCCCCCAGCAATTTTTTGCCCCTGGTGGTGGACTACCGCCAGAAATCGGCAGCAGCAGGTCGCATCCCTACCAATTTTTTCCGACGCGAGTTGGGCCCCTCTGAGAAGGAGATTCTCACCTCGCGACTAATTGACCGCAGTTTGAGGCCGCTTTTCCCCGAACGTTTCGCCTACGAGACCCAGGTTGTGTGTAACATGTTGGCTGTCGACGGGGTGAATAACCCCGATGTGGTGTCGATTAATGCGGCAAGCGCTGCGTTGGCACTCAGCGATATTCCGTGGAACGGCCCCGTGGGGGCTGTCAGACTCGGAATGATCGACAACGAAGTGATAATTAATCCGACACGGAAGGAACTACAATCGTCTATTTTGAATTTGGTTCTGTCAGCTACGCGTAAAAACCTAGTTGTGATGCTTGAAGGCAACGCTAATAACATTTTGCAACAAGATTTGCTCAAGGCAGTTAAACTGGGGACCAAAGAAGTGCAACAAATTGTTGCCAGTATCGAAAAATTGCAAAAATCGTACGGGAAAACGAAACGCAATATTGAGTACCCACTAGAAGCTAGTCACGAAGTTTACGAAGCTTTGCGTTCGCTGTCCGAAATGAGGGTCAGGAAAATATTGACTGATTATTCACTTGATAAATTAGGCAGGGATAATGCGTTAACGGACGTTCGGAGTGATGTAACAGAGAAGATCAAATCTAATTTTTCCGATCTGGACATGAGTGTGTTTAGTGAAACGTATAATAAAATTGTGAAGCAAATTTTTCGTGATTTGGTTTTTGAGGAGGGTAAGAGGTGTGATGGACGTGATTATGACCAGTTGAGGAACATTGAGTGTAAAGTTAATTTGTATAAACCGCTGCATGGGAGTGCAATGTTTCAAAGGGGGCAGACTCAGGTGTTTTGTACGGTTACTTTAGATTCACATGATAGTGCAATGAAGTTGGATCCTATGGCAATGTTGATAAGGTAAGAAAAAGACACAAAAATATTTATTTTGTAAATAACAATTTTTTTTAACCGCTTATTGGTTTAGAAAATTTGTTCGGAGCTGACCAACTCATCTTTTGCCATTTGGGAAGTAAATTAAGTAATTTTTATTTTAATCGTATTTTTTTCCAACCGAAAAATAACTAAATAATGACCTGATGTTATATTACTTCAACAAACTTTTTTAATTTGTATTTACTTTTTTTCTTGAATATTATCTTCAATTTTTTCTATCTTTTAAAAATAAATAGTTTATAAGGTGGTTTAACACCTGAACAAATAATAGGTGATTTTTCAGCTCGGTTTATTAAAAAAGGTAGAAATAACTTATTTTTTGACAAAATTTTGTATTTTTTAAATTTATTTTTGGCAAAATTTTGCTCAAAAATAAGCGAAATTTAGTGTAACAGGAAAAGTAACATTGATTTCTTTCATTTTTCGTGATTTTTGTTGATTTTTCATCGAGTTTTAGCTACATTTTTCGAAAGAAAACTTAGTTTTTATTTCAACAACACGCTAAAAATGCTAAAAACGTCTATTTTAGAATTATTGGATGATTTTTCGGTCTGTTTTTAACGAAATTTGCGAAATATTTGCGTTCATGGCGGAAAAAGGGCAAATACGAGATAATTTAAGGTATAAATCTTGGGAAAAAACTGAGATTTTAACTCTAAATCGTGCTTAAATTAGATTTCCAATTGAAAAATTTTGACACTTGTGGTCTTTTTTTTTTCTAAAACGAGCTAAATCGCGAGCAAAATTTGTGTTATGAACATTTTGAAAGATGTTGTGTGGAAATTCGTAAGCGGAGTTATTCCATGTATAAATAAATCAGTTGCTTGTCCTTTTAACCAACCCTTTTTGTTCTTTGAAGCTTGGAGCAGCCGCTCCACCTCGTTTATTTTGCTCTGTATCCGAAACTTGGAAAGGAAAATCTTTAGGGATCTAAATTTGGTTGTCAAACTGTTGATTTATTCCTCTCCTCTCCCTAAATTGTTAATATTGAATACATTGTTCTTTAGGCTTTTCGTGCTTTGTCCAAGGGAATACGAAATTTAAAATATAATTTATTTTGGCAATTATCACAAATTTCGAATCGTTACGTTATTTATAGAATTTTTTATTCATTGCTACGTAATAATTTATCAACTGAAATTAATATTGGACGTGTGTTTTTGTATCTCATTTCACGTCAGTACGTATTAATTTCTCATTCATTCGTATTTTTATCCCATTAATAAAAAATGAAATTATAAAAGCCATGTAAGAGATAAATTCGGCTCAGATACGGAATGTCAGATTCATATTATTCCAAACCCTTTGCTCGGAGTCTAGACAAGATAAACTGCGTTAGATGTTCATTAGTTTTCTTGAATAAAAGCATAACTTCTTGCACCTTGAACCCCTTGGTGATGACAGTCGTAAATTTCATTCCCAGGCTTTAATTAATTCGCAAGATTGTGTTCCTGCTCCTCTGCATTCCAGCATCTTGATTGTAAAACGGAATTTATTTTTTTAATTCATTTGGGCTTTAGCTAGCGCTCGATGCATTTCCTCAACGGAAACGAAAACAAATTTAAATTTTACAGTTGTTTATAGTTATTAATTAATAAAATCGCAATCGGAACTATGAACACGAACAGGAACAAAATTTCAACAAATACGCAATCATTGTATTCATGAGTTCATTACAATTCACGTGATAAAAAATTATTCAATAATTGATTTTGTAGCGGTGTCAAGGAGAAGAATTTTTTTCTCCACTACGAATTTCCGCCGTTTGCGACAAAGGAAACGGGGAGAATTGGTCCAATAGGGCGGAGGGAAATAGGGCATGGGGCTTTAGCGGAAAAAGGCTTGACTCCCTCAATCCCTGACGATTTTCCATTTACGATTAGACTAACATCGGAAGTTTTAGAATCGAATGGTAAATTTTCACTTGGCGTTTATTCCATTTGAAAGCTGAATTGTAGGCTCAAGTTCTATGGCCAGCGTCTGTGGGGGAACTTTGGCTTTAATGGACGCAGGTGTACCAATTGTTGCGCCCGCTGCAGGGGTGGCAATTGGATTAATCACGCGATATGACGATGAGAAAGCAAATATCACGGATTATCGCCTGTTGACTGATTTATTGGTAATCGTTTTGCAATTACCGATGTTTAATTACTCTTTCAAAATCAAATAAAACATCTTGGTTTTATTACTAACTTTAAGTAATTAAGGTTAATAACCACGGAGGACTATAGATTAGGAAACGAAACGAGAGCAAATCGTACTCAAACGAAATAGTGCAATGAAACTGCACCATCTGTGCGACGCTAACGGAACTATTGAAAACGGGGACGTTTTATTTGTACGTCATTTCGTATCCTTACCTATAGTAATCCGTAGTACTTATAAATTTTAAAGTTTTATGATTTTTGTCGTCAGTGTAGCCAATTAATTTTGTTGTTTGAGCAATTCCGGCAATTTAATGTCGCATTTAAGGGAATAGAAGATTATATGGGCGATATGGACTTCAAAATCGCTGGTACGAAAAAAGGGATAACAGCCCTGCAAGCCGACATAAAAATCCCGGGACTTCCCCTAAAAATCGTAATGGAGTCAATACAGAAAGCAACCGAAGCTAAACAAAAAATTCTCCAAATCATGCACGAATGCATCGATAAACCCCGAACTGTGAAAAAAGACAATTGGCCAGTGAGCGAAAAGTTGAAAGTTGAGGCCCACAAAAGGGCGAAACTTGTTGGTGTAGGTGGCATTAACTTAAAAAAACTTTTGGCTGAAACAGGTGTCCAGGTTTGTTTCTTTTTCTGTTATTTTTGTTGGTAGCTGTTTACTTAACAGGTGAGTGCAATCGATGACACGACTTTTGAAATTTTCGCGCCGAATCAAAGCGCCATGGACGAGGCTCAGGAGTATATTAATAAACTCCTGACTGCGGAAAAAGTGCCAGATTTGGAGTTTGGGGGGATTTACACTGCCACGATCGTGGAATTGAGGGATATAGGAGTTATGGTTACGTTGTATCCGGGGATGCCCCCAGCATTGCTTCACAATTCGCAGCTGGATCAGCGAAAGGTTGGGTGTTATTATTTAATTACGTTAATTGATTTTTGTGTTTAGGTTGCGCATCCGTCGGCGCTCGATTTGGAAGTGGGGCAGGAAATACAAGTGAAGTATTTTGGAAGGGATCCGGTTTCGGGATTGATGAGGCTTTCGAGGAAGGTTTTACAAGCGCCGCCAAAGTGAATTAATTGTATTTTTTAATGAATTTAATAAAAAACACGATAAATTACAAAGAGTTTTTTTCCTCGTAACTGCCATTCCTGACATCGGACAAAAATCCACAAAAAAAATATTTTTTTGTTGTGTTCATAAAAATTGAAAATAAAATCTAAAAATTTGAAAGTGGAAAACTCTCTTCTAACTGTTGAAAGCGAATAACTTAATCGATAAAGAGTTGGGTAATTTTCAGCCAGTGTGGTCGTTATCGGCTTACTTCGTTTGCTTTGTGGAGCGCTTTGTTTTGTCTTACTCGCCTTCCCAATGCAATGGGATAAGGAGCGATTAGGAAACCAACTTATTGAGTCTTATTCTATCTTTAACTTTGTCCTAGTATCCGTAATTAAAAAAATCGAGCGAAATACACGTAATAACTGGACCTTGGTGATAAACTTTGGACAAAAAAAGTTAAGTTGTCGTATAAACAGAAACAATAATTTGCACCTCTTCAATGGCCACTATAAAATACTTCAAGTTGATATGGCCACTTGCCGCAATGGTATAAAACGACATTACTTCAAGAAGTCAAGAACTATATCGATTGATACTTACCAGGAGAATTGAATTGAAGTGCTCTTTTATATTCTACAGGTCATCAAAAAGTTCATGCGAGAGATTCTTTGCGTTTGTTTTTTTGCATTCAGTAAATAATGGGCTCTAAAGGCTATTCAAATGCACTTTTCTTTCTTTGTGTGACATTAGTTCTAAAATCTAAATACAGTAAATTTTTGTAAAAGTCGATTTGAAAAGTGTATTAAGATACCTGTTCGATTCCATTTAACCAAAAAGTGGAAAATTTTATTCAACAAAAAAAATCATAACTCAAAAACTAAAAGTCGTAGAGCAAAACGGTTTGTTCCAGTGAATTCAGCGGTCCATTTTCTGTATTATACCATCTTTTCACAAGATTAAATTTTTTTTGCTAAGTTATCTTATTTTTTTTAAACTCGTTCTATCACAATTTTTTGGTTTTTTATATACCTTTACATTCCTCTAGAGTTGTTAAAAGTCCATTTGATCGATTTTTTGATGTTTGATTTTGATCAATTTTCGGTACCCGGAACTATCTAGCTATAACTCCGGAACTTTTAAAGAAGTTTACTATCGTTGGAAAGCTCTTTTAATTATTAAATTTGGCGATTCCCCGGATCATTTTACATAAGTTAGAATTAAAATAGTTCCAAAACGGTTTGTTTTATTGAATTCTTATTATTTTCCAACATTTGAAATGTTTAGCTTCCGTCATTCCCCAGCGGATCAATTGTTGGTCAGGTCTTCGCATCTTATTGTGTACTTGAGCTTTTTCCCGCCTTGATCGAATTGGCCACCTTCGCAGTGTTTTCCTCGTCAACAACCGCACTTGCGCCACACGCTGGGGGTTTGGCTCGTCTCTCAGTCAGTTCAGCTCTCCGCTGGCGACGTGATGCACCTTCACAGCGCCTAAGATGACTCCCAACAACACAATCGCGTGCAGCCCCGGCCTCATGCTGCCCTGCTGGGAGCCCCTGGTGGACGTCCCCCTGGTCGACAAGGTGGGCCGCGGCCTCGTCTACTTCCTCTCCATGGTCTACCTCTTCATCGGGGTGTCGATCATCTCGGACCGCTTCATGGCAGCCATCGAGGTCATCACCTCCCAGGAGCGCGAAGTCACCATCAAGCGCCCTGGGGGCGAGCGCCACATCATCGTCGTGCGGATGTGGAACGAGACCGTCGCCAATTTGACCTTGATGGCACTAGGTTCCAGTGCGCCGGAAATCCTCCTCTCAGTCATCGAAATCTACGCCAAGAACTTTGAGGCTGGCGAGCTGGGGCCGGGGACCATTGTGGGCTCGGCGGCTTACAATCTCTTCGTGATTATTGCGTTGTGTGTGTCGGTGATTCCGGATGGAGAAGTGAGGAAAATCAAACACTTGAGTGTTTTTTTCGTGACGGCGATTTGGTCCGTTTTTGCCTATGTTTGGCTCTATATGATTCTGGCGCTCTTTTCTCCGGGGGTTGTGGAGATTTGGGAGGGACTTTTGACGTTTATGTTCTTTCCACTGACGGTGCTTACAGCCTATGCGGCCGATCGGAAAATGTACAAATATGTCAAGAAGGATTATAGGTAATTGCTAATTGTCTCTATTAAATTATTAAATTATACAGTCATTGATCTACGAAATCAATGAAATACATTATTTAGTGCTTGGAGGAATGTTCACACTCGAAATTGCGAGTCAGAGCTCGGCGCCGACGCTCGAAAAACGTGGGTTCGCGTCCGGACCCAGGCAATTTTTTTTCCTTTTTTTCCCCGTTTAAAGGAAATAACAAATACAAATAAACTATTTTTTCCTCAGTTTATTTCTTCTTAAGTGATTAGAATGTCCTAAACGTATTTAAAACTAAAGAAAATGTATCACAAAAATGAGCAATTGGAACGGAAGTAGACTGCTGACTGAAGTGGTCAGATAACCAGGATGAAATTTTGATTAAATGTTGTTATTAAATTGTTATGTACAAGCTTTACTTTGATCATTTATCACATGATTGGCCAAAAACTGAATAATACGTCTGAAAATTTGGAAACTGTATCGAGTTTCAATGTATATCCTCTGTTCCAGAATACGACAATTTATTATTTCCCTAATTATAGTATTATACCGTATATGCTATTAAGTGCTCCTATAAATTGTGAAAATCAATAGTTGTTTTCGAATATACCATAAGCTTTGGAATTGCTGTCTCCTGTCTCCTTGTTTAATGTGACAATAAACTGTGTGGAGCATTAATTCAATGCAATATATCTGTCTGAAATAATAATTCTCTCGATAAAATGAAGAGGTTTTGTAAACGTAATTTGTAATTTATAACTACCAAAGAGTGTCAATTATTATTATTCTGCTTTAAATTTGTGTTGTTTATTTGTTAATATTGCGTAAAACTTAAAGGCTGTAACAAAAGAGACATCCTTCACAAATGACGGTTATTACGGAAGAAATAATGATTGTCACAATAACAATAATAAAAGTAATAAAGATTATATTTCAAGTGTTCAATTTACTGCGTTGAAATTCAATACACGGCGAGGTACAAGTTTGTACTTTCATTTTCCATGGATTAAATGAACATCAGAAAAAATCCACAATAAATGTTTCAGACAACAACTTTTATTACTTCCGAGTCTTTGGAAAAAGCCATTACAGTAGAATAACGATAAGTCAAATTTGAAGTACTACACGTTCAACCTCTCGTAAAATTTAATTAATTAATCAACGTAAAGTGCAGTAATTTTTTAAATTCCGGAAATTTCTCGTAGAATGAGCGAAAATTTTCCGCAAACACCCAACGCATTTTAATACGAAGTTGTGGAAAACGTACTTATTTTGTCCATTTACATAATCACACAATTCGTTCTTTAATTACTGTAGTTTACTGTAAGATTAATTGGATTGTTTTACTTATAAATCTCTCCTAGTTATTTTTTCACTATTTATTTCGCTCTGTTATTCGTGTTATTAAGGCTTCCCGAAACAAAATTGAATTCTGTTTCAATTTTTAAACCGATAACTTGCCAGACGAGGAATGTTCGCATATCCGGGACGGGAAATACGAATTATACGGTCCTTGCCGAAAAATTGCTTCGTGGTTAGAAAAGCGAAATTAGTTTGGCGCTCAAAGAACGGAAATAAAAGATAAAAAAGCTGTTACCCACTGGAATTGGATCCAGAGTTAAAATATTTTTAATTACTAAAAAACTGCTAGTCATTTTTGGAGTAAAAAAATCTTTGTGATTATTTTCACGTAGGGTTTAATTTTTTTAGAATGAACCGCCGTGGGGTGATTGTCCAAGCCGAAGGCGACAACCTGGAGATGGGCAGCACTGAGCTCCTCGGCCTGGACGACGTCCACGACGACATCAAGCAAGAGTACATCACCACCCTCAAAGAGCTGCGCCAACAGCACCCCCATGCCGACCTCGGCACCCTCGAACGCATGGCCCACGAGATCCTCCTCAACCGGGGCCCGAAATCGCGCGCTTTCTACCGCATCCAAGCCACCAGGAAGCTGATGGGCAGTGGGGACCTCCTCCGACGCATCTCCGAACGCGCCCAGAGCGACCTGAGCGAAATCAAAGCGGAACTCCAGCGGGAATCAGGCGCTGCCGAATTCAACGCCTCCAACTGTCGCGTTTTCTTCGAACCTTCCAAGTACACAGTCCTGGAGAGTTGCGGCAAGTTCGAGGTGCGAATTGCACGGACTGGGGACTTGGACAATGCCGTCAGTGTGGATTATTTGACTGAGGATGGGACGGCACAAGCTGGGAGTGATTATATTCCGATTAAGGGGACTTTGCATTTTGGGCCTGGTGATAAGGAGAAGAAGCTGACTCTGGAGGTTATTGATGATGATGTGTTTGAGCCCGATGAGCATTTTTATGTTAAGCTGGGGGCGGCGAAGCCGCCGGAAGTGTTGGCTTCGCCCACTTTGGCCACGGTTATTATTCTGGATGATGATCATGGAGGTTTGTTCAAGTTTGAGGAACAGAATCATGAGTTGGTGGAAAGTGTGGGGACTTATGAACTGAAAGTGGTTAGGTGTTCGGGGGCGCGAGGGAGGGTGATTGTGCCGTTTTGGACGGAGGATGGGACGGCTAAGGCGGGGAAGGAGTACGAAGGGAATGAGGGGCAGCTTATCTTTGAAAACAACGAATCAGAGTAAGAATAAAAAATTGTCGATTAATTGTCTGATTAATTTAAGAACTAGTCAGACGTTTGAGTTGGAAGAAAAATGCTGAATGTATAAATAAATAACCAAAGCTACGAAAATAAAATTTAAACGGAGCATTCAGTTGTCCCGTCTAAATCTTACATGAGGGGAAGGTTTCAGATTCCAAATTTAGATTTTTGGCGTCAATAGATAGGCCTCCAAATTTGAAAAAAATTGCTGAATGCCAGTTCGTTGGTCTATAAATAGACTCACTTATCCATGAAAAATTCTAAAAATTGGTTGAGCAGCGTTCGAAGACAAATCTCTTTTTAATGAACTAAAAAATAATTTCATGAAAACCCTAAGAACGTTACTAATATCAGTAAAAAACAAAATGTTATTTTTTTTTCAATAAACTATTTATCAAAGTGTTGTCCTTTCTTAATTTTGTTTCTTCTACTAAATATTTGCTATTTTCATCTGTAAGATAACTTTTCTATTTTGTTGTTTTGGTTTTATTTTATTTTAGTTTTCTGTTAAAAACGAGAAGAAAAAATGTGTATTGTCATTTAAAATAATAAATAAGCACGGCATAATTTCTCTAAAACGAATAAAATATTAAATAATACTGCGTAAAATTTATAAAAATTAAATCGACCTGTTAGAGGTTTTTTTTTTAAATGGATCATTACAAAAAATAGGAATTTTACACCTTATTATATTTGAACGGAGTTTAAAGTAATGCGTACGGTTTTACAAATAACATAGATTTTTTTTTAAATTACTTTCGAATGTATAGAAGTTTTCACAACAAATGTAGTACCTATTAACACAGCCTTTCAATTAAATTTACGATGTTTTGTGTGTCAATCATTGTTTTCACCTAATTTTTTTGACCAAGATTTAAAGAGATTTAATTATAGAAATCAACGATTTTGAGTTATAACATGTGAAAAAAGTAACAGAGGTAAAGACGAAAAATTCAAGTAAATAATTTTGGTGCTAGCAAAAACTTTAATCACAATTTTTTGCTAGAAAGCATTGTTCTAGAATAACTTTGTAAATGATAAAATTTCCAATAGTATGTATGTATTTTCACAATTTATTTATATTAACATTCTTAATTTATTAATTTTAATTATGATAAAGGGCAGAAAAGCTTGAAAAAATCATACATACTGTAGAGAAAAAAATTATTATTTAATTTATGTGCAACTATGCATTAGTTTTTGTAATATAATAAAAAATACTTTTAACTACGTGTAGCTGACGTTTCAGAAAGAACCAAAAATTGATTTCGTTACACATTTTAACATCGTGCCGATTTGTTTTTTTTTCAAATTTAAATTTACTCCGAGCTTGTTGGAATTTTTTTTAAATCCATCGGTAGTTTATCTTTCCTCATTTTATAAAGGTGAAAACGTATTTTACGCTTGTCTATTTTTAACTGCTTTATAAGCTAGGAACTTCCTAGCTTCACTTTAATTTAGACGATGTTATTTTTGGCGTTTGTTTTAAAATTAACTAAAATTCATTGTTCTTGCTTCTTGTTTCTGTACTGAGAGAGAATCGGTTTACGATTTGCTTAGTTCAAACCCACCTACGCTTGTTTAATTTGTACTAATTACCAGCTTTAGTATTTTGAGGAAATGACGACACACAGCATGCTGTAATTATAGACCTAGAAATTCCGTTCATTAAAATGGGACGACTTTTAGGTCACAGTTTAAATTTGGGGATAAATTCGCCATAATTTACAAATCTCTAGTTCAAACATTTACTTCACAATTATGGCATAATTTTATTAAACGAATGGTTTATCTGATTTCTCTGTTAAGTTAGTCGCAGTAAAAAAGTAAATTTACATACTTGTATGAGGTAATTAAATGACACAGCCACCGAAGGCGTTATTATGCCAAGCATCACCTTGCCACATTTTGAAGTCTAAAAGTCGTGCCGTAAAACCTGGCTCTTACTCGCTTCACAATTTTATTTTAAAAGAAACATTACTCCAATTTCCTTCTATTGTACATAAAATATTCAACGAACACTTAAAATGTACGAAGCTATGAAATAATCATACATTTATGTTTTGTTGCAAAGATTCCGAAAACCGAAACAAATTGCTGTAAATTATGTTTTAATGTTTTATTTTCGCACTGTGGTAATACCTCTATCAATATTTACGTTCGTTTAGTCGATACTTTATTGATTAGTCACGTAAATAACCATCGTATGCAGTCATTGATAATTTATAATCTTTTCAGCGATAATACGTCTGAGAATAAATCACAATTGAATCGATGTTTTTTTTCTAAAAGCCTGTCTGTAATAAGTGTTTGAACGACCGAAATTGAATTTGGAGCGATTTCGGTGTCTGACATAAAGTTAACGGCAAAGCAATAAGCTGTTAAGTAAACATGTGCTTCTTTTGAATGCTATTTTTATTTAGATCAGGTCATGGTTTGTTCGTATTGACGAGGAAACCTTTTAAAAATGCTGTATTCGGGATTATGTTTAATGAAGTAAAAGAGAAATTGCTTGGTGAGATAATGCTGATAGTCGAAATACCCCTTTAATCTCACGTTTATTCATTTTTACACAATAAATGTCTTCAGACATATTTTCTGTTTCACTGTTTCTGCTGTAAAAAAATTGTTTTTCTAAAGAATCTCTTCTTCAGTAAAGGATTTGCTTTTTGTTTCGCTTGTTCCTTTGTGTATATCTTAAATCTTGTACGTTTTAAATTGATTTAAATAATAAATAAATAAAATAAAATAATAAATAAAATGTGGATGAATAATAATAATTTCTTATCAATAATGTATTATTTTATGGATTATTATTATTATTTAGCTCGTAACCATTCAAGATCAATTCAATGATTTTCCTCTTTATTTTATTGTAGTTTTGTGTTCTCTAATTTGTATTAACAGTATTTCGAAAAAGTAAAAGTTTGAAGAACTCGCCAACTTTTTAAACGAGTAAATTACGAATTCCGGACATTTTGTCCAGCCTAGAAGTTCCTATTGACTTTTTATTTTTCCATTATCAGTTGCGTGACGCTCGTGTCACTGATTATTTCTGAGCTAACTTTGTGATTATGCTTCAGAATTACCTAAAATCACTGAACTTAATGAGAAATTAATGCCAGAGTCGTGTTCCTGAAATCAAATTTTTAATTAAACTTAACACGAATGCGAAGAAAACGTAAAAACAAAATGCAAAATAACGCCCATTATTCTTTATCGAAGCGTCAATATTTTCCCTACGGTCGCATAAACGCTTTGGATTTAACAGGGCAATAAAATATTTCCAAACCACGAAGAGAATTTATTGGTTTGTAGGCGGGCTTCAAAAACTATTGGATCTAGAGCGTTATTATTAAGTTATTAACTTTGGCTAATTACAAGTTATCGCGTATTTGAGCGACCGGTTGTATCAAGAGAATAATAAAAAAAATGTAGGAAAGCTGGATTTATTGCAATTTTCAAAGACAGCTCATGCATTTATGCATACAAATGTTCCAGTTCTCAGCCATCAAAGTGGGAAACTCTCCTTATCTTTACTTGTGAATGCCTGTACGGAATTTTATGTCTTG
Organism: Tribolium castaneum; assembly: GCF_031307605.1. Classification (NCBI taxonomy): domain Eukaryota; kingdom Metazoa; phylum Arthropoda; class Insecta; order Coleoptera; family Tenebrionidae; genus Tribolium; species Tribolium castaneum. The sequence continues at coordinate 24,444,521 of NC_087396.1, read as the reverse complement.
CATTTATCCTTTGATCTGCCAATGCATGAATTGACAACGCGATGTTTTTTTGTGCCAAACGCTAATTCTCGCAGTGGATGGCTTTAGAGATAAATAATGCAAAACAAACCCCTCTTCTTATTTAACTTGAATTACAGATTAGCATAATGAATGTAAAAGTAAAATGCAGTCAACGGTTTCTGCATAGCTAAAAGCCCGAAAAGATGGTAAAATATGCAAAACATGAACGAAGCCTTTTAACAAAATATGAGGACGAAATTATTTCAAACGGTAGTTACTTTTAATTATGCTGTTATTTATTACGAGTGCACTTTTCACCACTTACAGCGAACACATTAACCCATCAAGGAAATTACAATTGATGACATACGAAAAAAAGACCAAATCTTAGCAGTGACCTAATTCCTAATTTTTAGCATATTTTTTCAAAACTGGAAATAAATCTGTTTTAAAATGAAAATATTTGACAAAATTTTTATTTTTCCTTAATTCCTAAATTGACTTAATATTAATAATTTATAATTGGATATTTTTTTATTGGAATTTAGTAAAAAAAATCTCACAATTTTTAAGTTTATCAGTATTTTGGCTTTTTGGTTTCATTTTTTGGCATTGTGTGGAAATAAATAGTTTAATATGTTTTATCCGTTTAACAATGGAGAAATAACGAAAATTCCCCTTGAACTTGTTTCTTTCATAGAGTGGCTTTTTGTAATAAATAATTTGTTTCCCAATGGCTTAAATGGTGAAAGTGAATAACAACAGCAATGACGCAACATAATATCACATTGGTTCGTGCGTTTCCCCATAAATGTATTGATTTTTTTTGAACGTCAAAAATTTAGTGGCTTTCGATGTAAACTATACTTTGATTTGCCTGAACTTTAGAAGTTCAAGTTTTTTAATAATACATTCCAAATGCTATTTTAAAAGGGTGTTTTTATTTCGTAAATGTAAGTTACGGTCCTATTTATGACTACAATTAAATTCACACTTTGATCTAGACATGACCTGATTTTAGAAAGCGATTTTTTTGAAAAATTTTAATCAAGTTCAACCAAACAAACTACCGCACGTTTATTATAAAATATTAAATACAATTTCAGTTAAATTGCAAGTTCAGACTTCCGCTAACTTCAAATAACTCCATGTTTGCAGTTAGTGTGCGTTTGAAAATCCTTGAAGCGATGTTATTTGAGTTAGTTTTAAAATCCAGTCATACATATCCTCCGCCTTTTGATCTAAGGCTTTGATGCAATGTTTCAGTTGAAATATAGTTCCGCGAATCGAGAAATCTACATTTGCAAAGGAAAAAAACTCAATAAAATGCAAATCGACGAGTTTGACAAGACAAACATTAATATTCGGATTTTCAATTAGCAAATACCACAATGAAACGTGAAATCGTTCAGGGCTTCACACACACGATGCCTCTGTATCGATCCACTTATTCGGATAAGGATGATGATAATTAAAGTTCCGAAAATATATCGCTGCTCGTCTCCACTATAACACTTATAATGAATTCCACTCCCACCCGAAATTCAATTAAATTTGACGGTGCATGCCTACGCATATCCACGCGGAAAAATGCTCTAATAGGTCACTGGTATTCGACCACATTACATGCACACAAAAATTGTTAAAAATTTACCAGAAAACCACTAAATCTTCCCAGCTATCAGAGTGTGGAAGCTCTTGATGTATTTATCTCGCTCGGAAACTATCAGATTAAAACCATAAATTCAAGCCCTTCTGTATTAAAAATTCATCTTAGTGCGTGGCGATCGTGAGCAACATTTGCATGTCTGCTTAACTTTAAAGGAGTGATCCATTTTAAATGCTTATCAAGATTTACGGCAAAAATGTGTTAGAAACCGACACGATATCCTTAGAGGTCAGTCTTGATTTTTTCGGTAGTGTAATGAAATTGCCTTGGAGCTAACTCCTGATGGGATTAATTAAAACTGATTTATGTGCAAAGTGGATTATGCACAATTAACGAACATTATGATTGATTAGAAGCATTGAGACATTGTGGATCGATACCGCTCTCTTATGCATGATGCAATAAAGATGTCCAACTTTTCTGCCTGAAACGATTAATCATCTTTTTTCATTCAACGTCATTTACAGAATTCTTTGCCAGTTCTGAAATAATTTTGATTGCAGGAAGACCATCCCGTTAACAATCATCGAAGAAGACAGCTACGAAAAAGACGTCCTGTTCTATGTACAGTTGGGCGAGCCTCAGATGTCTGGTGGTAAGGATTTCATTAAATGTCAGTGTCGTCCTCTCTTCAAAACAGATTCTTTTTCATACTTTCTTCTGCACTTCTTTCGGTCACGTTGATGCATGTGTTATGTAAGTAAAAGTGTTTTTCGTTCCCTTCTCCCTACGTTTGGTAATTAAATGCACAATTTATCACGCGATTTGTGGACCGGTTTTCCTTCTGGATGGTTATTAAAATTAAGGACGAGAAGTTTGTAATTTTATCAACTTGCGGCCAATTGATTATTAATATGCATGAGGGACGCAAAACATGAATTTCAGATTTTAACATGTCATTAGCGAGCGTTTGTAACACTGTGCTAATTGCTGGAAAAAGGGATATTATGCAGAACTGCTTTTTCGAAAATTATTACACGCTTATTTTTTCGTTTGAACAAAGAACTGATAAATACATATTTGATTTATCGGCTGTATTGTAAATATTTAAACAGACTTGGAAAATGGATAGTAAAACAAAAAATTGCTTTTGTCGAATTTATAACGAGTTTGTAGTGTAAACATTTCTAGTTAATTGTTTTTAAAAAATCGTTCGTTTCCAAGATATTATTTTTTCCACATGAAAAGTTTTGTTCCTAGCATGGTTTTTTACAAAATACAAAAATTGTGCTCCAACATAATTATCATAAATTATTTGACTCATTTTTCAATGGGTGAAATTATGGTGGAGGCGCCGGGTTCAAATCATTTATTTATTTTTTGCCAACTTATATCTTTTTCCTTGAGGACATTTCCTGTTAGTGCGTTAAGAATAAATGTCTTTTATTTTTATTCCTGCAATACTACGACGTTTCATTTCGTAATATTCTGTTCGGAAGAGAAAATCGTTATTTTATCAAGCTTCATTAAGGGAGTTGTCACTGTCATTCGAAACCAAATTAATGGAAATCTGTGTTCACATAATTTATTTCCATTTAACGTTCTTATCAAAAAATTTAACCCAACGCTAAATAAATGCTCGAGCTGTTTAATGTAAAAGTTTTTGTAAAAAGACAGTATCACAGCTGTATTTTTCCACATAATGCCTTGTATGGAGATACTTAAAATTCAAAACACAGGTACTAAATTTAGATAAGGTAGAAGAAGGCAACCAAGCTGAAAATCGTTATATTCTAACGCAGATTTTATGAAGCTATTAGTTGTTACGTTTTATAACATTAATAAAAGTACGGAAATCTATTAAAAAAATATATTGTAGGAGCGATGAAAAATGTATTGCTTCTCGATGATTTTTTATACCACTAACTAAACTCATTTAGCGTTAGAAATATTGAATGTACAGCTAAAAAAAACACAAAATTATATTGAAAGATTTAATTTAACTCGTTTTTGGACAATAAATTCAATGGACAAAAATTACACGAAAGATGTAGTTAAATAAGACCAAGAAAAACTAATAAATGAAGTCTAACATTACATAACTCTTGTTTTTTTTTCGAGTGTTTTGGCACATTTTTGTGGTCAAAACTCGAGTTTTTAGAACTTTTTTCACGCATCTAAAGTTATATTCCCAGTTTTTTGGAAAATCACTGAATTTTGTCAAATAAAACCATTTTTTTCTCAATGTTTTGATACGATTTACAAGAAACCGCAAATTTCACAAAGTTAAGTCGGATATTTTTTTAATTTTTCTAAATACGTTTTGAGATAAAAATTCAGCTTTCAACTAGAGATTTATTTTATTGCACAGGAACTTTTTACGACATTAAATTTTTGGTCAAAAGAGATGTCATTTCTGCCTTTCTTCAACACAGAAGCACATTTTAGAGCTACATATTATTTACAATTTTATTTCGAGATTTTTCAGAAGAGACCGAAAAATCATCAATTTATATCCAAAAGTTCCAGATTTTTGCCTTTTTGAGCACGTTTTTCAGCTAGACATGCATTATTTCGCAAATTTTCGGTAAAAACAGAATAAAAGATCACCCAATTATACTAAAATTATTAGTTACTTTAGTCTTTTGAGGTAAGTACTAAGCTTTTTTTAATTTTCCCAAAGTTGGATGAACAATCCCTGAATTATATCGAAATTGCGACTGATTTATGTTACAAGAACTGCAAAACACTCCTAAAAATTATAAAATAAATGGAAAATTTCTCTCGATTTCTTAAGTGAAAAGGAGCCGAAAAACACAAAATTTGGTCGAACCTCATGTTATTTTTAAAGTTTCACTAACTTATTGCTTTTGTAAGGTATTGTAAGGTATTTTCCTTACATTTTTTCAAGCTTTCAAGCATGTTTTTGTGTTTTTTATCTAAATGAATTTATGTAAATTGGGTCAAAACTTTTTCAATTTTGGACTTTAATGAGCATGAAAAATGGTTAAAATAAGCCAGGAAAATCGAACAAGAATTAAATTGATCTTCAGTTTTGTTAACGAGCATTTGCTCAAACTTCATTATTATTACGGGAGTATGTTTCAATTCTGGTTGCTCGAATTGTTAAATTGATTCACCGACAATTAAAACACCACATTTCGGCTAATGGTTTATTAAGAGCAAAACAAACGTTATTACTTCACAGTGAGACCGAATAGTTCAGTCGTCAGATGCCTCCGTTCCCCTAAGTAATATCGATTGCTCTAAACTGTGTTACAGTGCTAATTTAATTTCTTAATCCAGGGAGACTCCAACACGGTTTTACTTTCTCATCATCAAGGATAAAATGTGCATTTATCTTAATACTCACTATCGCTTGTCCTTCCCGACTCCACAAGGGGTAAACTTTATAATTACAGTGTTGCATAACAATGTGTGATGTGATGTGACATTCTTGCCCAAACTTGCTGCTTTAACCCATGCTAATAATTTCGCAGATGAGATAGCAAGTTTGGCAGCTGAGGCTGAAAAGAAACGTCCTGAAGAACGCACCGAAAGGGAGAAAGTAGCGATAATGGGCAAACCACGACTTGGAAACATCGTAAGAGCACAAATACGCATCAAAGAGAGCAAGGAATTCCGAGTAAGCAGTTTTACAACTCGTCCCCTGATTGTGTATTTAGCTGATTTGATTGCACGGTTTTAGAATACTGTAGACAAATTGGTGCAAAGAGCGAACGCTTCTTTGCTAATTGGGACGTCGTCTTGGAAGGAGCAGTTCATTGAGGCCATAACAGTGAGCGCTAGCGACGATTCCGACCAGAAAAAACCGTCAGGACTGGACTACATCATGCATGTTGTCACTCTCTTCTGGAAAATTTTATTCGCATTTGTGCCACCTACAGGTGATGCTGTTTATTAATCGGTTTTCATTAACATGTCATTTACATTTGGCAGATTTATGCAAGGGATATCTCTGCTTTTTCGTATCGATTTTGTGCATTGGAGTGGTTACGGCTGTTATAGGGGACGTGGCTTCGCATTTTGGGGCCACTCTGGGCATTGCAGATTCCGTAACAGCTGTGGTGTTTGTAGCGCTGGGAACCAGTGTTCCAGGTAAGCACTAATTACGCGAATTAATACCTTACTCGGGTTATTTTAAAATAATCAAGTTTTGTCTCTTTCTACCGATAAAATTTCGCATTTGTGTGAAATTGGGGTTGGAACTGAAGATTGAGCAACCGTGAAGTGGCAACCCTTGAAAGTTTAAATACACCGTTTAAATTTTAAATGGTGGCGGAGTGTAAACCAGAAAAGTCATTCCGACCAAGTCGAAGCATTTTCAAGCATAGAAACATACGCACATGGAAATGAATCACTTTTTCTTGTGTTTTCTTTTGTGTTTATTATACAGACTGAACCAAAATTAACGCACAAAATTCATATCGTTGTTATGAGTCATTTTTCAAAAAAACTCCTCGAACAGGTTGATTAAACCGACATTTTTTATTTAGTGCTTTACATAATAAATTTGTTCAATTCTGGTAAGTATAAAAAAACAAACATAAAACAAAAAATAAAAAAGGAGAAAATAAAATAAGCAGGAGAAAATACATTTTAAAATAAATATTACATTTGATTTGCAGTATTTTACTCAATAAGTCAATAACTTGATCAGCGCATTGCTTTTTTCCATTTTTTAAGAGCAATATTTAAGTTTTCTCTCTTTATAACGATAAAAATAGGTAATTAGTTGATGAAATTAACCAATTAATTAATTGTAGGTATGACATTTTAATACATTTTTATATTTTGTAGAAGTATTTATGTACTGTTTGTTCTTATAATTGTGGACTAAAAACTTAAAACAATTGACTACATTTGGGTTTAATAAAGAGAGAAAGTAAAACAAGAAACTTAAAAATATTACGTGCCACAGTCACAGTTTGTGCCGTTTTTCTAACATGCGTTCTCTAAATTTTTCAATATTTGATTCTTCAATATGGAATTTTTCTTGTTAAAATATTGGAAGAAAAGAACTTACGATAAACTCTTCTCTTGCGCTGGTTAAATTAAAGAGGGGTGGAGTCATTTACGATTTGTCTAGCAGTAGCCTTGTGTTCTCTCCGATTTTATTGGTTGACTTTTTTTGCGGCCTAGCATTTACCGGTTTCTTGCACCATTTTATTCCAGCAGTAAATATGAAGTGTTTCCCTATTCCGAAATTATTTAATTCTTTTACACTCTAATTACGTAAATTGTTAAATGCGACTAATTTTATTAACTGCAAGTGTAAGATGCGTAAAGAAAGAAAAATCTCTTGAATAATTACGTGTTCTTCTTTAATGCGATTTTCTTTTCAATTGTGATGCAAACAAATGTTTTCTTTCCAACTCTTTAGAATGGAAGGGCTAAAAGCACCGACAAAAGTTTTATAAGTGTGTTACGTTGTTGGGAACAATTTAACAATTCAGCATTTTACCCGTAAATCAATTTATTATTAGTGTTATTGTAATTGTTGTCTTAATCCTTTTCACAAATTAAATCGAAGAAGGGTGGAGTCATTTTGTTTAGTGAGACACAGTAGATAAGCTATCGCCTCTACGATTTTATTGGTCGACCCTTTTTTGCGGTCGGCTTTTTGCCAATAGTTTCACCATTTTATTACAGAAATAATCGTAAATGGAAGATGATTCACTTTCAAGCACATGTTTTGGTTTCTTTATTTCGAAAATTATTATTAACAATTATTAGCTCAACTTTAAAAATCGTCGAAAATTGAGTGAAAAAGCAAATGATTTTTTAAGAGAATGTCAATATCGACTGCTTAGTTGAAAAGTTGCGAAGGTGAAATGTTTCAGTTTTTCCCTTTGATCAAGATTTAGCGAATTGTAAAAAATAAACCCCAGGGGCGTTGTCCACCATTTCATCCGCAATTTTACGGTAAATGTGAGTTTAAGACGAAAAATTGCTCCACATCCGTACTTTAGTGAGATAAACTGCCTTCCCAAGGGCCTTTACAGAATTGATGTTGAGAAATGGCAAGCCGGTAAACAAATCGATTTTATAGGTCATTTAGCCACTTGATGGCATGTTTAGTTAGCGTGTAGGGATTGCTCCATGCATTCGAAATCGTAAGATTTGACACGCAACAATTTTTCAATTCCAGACACATTTGCCAGTAAAGTGGCAGCCATCCATGATAAGCATGCCGATGCCAGTATTGGAAACGTTACAGGAAGTAACGCTGTGAATGTGTTCCTTGGTATTGGCGTAGCTTGGTCTATTGCTGCCATTTACCACGCCACCAAAGGTGTGGACTTCAGAGTCAAACCGGGGAAGTACGTAAAAAACTTCGATCGGTTTTTTTGAGAAAAAAATGCTTGTTTCCAGTTTGGCTTTTTCCGTGACGATTTTTTGTTCGGAGGCTGTTATTACAATAATCGTCCTGTTGCTGCGACGATCTCGCATGGTTGGGGGCGAACTGGGAGGACCAAAGTGCCTCAAGTATCTCACTAGTGCTTTTCTCCTCTCTCTATGGATTTTCTACCTGATTATGACAACGTTGGAGGTCTACCATGTCATTAAAGGGTTTTAAGATTCTTACAATGTACTTATATAATTACTTCTCTATATTCGTCAACAACGCAATGTTACTTAAATCACACCAGTGATACTCAATAGTCCACTCACGTTATGTCGCTTATCGATTTTGTGATCGCCCTCTCGTGGCTAACAAGTAGACTTAATTTATGCCTTAAGCAAGACAGGCCTGCCAATAGTACGTTATATTTTTGCGACATGAGTTACAGACCAGTCTAACAAAAACCACAAAAAAAATCTGATCAATTTTTCCTGCTGTAGTAATTATAAAAAATGTATCTTTTCAGCTTAAACTTTTTTCCCTACAGTTTTTTTGCTGGATTGGTCTATGATCGTACTATACAGGTGGTCCAGTCCAGCTCCCGTCTTCTGTAGCCCAGTTATCTATTTTTTTGGTTTTTAGTTATTTTTAAGTAATTCCTGAACCGATTTGAAAAAACTTTAGGGACATGTAAGAAGCTAAAAAAGTGTCCTAACGACCACAAAAAAATAATAGCTTGTTGTTAATTTTTTTTATTATGACATCATATTTTTGGGACCCTAGACCCTTTACTAATAAGTTAACCGAGTTGCGGAAGGTGGGAGCTGAGCTGGACCAGCCAGTATATGTATAATTTTTTTTATTACGCACTGGAAATTAATGGATAATGTTAACTAGAGTTAGTCTGACTTAGCCTTAGAGTATGCGAGTGTTCAACAACATAACTTTAATAATTCTAGTGTTGTGAGTTGCACTGTTCTATTTGTGTAACTTCCCGAATTCGGTGGCTTCGTTTCAGACGTCCAGAAATGTCGAAGTGCCACATTTGGGGCGTTCTTAGTCATAATTATTCTAGTCATGTTCTAGTGATGTGCAATTCAAAAAGACCAGAAAGCAATGGGAATTCAAATTATACACACAAACGAATTAAATTAAATCAAAAGGCTGACGAAAGGAACCACTGGTAGATTATTCTGACTGTGTACTGTAGGTAATGCTATATTTAAAAATGTCTCACACAGTAAAACGAAATCAAAGGACATAATCACACGAGTGGATGCATTTTTAAAAATGGCAATACATCCAAATTAGACTAGAACATCTCAGCAATAGCTTTTGTACGGCGGTTAGCTAGTCTTAGCGAATTCTATAATTTGATTCTTCCCATTTGAAGGGTAAAGCTGGAAAAGGAGATAAATACTTCCACTATAGTTAGTACATGTTGTTTCGGGTTTTGTTGCTCTGTTTCCATTGAGTTCCAACGATTTAATCAAAACACTAAAACTAACTTAAAATTGTTGGAATTCTGCTACGTGTTCTGTGTTGTCTGTAGGTATTGTTTTTGGTGAAACGGATTAACTGAATTCACTCCAATCCCGATGAAATGTGTTATGGGCTTCCAATAGTTGTTTATTTATCCACGACGTTTGATTTATTTCACAAATTAGAGGAACCTTCTGCAGTTACGATAATTTAAACAAATGACGGAAATCCTATTTAAGTAATAATAGACCTAATAATTAAATTGCCTTACCCCCAGAAATGAAAACATTTTACGTTAAGTGTTTGTAATAGAATAGACATGGTCTCATATAAGAGTAATGTTAGGTGTTGATAAATTTGTATTATTTTTTTATGATTTTATTGTAGTTTAGGTAAGTACATATCTTTGGCACAAGAGTGCAAGCCAAATGAACCAAAAATATTATAGAATGGATATTATGCTAAAGTTGTTGTCATTATAGTTAAGTTTAAGCAAAGAATGTTCGATTTAATAAAAATGTACCTAGTTAAAGGCATTTATTTCATTACCACTTTGTCCCTCTTCACATTATAATTTATTGATAAAATTTACTTTGAAAAAAAAATGTTTTAAGAGTTTTACAAATTAACGACTAATAATTTCAAGTAAAAACAAAAGCAACACACAATGATGATAAGAAAAAATGTTCAAACAGCACCAATTTTTTTGAGTTTCGGAATTTTTTCTGAATTAAATAAAGCACTGACGGCATTTTAAAAGACTTTCTCCCCTACAGCTCGATTAAAGAATGTAACAGCAAACGTAGAATTCTGTGTGATTAGTTCGTCTGTTACCTAATCATAATTTTAATCATAGCAGCAAAAATCAGAAAAATTTTGCAACTAGGAACTTTTTAATTAATTGTTATGCATAATTCACTTTAAAATGCTGAATAATATGTGTTACACTTTCGCTATTAAGAAATCTTCACACCGCGTGACTTAAAAAAAATAAACAACTAATAATTTTAAATGAATTTATTTGTATTCTTTGACATAAATTTACTTACAACATATATAAGCAATAAAAATGTTTACATTTTTTCAATTAAAAAAGTAGTAGTACATTTCGTGTCAAACTTACATAACGTAAAACCTGCAACAGTCTTAGAGGTAGAGGAAAAAACTGCAAAACTTTCGGAACATTTAACATTACATTGTTTATACAATTTTGCACTTAATAATTTCATTTAGAATAAACCCTCATGTAAAAATATTGCAACACCCAATAAAACGTTTCGTAGTTAATTTACAAATCGGACAAAAACACAGTGTGCTCATTAACTCACCAAAAAAAAAAACAATAAAAAAATAGACACTTTCCATAATAATATCACTAGACATAGTGAGCAACAAAATAGGAGAAAAGAACTGAGACATAAGTTAAATATTTATTAAGTTATTTCACGGCCATATATTGGTGGCAGCTGGCTGATTATTTAAGCTCAAATTGCCAAACTGTTGTTGCAAACCGTTCTGATTTGCGAAAAACGGATTGGGCGTTTGACCAGCTGGGGGATTCACCCCTTGTTGGAACTGTGCCGGAAATTGATTAGGAAAAGCGGGCGGAAACTGCGCCACGGGAGCAGCGGCAGGGACCTGCCCCTGCACCGGGAACTGCCCCCATTGCGCAAACTGCCCCACAGGCTGCTGGGGGAACCCCCCGAAAGTCGCCGGGTAATTTCCCTGGTAAGGCAACTGGCTAAAGCTGGGCGTGTTACTATAAAGTGCTAAAATACTGTCTTTCGTCAATTTGACTTTCTCCTTCTCTGTGGGGGCCGTCTGGTTGAAGAAACTCTCTTCTTCACTTTTCGCAGCTTTGTCTTCCTCCACTTTCTTCGTTTCTTCGGGAGGTGCTGATAGAAACCCAGTGAAGGAATCCTCCCCATTTTGGAGACCTAGCAAGTCGTTTTCTTTGGAGGGGTTCGAGAGACGGCCTGGTTTGGGGCTGGGGTTCTTCGGTTTGGGCAATTGGGGCACTTCGACGTTTGTAATGGGCTTTTTCTCAACAACTGTTTTCTTTTTTCGTTTCTGTTTTTCGATTTCTTCGTCAATTTCCTTCTCCCAGTTGACTTTGGGTAAGGCTGGGGGCACCCATTCCCGCGCGATGTACTTCTTGTGTTCATATTTTGCTCGTATGAACGATTCGAGGCTCGAATCGTTTTGGGGGCGTCGGAAATTGTCGGGGAGGTTCGCCTCGTATACGGCCCTAGCGCGGGAATTACCCATTTGTTGGAGGGAAACCACCTGTTCGGGGGTCCACGTGTCCAAATTGACCGACTTTACTTTGGAGATGTGGACCCCTAGGTTTCGGTGGATCCCCGCGCAGCGTATGCAGAGGAACACCCCGATGTTCCAGGAAGCCCATCGCGGACCTAGAATAGCCGCTGTTATCGCCGCGCAAAATGTTATTCACACCAAATGAAAACAAAAAACAGATGCCTTTATCTCACTTATGCACTATTAGAGATAACAAATACTACGAACTGGTGCACTAAATGAAAAAAATCGGTACGTGGGTGCGAAAAAAGCCACGTTGTTCGATTACATTACCGATCAATTGATCAAATTTAATGTTTTATGAGATGGGTATCAGTCAAGCCTACCTTTAGAGTCGCAGTCCACGCAATATTTGTTGTCTTCGTCCCGGAGGAGACCGTTCAGAACCGACTGACATTTGTCCTGTAATTGTTTCGTCTTGTCTTTTTCTGTCTTCGTACTCATTTTTATTAAATTTATTTGTAAAAAATCTATAAACGATTCGTAAATGACAACGGGGTGGTTGCCATTTACAAACGTCAGAAACGTCACTGACTTTGACGCGCATGCCTCTGTCATGTCGATGAGGCGGTATTTTTAAATCGGCAATAAAATGATTAAAAAATCCATAAAAGAGTTACCAATAAATTCAATTATTTAGGTCCGTCCATTAAATCTGTTGAACACTAACAAGGTGGGTCAAAATCACGGAAAATTTCAGTGTTTTCACCAAAAACCATGGATCTGGGTAAATTTAAGTATTTAACGTTGGAGGACACACAGTTAATTTGGCCAAATAAAAAATTGTGAAGATATTTAATTAATGGGCTCGAACCATCTTTGCACAACGCACTTCAAGTTCTGACGATTTTTTTCCGAAATAATTTATTTTCCAATCGACAACATTGAGGTGGTAATTTGGTTGGTACTTCGTCGTAATCCAATTGCCGGTTTAACCTCACTTTTTCAAACAATTTGTTTTTTATGGTGAAATAATTAAATATGAATAAAAATAACCGTTCCTGGTTTAAGAAGAAACCTTCTCAAATTAACTTAAACCTTGTCAATGTCGCAACCAACTTTAACAACGAACCGAAATATGGTTATTACGGATTTAAACTGTACTTCCCTGAATCAACAGGTGAGATTTTGTACCATAATTCGGAAAACAATTTGAAATTTCAGACGACGAAACCAAAGATGAGACTCTCCTTAAATACGTGCTTCATTTTGAAAATTTCATTAAACGGCATAGTGCCAATTTTTCGCTTGGCGAAATCGAGGCCCAAAAATGCTTTGTGATTGACTATAAGCTCATAACTTCAGACGAAGAATTAAGTGCGGGATGGAAAGGTTTAGAAACGGAGATAATCACAAACACTGATCTTTGCCTAAGTTGTATGGGTTTAGCCATGCACCAGTTTATCATGAAGGATTACGATAACAACAGTAGGAAAAAAAGTTTAGGGATAATTAGAGCGAGACTTATCAATTACGAGCCCATTCAACAAATAAAAGACATACGGGTCAATAATTATGGTACTGACATTTTTTATTGTGGTTTGATTATCACAACAGTGCCATTTCAGGTCGTTTAATTTCGCTCAAAGGCACTGTGATAAAAGCCGCTAATGTTAAAATTATGTACCAATATATGGCATTTTCATGTGCAACTTGTACAGGAATTCAAGTCGTCAAACAACCAGATAACATTTTTACAGTACCTAACAAATGTTTAACGGAAGGGTGCAAAGCCCGCTCTAATTTCCAAGCCTTGCATTCGTCCCCTTTCACACGAACGATTAGCTGGCAACACATCAAAATTCAAGAATTGATTGGAAACGATGAGGTGTTTAAATAATTATTGTTCATTTGTCCATATTAATGTGCATTAAGTAGGCACATTTTAGTGCGGCAACAATGCGAAAATTCCCTAAAAATTGCTAATGCACATTAATATGATAAAGAATATTGTTGTGTAGTCATTTTACACAAAAAATTTCAGTTTGAAAACGGGCGCGTTCCCAGAACTTTGGAATGCGAATTGACTGAAGATTTGGTCAATTCTTGTGTCCCGGGAGATGATGTCACGATAACAGGCGTTATAAAAGTATTATCTTCGAAATGTTATTTTTTATTTGGATAAAAGTGCGTTTCAGGTGCGTAATAATGCCGAAACTTCGTATAAAAATAAGGAGAAAAGTGTTTTTCTCCTTTATTTGGACGTTGTTTCAGTTGTAAATAACAAAAATCAGAATGAGGGTACTTATGGGGCTTCGGAACGGATAACTTTCAATATTACTGACTATTACGCAATTCAAGTTAGTATAACTTCTGATCAAAGTAACCTATGATTTTCAAATTAAGTTGGTGACACTGCACTATTGATTGTCAAAAAACTAAATTTATTTTCGAATAGGGTAAAAACAAAAAAAATAATTGCATTTCTAGCAGAAAAGCTTGCTAAAACGTTCGAAATGGTCACTAAGAAAATAAATTGTAACTTACTCCAGAACGAGAAAAATGGTGGATGCGCCAGGTTATTTAATAAAAAAATCATAACAGAAAAACTAAAAGCCGTAGAACTAAACGGCTTGTTCCGGTGAATTCTACGGCTCATTTTACGCATTATAGTGTTTTTTTTTAATTAAAATTAAGACTCTCTGATCACTGGATTAATTGACACAACTTTAGATAGATTCCTTTAATTTTTTTTTTTATAGAAAATTCATGCCGAGCCTTATCTCTTTCGTTTCCTTGTCCAATCACTATGCCCCACAATTTACGGCCACGAGATCGTCAAAGCAGGCCTTCTTCTTGCCCTTTTTGGCGGCACAAAATCGTCGAAATTTCGTGCCGAATCGCACGTTTTAATGGTTGGCGACCCTGGAATCGGTAAATCCCAGATGTTGCATGCTTGTGTAAACGTAGCCCCCAGAGGTGTGTACGTTTGTGGTAACACAAGTACTGGATCTGGATTAACTGTTACAATGACTCGGGAAGCTAAAGGAGAATATTCCCTAGAAGCAGGGGCGCTAATGTTGGCCGATCAGGGGTGTTGTTGTATAGACGAGTTCGATAAAATGCCCACACAACATGCTGTAAGTTATTCCCTTCGACTTGTTTTTTTATTTAAATAACTAATTTGCGAAAAAAATTAGTGTCTCTTAGAAGTAATGGAGCAGCAAAGTATTAGTATCGCAAAGGCTGGGATTGTATGTACTTTACCAACACGTGCTACGATTTTAGCGGCTGCTAATCCAGCTGGGGGGCATTATAATAAAGCTAAAACTATAGCTGAAAATTTGAAAATTAGTTCGCCGATGTTGTCACGATTTGATTTGGTTTTTATACTTCTGGATCAACCAAATGAGGTTTTTTGGAACTTTATTAAAGAAAATATCGCTTATAATTTTTACAGGATTTGGATATGAGGCTATCTGAACATATTCTAGCTTTGCATTCAAGGCGAAATGGATCAAATGTGTCAAAAAATTCAACATTGGCCGAAGGTGTAAACAACTCCTTGCGGTAAGTTCTATATTTCATAAATGTGACAAAATTCTGCAATCCCTAGCAATTACCTTTCTGCTGTAACCACATTAATAGGTTTTTAAATTTTACTGTTTTCCAGAGGACGCTTGTCTCTTCAAGACGGGGAGGAAATAGACTATTTGCCGCACTCCTTATTTCGAAAATACATAGCTTATGCGCAAAAATATGTGAATCCCCAACTTTCAGATGACGCTAAACAAGTATTGAAAGATTTTTATTTCCAACTCCGAAAGGAGTTTCAAAATGGGGATAGTACCCCTGTTACGACCAGACAACTAAATTCTTTAATGAGACTGACTCAGGTTTGCCCAAAATCTTGAATAATAATTAATCAGTGAATTTATTACAGGCTAGAGCAAAAGCCGAACTGAGAGAAGAAGCAACTAAAGAGGACGCTCAAGACGTTGTGGAAATTATGCGACAAACTTTAATAGACATTTTTACCGATAATGTCGGAATTTTAGATACCACTCGGTCGCAAAATGGGGCCGGAATGAGCGGCAAAAATCAAGTAATAAAAATGTTTTGTTTTCTGAGTTACATAACACCACTTCTGTAAAAATTTAGGTCGTTAAGTTGCTAAGACTCATGCAGCAAAAGGCAGAAGAACAAACCAAATCGATTTTTACAACAAACGAAATCCGAAATTTATCCCAAGATGTGGGAATTAACCCTTCCAAGTTTTTCTCTGTCTTGCAAAGTTTAAACATTCAAGGTTTTATTTTGAATAAAGGCGCCAATCGATATCAACTTGTCACTGCCGATTTGTAATTATGTAATTTTGTGAATAAAACTATCTTTTTGAAATAATTATATTAATGAAACAATTAACGATGACATGAATTACTACATTACTTAAGACTTGAGTTAAATACTTTATTCAGGCCCTCCCCTGTTGATATAAGCAATCTCCTCCTCACTTAAGGGGCGCCGTCTCCACCTTTGGGGTATTTGAAAGTCGTAAATGGCTTCACCAGGCTGGGGCATAGCCCCGGGCGACGCCAAAGGGGCCCCTGTGGGACCCGAAGTCGCCGTTTTGTGATCACGCGAAGCCCCATACCTGAACCGAATCGAGGGGGTCCTTGCAATGGTGCCAGATAACGTCCTGTTAAAAATACTGGAGAAATTCATTCTGAGATATAACCTAAAAATCGATAATTTTCAGTGACAGTTGAGACTCTTGTGCAATACTCACAGTTGCATAAATAATTTACTAATTTGGATTTTGTCTAAAGATTAGAGTTCGATCATTTACTGTAATTTTCCCAACTGATTAAATAAACCAAAATGTAGCGAATTTGGTCACAGGTGTGCGCAAGCGCAGTTGGTCGTTTTTATAAATAGAAAATTGCGGATTTGTGGCAAATTGTGGTTCTGAGTAAATTTAATAGCGGTTTATTGTCATTTGAAACTATTTCAAGTTAATTTTTTTTTAATAAATAAAACTTTGTTGATCCTGTAAATACAGGAATTTGGGTTGTTTAAGTACAGTCCTCGGTAGTATAGTGGTCAGTATCCCCGCCTGTCACGCGGGAGACCGGGGTTCGATTCCCCGCCGGGGAGACTTTTTTTTTTAATGAAAAACTCAAATTTTAGCATCTTTATTCATTAAAAAGTTACACTTTTGTTTTGGCTTGATCCTGTTGGCCGTATCTCACCGGTTGGCCTGAAGCACCAGCGTTGACTCCAACGTTTCCATTGTTGTTAACACTTCCAGGCAAAGCCGACGAAGAGTCTGATTTTGGCTCTTCACCTAACAATTTATTAATAATAATAAAAAAAAAAATTAAATTGACGAACCAGTGGGAGAAGAAACCACTAAGGCAACCCCGACAATAAAAAGAAAAACGATCATCTAAGTACAAACAGAAATTAAACAAGTCACTAAAACGTTCGTTAAACCTTACCAACTTGGACTTCATTGTTCGACTGTGTTCAAGTCAGAGCGAGAGTTGTTTCGTTTATATAGCAGCGTAAATTAAAGGGCAAAATTACCATTTCAAACAAAAAAACAAAATACTGGTCGTGCTGGTTCTTCAACTAGACATAAAATGTAAAAACGTGGATGCACTACGTGATGATCAACCCGAAGGTCACTATTTTAATCAAGGTTTCGCCCAATAATAAATTAAAACACCAAAAATATTTCAAATGATATTATATTCATGAAAACTCGCCATTAACTCATAAAACATAAATTTACTGCCCATGGTGATGCTCCCCTTGTCCTGGTTTATGCTCCTCGCGGTGATGCTCACCCGCCGTCTCTCCATGGTGTTGTCCTGCCGGTCTCTGCTCCTCTCGATGATGCTCTCCACTCGTTCCGTGGTGTTCCCCTTGGTGGTGCCCTGCCGGTCTTTGCTCCTGGTGGTGCTCCCCAGCCCCGTGGTGGTGTTCCCCAGGTCTCTGCTCCTCTTCATGGTGGTGTTCGGGGCGATGGTCGGGTCTGGGCTTCTCGTGATGGGTGTCTATGCCGCCATGGGTGGGGTGCGTGGTCGCGGCAAGGGTTGTGGCAATCGTAACGACAAAAAGGGTGAAGACCTGGTGGAAATTTCATTATTAAGTGGGTTTACATGCGAAAATTACTTACGAAAAGGTGCGCCATTCTGGTCAGTGTCTGGAAGTGACTGTGGTGTTTTTGGGAATTTTTCGTTTTTATAGGGATTTCGGGTTGGAGTATAATAAAAAGAAATTTTTATCGCTTGGGCCATTATGTCTCGGTTACATTTTTGGGGAACGAGTTTCAGGTATAAGATAGGGGGCATAAAAATGTTAATTGGGAGCGTGGTATCAAAATCTGCAAAGCTGGACAATAAAATGCACAAATATAACTAAACCTTTTATTTGATTTCGAAATGTTTTGCATAAAATGCAACCATGAGGTGGATGGCCGATACCATTCAGGCGGCGAAAATATCTTGAACCGTAAATTCTCTGAATGAGACAAGTTTTACATTTGGTTTTATTTCGCGATTTTCAACCACAGACTTGTGTGAGTCTTTTTGTTTGGTAAAAATGTGTGAATAAATTAGTAAAAAATATCGTTAAGTTTGTACAATTTAAAAATTAATCCGCATTTTTACAATAATTTATGCCAAGTTTTAAATAATTACCTTGAATTTAAATATAAATAATTCCATCATTCGTTGTATGATTCCATATTTTGGATTTCTTGTAAGAGTGTATTTTCACAATTTGAATAATAAATTCAACAAAAGCAACAATTAGAATAATCGTTTCATCAGACTTTCCGCTGCATAATTGGATATTATTAGAATAAGTAAGTTTGTTACTTCATTTCGCCGGAGGACAAGTTATTGAAAGGGTAAAATATCAAGACTTAATAAATTTTGGAGCAATTTGGTCATCTGGTACATTAAGCTGTCTAGAGCATTATGCAATTCCACATGTCGATTTTATTTAATTTATGTTTCGTCTAGCAAACGTAGCCTTTCCTCGTTCTCAAGATTTATACAAGTTGTAATTAATATTTAATTTATTCAGAGTGAAGATGTAATAGATATGAAAAAACATTAGTTATTTAGTTGCAATATACCAGTGAAATAGTTAGGTGTGTATGCAGCGCAGTTACAGTTTTTTTTGCAAAAACATGCATTTTGTAAGTTTACTATAATATTTTACGAGTTGATTTTTGTGTATTGCCCTAGATATTACATTTTTTTGTTGACTGTTATTTTTAGTACTGGCTGTCCATTTTTTGTGCATTAGTTTTGTGCACAGTTCAGTGCGCCAGCATTGAAGAGCCTTTTAATTATGGCCCTAAGATCACACCTACGAATATACCAAGTGCTAGACAAGCCTTAGGCTACGACAAATACGAACGACAACCAGTTGAGAGCTCCAAATCAACTGAAAGACGAACATACCCTCATGGAAACAACTGGGAAGACTTCGGAACACCAGAAATTCATTACAATTTTGGTTATAATGGATAAAACTTATATTTATTGTGATTTTTATTAAACTAAACTAAAATTGTATTAATAAAACTTTACTTCCTAAAAAAATTTCCATTTCTTCTCAAGCCGAACGCAGTCCCTAGATCACTTTCCTGATTTCCTGCGGGAGGGTAACTCATTTGCCATTGGCCAAACAGTGCAATCGCAAATTCCAAAACTTTCCGTAAGACTCTGATACCAGTCAGTGTGAAGGAATGCAAATTTCCGATTTTGTTGACCAGAGTTGAGTAGACGCTGCGAAGAAGGTCGTAGTTGTCGGTCACAAGGCTGTGGAGGCGCGAAACCAACTCTCCTTTAAATTTGAGGAAAACTTCAATCAGTTGGAGGATTTCTAAATGTGGTTCGAGAAGTCCGCGTGATTCAAGTGTTGGCTGTTCTTTTGCGGATTCTGAGTGAAAGAGGCGTTCCGGTGTTTGGGTTTCTTGGTTGTCGTTTAGGGTGTATCCAGCCGATTTGGTCAAAAGGGCCAGAACTGAATTGGCCGATTCGCCTCTGGAGTCGGAGTTTAGGCCGATGGTGTAGGAACCGTCCTCGTTTTCCGTGCTGTAGATGGTGCAGGAGGTGGTGCTCAAGCACTGTAAAAATTCGCATTTAAATAATAAATTAATTAAAATTATCGAAATTGTGTACTTACCACAAATATTAAGAGAAACCACTTCATGATTTTTAAAGCTTAACGTTTCAGTGTCACACACAAGAATGGTAGTTTAAATAGTGAACTGAAATTGGGGACTTGGCTCTTTTATAATGACGAAAAGGCCAAGACATTAAATAGGCATTAGAGTGACCCATCTTTCGGTTATCCCATGCAAATTAGAGGGAAATACTTTCTATTGCACTAAAGCTAAATTTTCTAACTCGAATATTGATTGTACGTGTAATTTCCAAAATTAAGTAACAAAATATATTTTACACAATATATCGGTTTTTTACAAAATTAAAATTTTTTGCTTAAAATTAGGGTAGCCATTTTATGGTGTAAAATTGAATTCAACAAAAAATTCATAACTCAAAAATTCAAAGTCGTAGAGCAAAACGGTTTGTTCCACTAAATTCAGCAGTTCATTTTGCGTATTATACCAACTTTTTATGAGATTTAAAATTTTGAAATTTTTGAAAAAAAGTGAAAATGGAAACCTTTTTATGCGTTTTTCTCGGAAACTGTAAGACTTAGAGCAACGAACAAAAAACCATCTGATAGCGCTTAATTTTAGCTATTTTTTCGTTTAAACCCGGAGCCGCTCCGGGCAACGGTTCCGGCTACAGAGGCGATCAAAGTTTTTCACTAAAAAAATTCATAAAAAAAAACCTAAAAGTCGTAGAGCATTGCGGTTTGTTCGAGTGAATTCTACGGCTCATTTTACATATTATATCAATTTTTCACAAGAATTAAAAATTTAAAATTTTTTGCCGAAATTTAAGGTAGCCATTTGTCAGTGGAAAATTTTATCTAACAAAAAAATTCATAACTCGAAAACTAAAAGTCGTAGAGCAATGCGGTTTGTTCCATTGAATTCAGCGGCTCATTTTCTGTATTATACCAACTTTTCACGAGATTTAAAATTTTCAATTTTTTTGCTAAAATTTCCTGGGTAATAATACACTTAACTTCAAAGAGGTGAAAAAAAATTTTTTTTTTAAACTCACTCCAGTAAATTTTTATGGACTTCTACATGTCTTAACAACCCACAAAAGTTGTTAAAAGTCCACAAAAAGTCCATATGTTCGATTTTTAGAAGTTTGATTTTTCAATTTTCGTCGCAGTTTTTGTCGATTTTGGGTACCCGGAACTTTTGTCAAGCAATAGCTCCGGAACTATCAGAGATAACCCTATGAAGTGTATTATCGTTGGAAAGCTCTTTAAATTATCTATCTTTTTCAAAAAAAATTATTGTTCTCCGACTAATAGTTTTCGAGCAAATTGGAGACAAATGCAAAAATTGGTAAAATTTTAAAAAATTCATAACTAAAAAACTATTGGGAATTTGGCAATTTTCTCGATGCCAATCGATTCCCCGGATCATTTTGCATAGGAATGGATCAAAATAGTTCCACTTTTTCGAATAGTTTAGCCAAAAATGAGAAAATAAAAAAAATTAAAAAAAAGTTAACACCCCCCCCTTAAAATCGGTCAATTTTTAAAGTGTCTCTAAATCAAATAAAACCGATTCTATCTTATAGATTTTGATGTGCTCTTTCCAATCTAAAAAAGCATTTTCTCCTAGCTCTTTTAGTTTGGCCGTAATCGGCGTTTGAAAATTGAAAAATTTTTTGCGAGATATCGCCTTGAGTCCTATGCCATTTTGTAGAGTTTTTTATTCCGGTTGTCCTCCATTTTTCCGTTTCTCGATAACTCTAATAGTTTCGCCGTAATTGGCGGTTGAAAATTGAAAAAAAAGTGAAAATGGAAACCTTTTTTTGCGTTTTTCTCGGAAACTGTAAGACTTAGAGCAACGAACAAAAAAACATCTGATAGCGCTTAATTTTATCTATTTTTTCGACCAAACCCGGAGCCGCTCCGGGCAACGGTTCCGGCTACAGAGGCGATCAAAGTTTTTCACTAAAAAAATTCATAAAAAAAAAACTAAAAGTCGTAGAGCAATGCGGTTTGTTCGGTTGAATTCTACGGCTCATTTTACATAATATATCAATTTTTCACAACAATTAAAAATTTAAAAATTTTTGCCTAAATTTAGGGTAGCCATTTGTCATAGTGAAAAATTTTATTCATTAAAAAAATTCATAACTCGAAAACTAAAAGTCGTAGAGCAATGCGGTTTGTTCCATTGAATTCAGCGGCTCATTTTCTGTATTATACCAACTTTTCACGAGATTTAAAATTTTCAATTTTTTTGCTAAAATTTCCTGAGTAATAATACACTTAACTTCAAAGAGGTGAAAAAAAATTTTTTTTTTAAACTCACTCCAGTAAATTTTTATGGACTTCTACATGTCTTAACAACCCACAAAAGTTGTTAAAAGTCCACAAAAAGTCCATATGTTCGATTTTTAGAAGTTTGACTTTTCAATTTTCGTCGCAGTTTTTGTCGATTTTGGGTACCCGGAACTTTTGTCAAGCAATAGCTCCGGAACTATCAGAGATAACCCTATGAAGTGTATTATCATTGGAAAGCTCTTTAAATTATCTATCTTTTTCAGAAAAAATTATTGTTCTCCGACTAATAGTTTTCGAGCAAATTGGAGACAAATGCAAAAATTGGTAAAATTTTAAAAAATTCATAACTAAAAAACTATTGGGAATTTGGCAATTTTCTCGATGCCAATCGATTCCCCGGATCATTTTGCATAGGAATGGATCAAAATAGTTCCACTTTTTCGAATAGTTTAGCCAAAAATGAGAAAATAAAAAAAATTAAAAAAAAGTTAACACCCCCCCCTTAAAATCGGTCAATTTTTAAAGTGTCTCTAAATCAAATAAAACCGATTCTATCTTATAGATTTTGATGTGCTCTTTCCAATCTAAAAAAGCATTTTCTCCTAGCTCTTTTAGTTTGGCCGTAATCGGCGTTTGAAAATTGAAAAATTTTTTGCGAGATATCGCCTTGAGTCCTATGCCATTTTGTAGAGTTTTTTATTCCGGTTGTCCTCCATTTTTCCGTTTCTCGATAACTCTAATAGTTTCGCCGTAATTGGCGGTTGAAAATTGAAAAAAAAGTGAAAATGGAAACCTTTTTTTGCGTTTTTCTCGGAAACTGTAAGACTTAGAGCAACGAACAAAAAAACATCTGATAGCGCTTAATTTTATCTATTTTTTCGACCAAACCCGGAGCCGCTCCGGGCAACGGTTCCGGCTACAGAGGCGATCAAAGTTTTTCACTAAAAAAATTCATAAAAAAAAAACTAAAAGTCGTAGAGCAATGCGGTTTGTTCGGTTGAATTCTACGGCTCATTTTACATAATATATCAATTTTTCACAACAATTAAAAATTTTAAAATTTTTGCCTAAATTTAGGGTAGCCATTTGTCATAGTGAAAAATTTTATTCATTAAAAAAATTCATAACTCGAAAACTAAAAGTCGTAGAGCAATGCGGTTTGTTCCATTGAATTCAGCGGCTCATTTTCTGTATTATACCAACTTTTCACGAGATTTAAAATTTTCAATTTTTTTGCTAAAATTTCCTGAGTAATAATACACTTAACTTCAAAGAGGTGAAAAAAAATTTTTTTTTTAAACTCACTCCAGTAAATTTTTATGGACTTCTACATGTCTTAACAACCCACAAAAGTTGTTAAAAGTCCACAAAAAGTCCATATGTTCGATTTTTAGAAGTTTGACTTTTCAATTTTCGTCGCAGTTTTTGTCGATTTTGGGTACCCGGAACTTTTGTCAAGCAATAGCTCCGGAACTATCAGAGATAACCCTATGAAGTGTATTATCGTTGGAAAGCTCTTTAAATTATCTATCTTTTTCAAAAAAAATTATTGTTCTCCGACTAATAGTTTTCGAGCAAATTGGAGACAAATGCAAAAATTGGTAAAATTTTAAAAAATTCATAACTAAAAAACTATTGGGAATTTGGCAATTTTCTCGATGCCAATCGATTCCCCGGATCATTTTGCATAGGAATGGATCAAAATAGTTCCACTTTTTCGAATAGTTTAGCCAAAAATGAGAAAATAAAAAAAATTAAAAAAAAGTTAACACCCCCCCCTTAAAATCGGTCAATTTTTAAAGTGTCTCTAAATCAAATAAAACCGATTCTATCTTATAGATTTTGATGTGCTCTTTCCAATCTAAAAAAGCATTTTCTCCTAGCTCTTTTAGTTTGGCCGTAATCGGCGTTTGAAAATTGAAAAATTTTTTGCGAGATATCGCCTTGAGTCCTATGCCATTTTGTAGAGTTTTTTATTCCGGTTGTCCTCCATTTTTCCGTTTCTCGATAACTCTAATAGTTTCGCCGTAATTGGCGGTTGAAAATTGAAAAAAAGTGAAAATGGAAACATTTTTTTGCGTTTTTCTCGGAAACTGTAAGACTTAGAGCAACGAACAAAAAACATCTGATAGCGCTTAATTTTATCTATTTTTTCGACCAAACCCGGAGCCGCTCCGGGCAACGGTTCCGGCTACAGAGGCGATCAAAGTTTTTCACTAAAAAAATTCATAAAAAAAAAACTAAAAGTCGTAGAGCAATGCGGTTTGTTCGGTTGAATTCTACGGCTCATTTTACATAATATATCAATTTTTCACAACAATTAAAAATTTTAAAATTTTTGCCTAAATTTAGGGTAGCCATTTGTCATAGTGAAAAATTTTATTCATTAAAAAAATTCATAACTCGAAAACTAAAAGCCGTAGAGCAATGCGGTTTGTTCCATTGAATTCAGCGGCTCATTTTCTGTATTATACCAACTTTTCACGAGATTTAAAATTTTCAATTTTTTTGCTAAAATTTCCTGAGTAATAATACACTTAACTTCAAAGAGGTGAAAAAAAATTTTTTTTTTAAACTCACTCCAGTAAATTTTTATGGACTTCTACATGTCTTAACAACCCACAAAAGTTGTTAAAAGTCCACAAAAAGTCCATATGTTCGATTTTTAGAAGTTTGATTTTTCAATTTTCGTCGCAGTTTTTGTCGATTTTGGGTACCCGGAACTTTTGTCAAGCAATAGCTCCGGAACTATCAGAGATAACCCTATGAAGTGTATTATCGTTGGAAAGCTCTTTAAATTATCTATCTTTTTCAAAAAAAATTATTGTTCTCCGACTAATAGTTTTCGAGCAAATTGGAGACAAATGCAAAAATTGGTAAAATTTTAAAAAATTCATAACTAAAAAACTATTGGGAATTTGGCAATTTTCTCGATGCCAATCGATTCCCCGGATCATTTTGCATAGGAATGGATCAAAATAGTTCCACTTTTTCGAATAGTTTAGCCAAAAATGAGAAAATAAAAAAAATTAAAAAAAAGTTAACACCCCCCCTTAAAATCGGTCAATTTTTAAAGTGTCTCTAAAACAAATAAAACCGATTCTATCTTATAGATTTTGATGTGCTCTTTCCAATCTAAAAAAGCATTTTCTCCTAGCTCTTTTAGTTTGGCCGTAATCGGCGTTTGAAAATTGAAAAATTTTTTGCGAGATATCGCCTTGAGTCCTATGCCATTTTGTAGAGTTTTTTATTCCGGTTGTCCTCCATTTTTCCGTTTCTCGATAACTCTAATAGTTTCGCCGTAATTGGCGGTTGAAAATTGAAAAAAAGTGAAAATGGAAACCTTTTTTTGCGTTTTTCTCGGAAACTGTAAGACTTAGAGCAACGAACAAAAAAACATCTGATAGCGCTTAATTTTATCTATTTTTTCGACCAAACCCGGAGCCGCTCCGGGCAACGGTTCCGGCTACAGAGGCGATCAAAATTTTTCACTAAAAAAATTCATAAAAAAAAAACTAAAAGTCGTAGAGCAATGCGGTTTGTTCGGTTGAATTCTACGGCTCATTTTACATAATATATCAATTTTTCACAACAATTAAAAATTTTAAAATTTTTGCCTAAATTTAGGGTAGCCATTTGTCATAGTGAAAAATTTTATTCATTAAAAAAATTCATAACTCGAAAACTAAAAGTCGTAGAGCAATGCGGTTTGTTCCATTGAATTCAGCGGCTCATTTTCTGTATTATACCAACTTTTCACGAGATTTAAAATTTTCAATTTTTTTGCTAAAATTTCCTGAGTAATAATACACTTAACTTCAAAGAGGTGAAAAAAAATTTTTTTTTTAAACTCACTCCAGTAAATTTTTATGGACTTCTACATGTCTTAACAACCCACAAAAGTTGTTAAAAGTCCACAAAAAGTCCATACGTTCGATTTTTAGAAGTTTGATTTTTCAATTTTCGTCGCAGTTTTTGTCGATTTTGGGTACCCGGAACTTTTGTCAAGCAATAGCTCCGGAACTATCAGAGATAACCCTATGAAGTGTATTATCGTTGGAAAGCTCTTTAAATTATCTATCTTTTTCAAAAAAAATTATTGTTCTCCGACTAATAGTTTTCGAGCAAATTGGAGACAAATGCAAAAATTGGTAAAATTTTAAAAAATTCATAACTAAAAAACTATTGGGAATTTGGCAATTTTCTCGATGCCAATCGATTCCCCGGATCATTTTGCATAGGAATGGATCAAAATAGTTCCACTTTTTCGAATAGTTTAGCCAAAAATGAGAAAATAAAAAAAATTAAAAAAAAGTTAACACCCCCCCCTTAAAATCGGTCAATTTTTAAAGTGTCTCTAAATCAAATAAAACCGATTCTATCTTATAGATTTTGATGTGCTCTTTCCAATCTAAAAAAACATTTTCTCCTAACTCTTTTAGTTTGGCCGTAATCGGCGTTTGAAAATTGAAAAATTTTTTGCGAGATATCGCCTTGAGTCCTATGCCATTTTGTAGAGTTTTTTATTCCGGTTGTCCTCCATTTTTCCGTTTCTCGATAACTCTAATAGTTTCGCCGTAATTGGCGGTTGAAAATTGAAAAAAAGTGAAAATGGAAACATTTTTTTGCGTTTTTCTCGGAAACTGTAAGACTTAGAGCAACGAACAAAAAAACATCTGATAGCGCTTAATTTTATCTATTTTTTCGACCAAACCCGGAGCCGCTCCGGGCAACGGTTCTGGCTACAGAGGCGATCAAAGTTTTTCACTAAAAAAATTCATAAAAAAAAAACTAAAAGTCGTAGAGCAATGCGATTTGTTCGGTTGAATTCTACGGCTCATTTTACATAATATATCAATTTTTCACAACAATTAAAAATTTAAAAATTTTTGCCTAAATTTAGGGTAGCCATTTGTCATAGTGAAAAATTTTATTCATTAAAAAAATTCATAACTCGAAAACTAAAAGTCGTAGAGCAATGCGGTTTGTTCCATTGAATTCAGCGGCTCATTTTCTGTATTATACCAACTTTTCACGAGATTTAAAATTTTCAATTTTTTTGCTAAAATTTCCTGAGTAAAAATACACTTAACTTCAAAGAGGTGAAAAAAAATTTTTTTTTTAAACTCACTCCAGTAAATTTTTATGGACTTCTACATGTCTTAACAACCCACAAAAGTTGTTAAAAGTCCACAAAAAGTCCATATGTTCGATTTTTAGAAGTTTGATTTTTCAATTTTCGTCGCAGTTTTTGTCGATTTTGGGTACCCGGAACTTTTGTCAAGCAATAGCTCCGGAACTATCAGAGATAACCCTATGAAGTGTATTATCGTTGGAAAGCTCTTTAAATTATCTATCTTTTTCAAAAAAAATTATTGTTCTCCGACTAATAGTTTTCGAGCAAATTGGAGACAAATGCAAAAATTGGTAAAATTTTAAAAAATTCATAACTAAAAAACTATTGGGAATTTGGCAATTTTCTCGATGCCAATCGATTCCCCGGATCATTTTGCATAGGAATGGATCAAAATAGTTCCACTTTTTCGAATAGTTTAGCCAAAAATGAGAAAATAAAAAAAATTAAAAAAAAGTTAACACCCCCCCCTTAAAATCGGTCAATTTTTAAAGTGTCTCTAAATCAAATAAAACCGATTCTATCTTATAGATTTTGATGTGCTCTTTCCAATCTAAAAAAGCATTTTCTCCTAGCTCTTTTAGTTTGGCCGTAATCGGCGTTTGAAAATTGAAAAATTTTTTGCGAGATATCGCCTTGAGTCCTAAGCCATTTTGTAGAGTTTTTTATTCCGGTTGTCCTCCATTTTTCCGTTTCTCGCTAACTCTAATAGTTTCGCCGTAATTGGCGGTTGAAAATTGAAAAAAAGTGAAAATGGAAACCTTTTTTTGCGTTTTTCTCGGAAACTGTAAGACTTAGAGCAACGAACAAAAAAGCATCTGATAGCGCTTAATTTTATCTATTTTTTCGATTAAACCCGGAGCCGCTCCGGGCAACGGTTCCGGCTACAGAGGCGATCAAAGTTTTTCACTAAAAAAATTCATAAAAAAAAAACTAAAAGTCGTAGAGCAATGCGGTTTGTTCGGTTGAATTCTACGGCTCATTTTACATAATATATCAATTTTTCACAACAATTAAAAATTTAAAAATTTTTGCCTAAATTTAGGGTAGCCATTTGTCATAGTGAAAAATTTTATTCATTAAAAAAATTCATAACTCGAAAACTAAAAGTCGTAGAGCAATGCGGTTTGTTCCATTGAATTCAGCGGCTCATTTTCTGTATTATACCAACTTTTCACGAGATTTAAAATTTTCAATTTTTTTGCTAAAATTTCCTGAGTAATAATACACTTAACTTCAAAGAGGTGAAAAAAAATTTTTTTTTAAACTCACTCCAGTAAATTTTTATGGACTTCTACATGTCTTAACAACCCACAAAAGTTGTTAAAAGTCCACAAAAAGTCCATATGTTCGATTTTTAGAAGTTTGATTTTTCAATTTTCGTCGCAGTTTTTGTCGATTTTGGGTACCCGGAACTTTTGTCAAGCAATAGCTCCGGAACTATCAGAGATAACCCTATGAAGTGTATTATCGTTGGAAAGCTCTTTAAATTATCTATCTTTTTCAAAAAAAATTATTGTTCTCCGACTTATAGTTTTCGAGCAAATTGGAGACAAATGCAAAAATTGGTAAAATTTTAAAAAATTCATAACTAAAAAACTATTGGGAATTTGGCAATTTTCTCGATGCCAATCGATTCCCCGGATCATTTTGCATAGGAATGGATCAAAATAGTTCCACTTTTTCGAATAGTTTAGCCAAAAATGAGAAAATAAAAAAAATTAAAAAAAAGTTAACACCCCCCCCTTAAAATCGGTCAATTTTTAAAGTGTCTCTAAATCAAATAAAACCGATTCTATCTTATAGATTTTGATGTGCTCTTTCCAATCTAAAAAAGCATTTTCTCCTAGCTCTTTTAGTTTGGCCGTAATCGGCGTTTGAAAATTGAAAAATTTTTTGCGAGATATCGCCTTGAGTCCTAAGCCATTTTGTAGAGTTTTTTATTCCGGTTGTCCTCCATTTTTCCGTTTCTCGATAACTCTAATAGTTTCGCCGTAATTGGCGGTTGAAAATTGAAAAAAAGTGAAAATGGAAACCTTTTTTTGCGTTTTTCTCGGAAACTGTAAGACTTAGAGCAACGAACAAAAAAACATCTGATAGCGCTTAATTTTATCTATTTTTTCGATTAAACCCGGAGCCGCTCCGGGCAACGGTTCCGGCTACAGAGGCGATCAAAGTTTTTCACTAAAAAAATTCATAAAAAAAAAACTAAAAGTCGTAGAGCAATGCGGTTTGTTCGGTTGAATTCTACGGCTCATTTTACATAATATATCAATTTTTCACAACAATTAAAAATTTAAAAATTTTTGCCTAAATTTAGGGTAGCCATTTGTCATAGTGAAAAATTTTATTCATTAAAAAAATTCATAACTCGAAAACTAAAAGTCATAGAGCAATGCGGTTTGTTCCATTGAATTCAGCGGCTCATTTTCTGTATTATACCAACTTTTCACGAGATTTAAAATTTTCAATTTTTTTGCTAAAATTTTCTGAGTAATAATACACTTAACTTCAAAGAGGTGAAAAAAAATTTTTTTTTTAATCTCACTCCAGTAAATTTTTATGGACTTCTACATGTCTTAACAACCCACAAAAGTTGTTAAAAGTCCACAAAAAGTCCATATGTTCGATTTTTAGAAGTTTGATTTTTCAATTTTCGTCGCAGTTTTTGTCGATTTTGGGTACCCGGAACTTTTGTCAAGCAATAGCTTCGGAACTATCAGAGATAACCCTATGAAGTGTATTATCGTTGGAAAGCTCTTTAAATTATCTATCTTTTTCAGAAAAAATTATTGTTCTCCGACTAATAGTTTTCGAGCAAATTGGAGACAAATGCAAAAATTGGTAAAATTTTAAAAAATTCATAACTAAAAAACTATTGGGAATTTGGCAATTTTCTCGATGCCAATCGATTCCCCGGATCATTTTGCATAGGAATGGATCAAAATAGTTCCACTTTTTCGAATAGTTTAGCCAAAAATGAGAAAATAAAAAAATTAAAAAAAAAGTTAACACCCCCCCCCTTAAAATCGGTCAATTTTTAAAGTGTCTCTAAATCAAATAAAACCGATTCTATCTTATAGATTTTGATGTGCTCTTTCCAATCTAAAAAAGCATTTTCTCCTAGCTCTTTTAGTTTGGCCGTAATCGGCGTTTGAAAATTGAAAAATTTTTTGCGAGATATCGCCTTGAGTCCTATGCCATTTTGTAGAGTTTTTTATTCCGGTTGTCCTCCATTTTTCCGTTTCTCGATAACTCTAATAGTTTCGCCGTAATTGGCGGTTGAAAATTGAAAAAAAGTGAAAATGGAAACCTTTTTTTGCGTTTTTCTCGGAAACTGTAAGACTTAGAGCAACGAACAAAAAAATATCTGATAGCGCTTAATTTTATCTATTTTTTCGATTAAACCCGGAACCGCTCCGGGCAACGGTTCCGGCTACAGAGGCGATCAAAGTTTTTCACTAAAAAAATTCATAAAAAAAAAACTAAAAGTCGTAGAGCAATGCGGTTTGTTCGGTTGAATTCTACGGCTCATTTTACATAATATATCAATTTTTCACAACAATTAAAAATTTAAAAATTTTTGCCTAAATTTAGGGTAGCCATTTGTCATAGTGAAAAATTTTATTCATTAAAAAAATTCATAACTCGAAAACTAAAAGTCGTAGAGCAATGCGGTTTGTTCCATTGAATTCAGCGGCTCATTTTCTGTATTATACCAACTTTTCACGAGATTTAAAATTTTCAATTTTTTTGCTAAAATTTCCTGAGTAATAATACACTTAACTTCAAAGAAGTGAAAAAAAATTTTTTTTTTAAACTCACTCCAGTAAATTTTTATGGACTTCTACATGTCTTAACAACCCACAAAAGTTGTTAAAAGTCCACAAAAAGTCCATATGTTCGATTTTTAGAAGTTTGATTTTTCAATTTTCGTCGCAGTTTTTGTCGATTTTGGGTACCCGGAACTTTTGTCAAGCAATAGCTCCGGAACTATCAGAGATAACCCTATGAAGTGTATTATCGTTGGAAAGCTCTTTAAATTATCTATCTTTTTCAGAAAAAATTATTGTTCTCCGACTAATAGTTTTCGAGCAAATTGGAGACAAATGCAAAAATTGGTAAAATTTTAAAAAATTCATAACTAAAAAACTATTGGGAATTTGGCAATTTTCTCGATGCCAATCGATTCCCCGGATCATTTTGCATAGGAATGGATCAAAATAGTTCCACTTTTTCGAATAGTTTAGCCAAAAATGAGAAAATAAAAAAAATTAAAAAAAAGTTAACACCCCCCCTTTAAAATCGGTCAATTTTTAAAGTGTCTCTAAATCAAATAAAACCGATTCTATCTTATAGATTTTGATGTGCTCTTTCCAATCTAAAAAAGCATTTTCTCCTAGCTCTTTTAGTTTGGCCGTAATCGGCGTTTGAAAATTGAAAAATTTTTTGCGAGATATCGCCTTGAGTCCTATGCCATTTTGTAGAGTTTTTTATTCCGGTTGTCCTCCATTTTTCCGTTTCTCGATAACTCTAATAGTTTCGCCGTAATTGGCGGTTAAAAATTGAAAAAAAGTGAAAATGGAAACCTTTTTTTGCGTTTTTCTCGGAAACTGTAAGACTTAGAGCAACGAACAAAAAAACATCTGATAGCGCTTAATTTTATCTATT
The DNA here is from genome assembly GCF_031307605.1 of Tribolium castaneum. Taxonomy (NCBI): domain Eukaryota; kingdom Metazoa; phylum Arthropoda; class Insecta; order Coleoptera; family Tenebrionidae; genus Tribolium; species Tribolium castaneum. The sequence continues at coordinate 24,412,529 of NC_087396.1, read as the reverse complement.
TTTTCGACCAAACCCGGAGCCGCTCCGGGCAACGGTTCCGGCTACAGAGGCGATCAAAATTTTTCACTAAAAAAATTCATAAAAAAAAAACTAAAAGTCGTAGAGCAATGCGGTTTGTTCGGTTGAATTCTACGGCTCATTTTACATAATATATCAATTTTTCACAACAATTAAAAATTTAAAAATTTTTGCCTAAATTTAGGGTAGCCATTTGTCATAGTGAAAAATTTTATTCATTAAAAAAATTCATAACTCGAAAACTAAAAGTCGTAGAGCAATGCGGTTTGTTCCATTGAATTCAGCGGCTCATTTTCTGTATTATACCAACTTTTTACGAGATTTAAAATTTTCAATTTTTTTGCTAAAATTTCCTGAGTTATAATAATACACTTAACTTCAAAGAGGTGAAAAAAAATTTTTTTTTTAAACTCACTCCAGTAAATTTTTATGGACTTCTACATGTCTTAACAACCCACAAAAGTTGTTAAAAGTCCACAAAAAGTCCATATGTTCGATTTTTAGAAGTTTGATTTTTCAATTTTCGTCGCAGTTTTTGTCGATTTTGGGTACCCGGAACTTTTGTCAAGCAATAGCTCCGGAACTATCAGAGATAACCCTATGAAGTGTATTATCGTTGGAAAGCTCTTTAAATTATCTATCTTTTTCAGAAAAAATTATTGTTCTCCGACTAATAGTTTTCGAGCAAATTGGAGACAAATGCAAAAATTGGTAAAATTTTAAAAAATTCATAACTAAAAAACTATTGGGAATTTGGCAATTTTCTCGATGCCAATCGATTCCCCGGATCATTTTGCATAGGAATGGATCAAAATAGTTCCACTTTTTCGAATAGTTTAGCCAAAAATGAGAAAATAAAAAAAATTTAAAAAAAGTTAACACCCCCCCCTTAAAATCGGTCAATTTTTAAAGTGTCTCTAAATCAAATAAAACCGATTCTATCTTATAGATTTTGATGTGCTCTTTCCAATCTAAAAAAGCATTTTCTCCTAGCTCTTTTAGTTTGGCCGTAATCGGCGTTTGAAAATTGAAAAATTTTTTGCGAGATATCGCCTTGAGTCCTATGCCATTTTGTAGAGTTTTTTATTCCGGTTGTCCTCCATTTTTCCGTTTCTCGATAACTCTAATAGTTTCGCCGTAATTGGCGGTTGAAAATTGAAAAAAAGTGAAAATGAAAACCTTTTTTTGCGTTTTTCTCGGAAACTGTAAGACTTAGAGCAACGAACAAAAAAACATCTGATAGCGCTTAATTTTATCTATTTTTTCGATTAAACCCGGAGCCGCTCCGGGCAACGGTTCCGGCTACAGAGGCGATCAAAGTTTTTCACTAAAAAAATTCATAAAAAAAAAACTAAAAGTCGTAGAGCAATGCGGTTTGTTCGGTTGAATTCTACGGCTCATTTTACATAATATATCAATTTTTCACAACAATTAAAAATTTAAAAATTTTTGCCTAAATTTAGGGTAGCCATTTGTCATAGTGAAAAATTTTATTCATTAAAAAAATTCATAACTCGAAAACTAAAAGTCGTAGAGCAATGCGGTTTGTTCCATTGAATACAGCGGCTCATTTTCTGTATTATACCAACTTTTCACGAGATTTAAAATTTTCAATTTTTTTGCTAAAATTTCCTGAGTAATAATACACTTAACTTCAAAGAGGTGAAAAAAAATTTTTTTTTTAAACTCACTCCAGTAAATTTTTATGGACTTCTACATGTCTTAACAACCCACAAAAGTTGTTAAAAGTCCACAAAAAGTCCATATGTTTGATTTTTAGAAGTTTGATTTTTCAATTTTCGTCGCAGTTTTTGTCGATTTTGGGTACCCGGAACTTTTGTCAAGCAATAGCTCCGGAACTATCAGAGATAACCCTATGAAGTGTATTATCGTTGGAAAGCTCTTTAAATTATCTATCTTTTTCAAAAAAAATTATTGTTCTCCGACTAATAGTTTTCGAGCAAATTGGAGACAAATGCAAAAATTGGTAAAATTTTAAAAAATTCATAACTAAAAAACTATTGGGAATTTGGCAATTTTCTCGATGCCAATCGATTCCCCGGATCATTTTGCATAGGAATGGATCAAAATAGTTCCACTTTTTCGAATAGTTTAGCCAAAAATGAGAAAATAAAAAAAATTAAAAAAAAGTTAACACCCCCCCCTTAAAATCGGTCAATTTTTAAAGTGTCTCTAAATCAAATAAAACCGATTCTATCTTATAGATTTTGATGTGCTCTTTCCAATCTAAAAAAGCATTTTCTCCTAGCTCTTTTAGTTTGGCCGTAATCGGCGTTTGAAAATTGAAAAATTTTTTGCGAGATATCGCCTTGAGTCCTATGCCATTTTGTAGAGTTTTTTATTCCGGTTGTCCTCCATTTTTCCGTTTCTCGATAACTCTAATAGTTTCGCCGTAATTGGCGGTTGAAAATTGAAAAAAAGTGAAAATGGAAACATTTTTTTGCGTTTTTCTCGGAAACTGTAAGACTTAGAGCAACGAACAAAAAAACCTCTGATAGCGCTTAATTTTATCTATTTTTTCGACCAAACCCGGAGCCGCTCCGGGCAACGGTTCCGGCTACAGAGGCGATCAAAGTTTTTCACTAAAAAAATTCATAAAAAAAAAACTAAAAGTCGTAGAGCAATGCGGTTTGTTCGGTTGAATTCTACGGCTCATTTTACATAATATATCAATTTTTCACAACAATTAAAAATTTAAAAATTTTTGCCTAAATTTAAGGTAGCCATTTTCATTTTCTGTATTATACCAACTTTTCACGAGATTTAAAATTTTCAATTTTTTTGCTAAAATTTCCTGAGTAATACACTTACCTTCAAAGAGGTGAAAAAAAATAATTTTTTTAAACTCACTCCAGTAAATTTTTATGGACTTCTACATGTCTTAACAACCCACAAATGTTGTTAAAAGTCCACAAAAAGTCCATATGCTCGATTTTTTGATGTTTGATTTTTTCAATTTTCGTCGCAGTTTTTGTCGATTTTGGGTACCCGGAACGTTTCTCGAGTAATAGCTCCGGAACTATTAGTGATAACCCCATAAAGTGTATTATCGTTGGAAAGCTCTTTTATTGATCTATCATTTGCAGAAAAGATTATTGTTGTCCGACTTATAGTTTTCGAGAAAATGCAAATAAAAGCAAAAATTAGATCATATACTCAAAAATTCATAACTAAAAAACTATTGGGAATTTGGCAATTTTCTTAATGCCAATCGATTCCCCGGATCATTTTGCATAGGTATGAATCAAAATAGTTCCACTTTTTAGAATAGTTTAGCCGTAAATAAGAAAATAAAAAAAATTAAAAAAAATTTAACACCCCCCCGTTAGAAATCGGTCAATTTTTAAAGTGTCTCAAAATCAAATAAAACCGATTCTATCTTATAGTTTTTGATGTGCTCTTTCCGATCTAAAAAAGCGTTTTCTTCTAGCTCTTTTAGTTTGGCCGTAATCGGCGTTTGAAAATTGAAAATTTTTTTGCGAGATATCGCTTTGAGTCCTATGCCATTTTGTAGAGTTTTTTATTCCGGTTATCCTCCATTTTTCCGTTTCTCGATAACTCTAATAGTTTCGCCGTAATTAGCGATTGAAAATTGAAAAAAAGTGAAAATGGAAACCTTTTTTTGCGTTTTTCTCGGAAACTGTAAGACTTAGAGCAACGAACAGAAAACCATCTGATAGCGCTTAATTTTAGCTATTTTTTCGTTTAAACCCGGAGCTGCTCCGGGCAACGGTTCCGGCTACAGAGGCGATCAAAGTTTTTCACTAAAAAAATTCATAAAAAAAAAACTAAAAGTCGTAGAGCATTGCGGTTTGTTCGAGTGAATTCTACGGCTCATTCTACATATTATATCAATTTTTCACAAAAATTAAAAATTTAAAATTTTTTGCCGAAATTTAAGGTAGCCATTTTCATTTTCTGTATTATACCAACTTTTCACGAGATTTAAAATTTTCAATTTTTTTGCTAAAATTTCCTGAGTAATACACTTACCTTCAAAGAGGTGAAAAAAAATATTTTTTTTAAACTCACTCCAGTAAATTTTTATGGACTTCTACATGTCTTAACAACCCACAAATGTTGTTATAAGTCCACAAAAATTGAAAAATGTGTAAACACGTATTAGACATAACAACTTTATTTATAAATTATTGTAGAGAGGTATTTTCTCATAAATTAAGAAAATAAAAAAAATGAAAAATGTGTAAACACGTATTAGACATAACAACTTTATTTATAAATTATTGTAGAGAGGTATAGTGAGTATAAAAAAATAAATACAAATAAGTTAATAATTTAAGGTAAAAAAAAGTATTTAGTAGTAGTAGTAGCTAGGTCTTCTCCTAGGAACATAAACTCTCCTTCTTTGACTCTGCATTCTTCGATAAGCAAAAAGCGGTCTAAAAACAATCGCATTTGCAGTTTCCATAATCTCTCCATCGTCTTTTTTCTCTTTAGGTTCTTGAATTATTAAAACTAATTCTTTATGTGGTGTTGTTGTTGTTGTTTCTAATTCGTCTTTCGTTTTTGGTGCAATAGACTTCGACTGTGATGGAATTACCAGGACGAACAATACAACAAATGTTATTATCTGTCCCACCTAACGAAAAAATAACACTTAATTACAACATAAATAACAAAATTTTAAAACTTACCGTAAATATCTTCATATTGCTTGAATTGTCTTTGATCTGTCTGTGATGCACTCGATTGCCAAACTGATGCAGGTTGTTGGTGACAGCATTTTATATTCTTTTCAAATGATGTTTTGAGAATTTTAAGAATGTAGTTACTCGATTTTTTTCCAGAAAAGCACTTACACATTTTTATTGATTTAAGTTATTGCCACCTTTCGTTATTTAGTCTTGACAAGAAGAGGCTATTTTTAGCACTTATTTTTTAGTCTGCGGGAAGAATTTGTGATTTATTTAAGATGGGTTAGGAAAACTTCCACGATAATAATAACCCGTAACACATTCTGATAACTGTTATTCATGGTGGTTTCATTTTATTGTTAGCAGAATTAATTAGAGGACATTACGGTGTTACTCGATCAATTTTGTTGGTTCGCTAATAGTTTATGAATCAGACAATTCTTGGTCTGAATGCAAATAACCGACCCTACCTTTTAATTAAAAAATGAAGTAAAATCTGTAATCGTTTGGGATTAGAAACTGAGGAAACATCAAACTTGAGTTAGGTCTAATGAGACGGAATTTCGAGTTTAAAAACAATTATTCTCCCGACTTGGAGACACAAACGCAATTAAAGAAAACAGTACAGTTTCACTAATTATTTCCACAAACACTTAGGTACAGCTAAACAAACATATCGGACACATTCTTTATTTTTAGTGTTGTTTTATTTCACATTTTGTTACTACTTGAGTGTCGTCTTCGAGATATTTCTCAGGCTTAAGTTCAACAATGTCATGAATTTGGATAATCAAGGAAATGAAAACGCAAGTCAGTCCCAAAATCACGTACATCATAATTTCAAAAATAACACAAGCTGCGACAACACCCATGGCTTTGACAGTCGTGTTGTTGGTGAGGGAAACAACGGTGTTAAAAAAGCCAAAAATCATCTGAAAAAAAATTGTAAATTGTGGTTCCACAACCAGAAATACCGACCATTTCGATGAAATGAAAAATGCGATAGAACATTTTGCAATTGTTCAACTGATACATATCACTAACACAATTTGCAACAAACACAACCCACGGAGTAGGAAAAGTGTGGAAAAAAAGAGCAAAAGTCACAATGACATTTTCACTTGGAGTATTTCGTTCAGTTGCTTAGTTAAATTAAATCAAAACGCCACTTGTTTTTATCAATTAACAATTCTAATTAGTATTGTTTTAGGAGTCATCCAAGTTCGCGCTTATAGATTTAAGCATCTCTTAACAACTTTCGTAAACACAGATTTGTAATGTCTTTTCTGGAAAATGTGACTCTATTCTCTTAAAAACAAACCGGCTATAAATTCGTTTGCCACACCTTTAGTTCCTCAGTCTAGTTTTGAACTTAGAGACGATATTTGACCCAGAAACGTGAGTGTTTTTAAAAATTTGTTTTTTTAACTAAGTTTTAATTATTGCAGATGGCACAAATTTTGAGTTGTGTTTTTCTCATTGCTTTGATCCTACCCTTTATTTTTACAATGCCAGCAACCCCAAAAACCAATCAAGAAAATTTATTGGACAATCAGAATTCTGGTGAAGTTATGAATACTGCAAACACCATGTATTATTATTTCCGGCCGGTGTATTCGTACAGAAGGGTACAAAGTCAAAGGCGGAGAGTTTATGCTCCCAGGAGAAGATACAGCAATGGTTTTGATAAAGACGATCGATTTCCCACAGTCGCTTAATTTTTTTTCTGTATTTTTTGATTTGTGATATATTTATTTGTTGCTTATTTATTATTTTTGTACAACATAATTACACATAATAAATATTTGTGCATTTGAAGTTGTTTTTGTTTTATTTTAGTCAATTGACAAATTCTTTAAACATGCTTCTGTTTTTTACAATTTCTTTCTGAGGGTTGAGTTTACAATTAATTTTTTTGCAACAAAACATTATACAAAAACTAATCTACAACAAAATTTTTAATTTGTAAAATTGTTAAAAAAACTTACATTCTTCCTATGCCAATAAAGCTAATATTCTAATATTTCTAAAAATGAGAATATCTTCTTTTCAGTGAAAATTGATAGGCAACATTTAATACTGTTTATATAATAGCGGGTGACCTTTGTAAAAGGAATTATTATTTTTAATTAACTTGAGATTATTCATAATTGATAACAGTTTAGTAAAACAATTAAAAATAAAATTTTCTGTTCACAAACTCACATTTTTTATATTTTAAGTACAAGATATCTATGAAATAAAAAATGACCGGTTTAGGATTACTATAAAGATTTTAAATGAGAAACAATTGTCAAAACATTTTTAATTATTGGATATTTGAAAATCTATCTGAAAATAATTAGTTTTTGCCACCTGAAAAAAATTTTCTAGTCAAAAAAATGTTTCTTTTGACTTAATTTTAGAACAGATTTTGCAAAACTTTCGTAATTATTTTAACCAGCAAATTACATATAATTATTTCTGTGTAAATGATAATATTGATAACACACTATCGTTAACATGTGACAATTCTTTTTGAAGAACTCTAGGAATAAAACAAACTACCAATTTTATAGCTTTTCTTAAAAATGTTATTAATTGCAATATCAATCAGATTTATATTTGCTTATAAAAGTTATTACGATCAGTTTTGCTTCACATGTACAAAGTTAAAGCACATTATTTGCAACTGTAAGTAAATAGTATCGAATTTTCTAAATTTGACTTTAAAATTTTTGCAGATGATGAAACGTTTTCTTCTTTGCTTGGTGGTTGTGGCTTTGGTAATGCCAGTTTTAAACCAACCAACAGACGGTGTTAAAACCTCTTCAACTTTGCACAGTGGTGAGAAAACCGGTGGAGAAACGATGGACACTGCAGAATCTGCTGTTTTCCTACCCCGATTTACTTACAGAAGAACGCAAAGTCAAAGATACAGATTCTAAAGTCTAAAAACTATTTTCCCGATGTCTTAATGTTGTAATAAATAAACTATTTGGAATTTTTTTCAACCAGACTGCTGTTGTTTTTGTTAAATAACACGACCATGACCTGTTGTTACAGTTATTAACAATTTCAGTTAAAATAACGACTCCAAGCAAAGTTTAACCACCTTTCTGTGATAATTGAAACTGTATAATGTCGCTCTTCTGCAAACAAACTAGTTCTTTGTCACCCTTCTATCTCTGGACTATTTAAAGAAGATGTTGAGGTACAAAATAATTAAAGGTACTTCGGTCACAATAAGATGAAGTCAGTCTTTTTTTATTTAAGTCTGATTTGTATAATTAGTGGCATAGAATGCAAAACAGTGATAAGCGAGAATAAAGCACTATCGGAATCGTTATCACAGGTTATGGATCAAAGTGAGAATGACAATGATGAAATTTTGGTCACTGCAGAACAAGTGTTTTTGCCAAAATTTGCCTCGAGACGAAATATTGCGTCCAGAAGAAAGGGACAAGTCCAGAGAAGGCAATACAATAGGAGAAAAGCGACCACAAGAAAGCCAAGTTACAATAATTACTGGGAGAATTATTATTGGAGACCTTGGGGCTACTCAGGATTTTATTAATCTAGTGATTTATTTATTTTTAATGTAATTGTAGCTGTTTTTTTCTATTTTTTCATTATATAATTAAGCCAGGACGATTATTTTTATTATTTTTTTTTGTGAAAATTTTCAACTTTGAAGCAAACTGAGTCATAAAATTCTATCAGTTGCAGACAGCTTTTATCATCTGATACCAGGCCTTAGCACATTTTTATAATTGTGTCAGATGACTTCGTGCTGAGTTAAAAGGCTATCAGAGTTTTAAATAACAATTTTTATTTTCAATCATAACATATTACATATAAATAGGCAAGAGAATTAATTAACTTTGAATCAACACTAGAAGAAAACCATAGGGGGCCTGAAAGGCTTCCTCCTTCTGGTAACGTCTCTCTTGTTGTTTCTTGTTCGAGGTGTTGAAGCCACATTTGGATTGGTGTAGGTGATAAATCCGTTTCCAAAATTTGGACCGTTTGGCACAAATCTGTTGTCCACTTGCCTTCTGTCCCTTCTTTGTCCCCGATTTCTTAGGAAATATTTGAGAAAATCGAACGCAATCGGATTATTTCTGTACTCGTATTTGAGGTGATTGTAGCGTCTGAGAAAATTTGGATCAATTGAGCGTTCCTGTCGTTCGTTAAACGAATTTTCGGGTGAAGACAGTGTTAACGGTAATGCGAGTAAAAGTGTGGTCAAAAATAGTAAACAAGTCTGAAACAGAAATTGGTGAAAACTCAGCTTACAGTTTTTATACTTAATTTACCATTTTGACAGCGACAATACAACTTACTGGCTTTAGGAAACCGAATAAAATCTTTATATACCTTTGGATGGAGATGTGTAAATAAAAAACGTTGATTTGCAAAAGTCGGTTAGCTAATTAATACTAATGTTCTCGAATGAACTGGCTATTCTTGTCCTGAGTTGACAGAAAGTATTATTCTTCCAAGTTTAGTACTTTCAAGTTCAAGTTAATGAATTGGTGCTAATCTTAAAGATCAATATAATGACAATCATTTTATATTTAAAAATGAAAATAAGTCGGCAGTGTTTGCTATTACCTATTAGTGATTAGTTTTGTTTTCCAATATATTTTTATTCATTACTTTTAACTAGGTTCTTCAAATTATTGTTTGTCTTAAAAAGCATAATGGAATTTTTTATTTGGCATAATTTTAATTATATATAGTATGTAAAATAATTATTTTCGTGGTACAAGAAGTGGGAATGTTAATCTAATAACTGTGTTTGAAGGTGTTACAAAAATAACTAATATGTGCAGAGTGCGTATGTTCTTTTACACCAATTCTTTTAAAAATCGTCCAGTAAAAATATTGCAACAAGAAGGTAATTTTTTACTAAAATGTAGTCAAAAAAATTCACACTACGTTCAAAAATACAAAACTGTTACAACTATTAACTGAAAAATTTCAAAGTTGTTTGAATGAGTATAAAGTATTTAAAAAACGCATTTTTAAACATTCCTTGTTTGTTGTGCAAAAAAATAAATAAAACAATTAATTTGCTTATACTTTTTAATAAACTTCTTTATTGTTATAACAATATAACACATCTTATGTTTCACTTCACTTAAAAATACCACCTTAGCTTCCTCTTTGTCGTCTTCCTTTTGGTGCTTCTAGTCGTTGGAGGTGTTCTTCTTGACCCTTGTCTAAAATTAGTGAAGTCACCATCGTTTACATCAACTTGTCTTCTCTCTCTTTCAAACACATGTTCTAAATTGTTTTGCTCTCTTTTATTTAAAATTTGTAAATTGTTAACATGTCCATTACTCATTTCTCGTTTTTCTCGACAATTTGATATTTGGTTCAAAGTTTTAATGTTGTTTGAAACAGGTAAAAGGGCAGTTACTGCCAACATTAGCACAGCCAATGATAACAAGAAGAATGTATTTCTTGCCTAAAAAATTGTGTGTTAGATTCTTCTTTTAGATAAATGTAACATACCATTTTGTAGTCACAATAACTAAGTAAAATGACTCAAAAAATCAGATGGAAGTGCTTTTATAGCCGTTAAAAACTTTCAGACTTGTTTACAGTTTGGCGCTAAAAGGAGAAAACGAAAAGTTTCACTTTCAAGACTGTTATAATTTATTTTAATTAAATACAAATCTAGAATTTTATTAGGATTAAACACAAAAATTTGTGGAAACACTTGATAAGTAATTAGGGAAAAACTTAATCACTTCAAGGAAAACTGCAGCGATAATTCTAAATTTGGTCATTAAATCATCACGTGGTCCAAATTACACTATTTAAGTAAATTTCAGTAAAAAACATTCATTATAGATTTTTCAAATAGACTTAAAAATGTTACGTTTTGTTCACTATTTTCTATTTGTAAATATTTATATTATTTTGTTTTTATTTTTAAAAAATATTTTTCAGGTGTGTTGGGTTGTAGGTGTTGTTTTAGCAGCACCACAAATTAAAACTGAAAGCCGATTTGGTTCTTTTGGGAATGGAGGTTTTGGGGGCGGCCAGTTTGGAGGCGGTCAGTTTGGAGGCGGCCAATTTGGGGGCGGACAATATGGAGGCAGTCAGGTTGAAAGTGGGCACTTTACAAGTGAACATTTCACAAGTGGACAGGTTGGAAGCAGCCAATTTGGAGGCGGTCAGTTTGGAGGTGGACAATTTGGAGGTGGACAGTTTGGAAGTGGGTCATTTGGGGGTGTTGATTATTATTAAAAATAAGAATTATACACATAATCACAATAAACAATGACTAAATCATTTTTTGTTCAGTATGATTTTGTAAAGCTTTCAAAATGTTTTAGTTAAACGTAAAACTTAAGGTTATTAGTCGGAAGATATTGTCAAAAACATGGTTTATCGCACTGTGGTCACACAAAACTATAAATAAAGCCAGACTTCACATTTTCCACATAAACAATTAACAGGTTATCACAATTATATCCTTCTGAGCTCACAAGAGATAAACTCGTTCTTACGATAGTAAAAAATATAAAAGCTACCAACTTTCCACAATTCCACTAGTTATTGTCTGTTTGAACGCAATGAAAACTTTTGTGAGTTGTTTTTTTTAAACTTTTCAGTCTTATGTTAACTCTAATATTGATATTTCAGGTCATTTGTGTTATTTTATTGATTGCTGTGTCTGCAGCTCCTCGTCCTGACCATCACACTGGTCATGGTGTAGGTGGATCTGCTGGTCAACATGGTACTCATGGTAGTACCGGAAGCCACCAAGGTGGTCTGATCGGAGGAGGCACCCATGATTATGGCACACATGGCACACACCAAGGGGGTCATCAAGGGGGTCACCAAGGAGGTCTGATTGGCGGTGGAACTCATGATTACGGAACGCACGGTGGTCATCATTAAATGTAAATTTGTATGTTGTTTGGTAAATAAAACGAGCTAAATTGTTGTTTGATTTGATTTGTTTTATTATTATCGTGACCTTTTTGACGGGTCAACTGTTTATGCCTAATTCAAGGTCTAAAGAAAAAAGTCTAATCTCTTTTAATTTGGATAATAAAGAGCAATCTTGAAACACAACTTATATTTCAGAAAAAATTATGTAATATCTACATACTTGTAATAATAATAAAAAACATTGCTTTGCTTACAGGTTTGTTTTTATTCTTTATCTAAACTAAAATTAAGAAGTATCAAGATTTTCATATCGGAAAACTAGATCGTAAATTGAAGAGACTCCAGAGCTCAAGAAAACGAATTACATATTTATTTCATCATATAATTTTCTTTAAAAATACCTAATATTTTCAAAAAATACAATTTGAATGCTTGGTCTTTATTTTTCTTTACAATGGCTATCTACGAACAATTAATATTATTGATAAAAAAAATTTGCAGTAAAACTAGACAATTTGTGTTATTTTTTTAGAATTAGTTGGTCTTGAAAGCTATACCCAAATTTTTCATAATTTTCTAAAAAAATGCTGAAATTTTAGTCGTTTCACTTATTTTAAACAAAAATAAATTCTTCAAATTACTGATTTATTAAAAAATTAGTTTTTCTTGAAATTGGATAGTGCTGATTTTTTTTGAAAACATTATTAGAGAACAGATTAGATTGTTATAAATATACTTCTTTATTACAATTACAAAATTTAACTAAATCGAGAATGTACAGAGTGATCTAAATTAACATATTTACCTTTTAAGCCAAAGATTAATAAAAAACATACTATTAAAATATCCAGAAATTATTTTTTTATCAGAAAAATAGTTCTTAAAAAAATTAGATTTTGCGATTTTTACGATGTGTACGGAGCACAGTCTGAAATTTTTTTTTTGTCTATAAAGTCAAAACAGTATTAAAATTAGACGTAAAAAGATAAAAAAAAATTAAATGAATGAACAATATTAGCTTGTTAAGTTTAATAAGTCAAAAACAATTGTTTTCATTAGTTATTCTAATAAATCTAATATCTAATATATCTAATAAATTGTAAAAAAAAAACAATAGACCAAATTTTCAGATTCATACCTTACTTTTTTTAATATCGTCAAAAACAGATTAAAAAATAATGGTTTCATCGAAAATTTAACAACTTTATAATGTTTTATCTATAAATAACGTAATCATTTTAGAACAGCCTCTACATGGCACACTTTAAAATGTACCACCATATGGGTTAACTGTTATTTATTAGTTGCAAATAAATATTTACGAGAATAGAAACAATAATATGTTGATTGTTGATTCATGAGGCTCATGCAAAAAAAAATAAAAAAGAAAAGAGATTTGTAGGTCAAAATTATTCCGACAAGATATTCCAAGTAATATTTGTCGATTAATTATTTAATAACAAAACATTCGTAACGAGTGATAATCCTCTTATCACCTATCGACTTATATAAGGCTTTGACAAGAACACCACTCTGTAGTTGTCACCAAGATAGCAAGCAAAAATGAAATACTTCGTAAGTACCAAATTTATTTTTTTGGAACCCTCCACTGTGTTTTTTCCTAGGTTATCCTCCTAGTTTTGGTTGTTGCCATTTCGGCCACCCCTTATGGGGAAAATGAACGTCGTGGGGGAAGCCTAGGCCGTCAGGGAGGACAAACTGGGTTCGGAGGAACTCAAGGACAAAGCGGTTTCGGCAGTCAAGGACGCCAAGGAGGAACCTTCCGTGAAGGAGGAATTGCCAACAGTCAAGGAGCCGGTCGCCATGGCAACATTGGAGGATACCCCGGCACTTACCATGGCGGCAGCCGAGGCACCCACCAAGGGGGTTACCAAAGCCACGGCTACTAGATGTATTAAAGTAAAATAAAACGTTCCAAAAATAATATCTCGTTTTTTTCGTCCCTAAAATGCAATTTGTGTAAAAAATAACCATTATTTTTGATTATCTACGGTGGGATTCATTCATTTTTTCACAATTCGGCACACCAGTCATCGGAAAAAGGTTGCCGTAAATCACCCGTAAAGGGTATCCTGATGTCTCTATTTAAGCACCCGTTGGTTGATTCATCACTTAAATGTGTTTGATTTGGTACGAGAATGCGCCAATATTTTGTGAGTTATTGGGCACTATTATCATGTTTTTTTCTGAAATTTAATAACTACTTGCTAGGTCATTTTGCTATCGCTGGTGGCTGTTGCCATAGCCATTCCAGCCGATATTAACGTGAGAAAAAACACACAAATCCGTACTAGAAATACGGAACCACGTCAACAGTCTGAGGAAAATCCCGCTGAAACTCCCGATCCTGAAAATGCCTCTGAAATGACTAACAAGATTCTGGAATGTCGTGGAATTTTACAACAAGCTGGAATGATTGATTTGAACCAAAATGCCAAACCTACGGAACCAACACAACCAGAAGGTGAAACTGAAGAACCGAGAAAGGTGGAAGCTTCGTTGAATATTCGAAGGACTGGACGAAGATTCTAATTATCTGTATTATGACCACTGGACTGTTAAATGTATTTGTAAGTACTTATTGCCCTATCAGTATTTAGTGTTATTGTGACTGTATATGCAAATTAAAGCTTGATAAAGAGACCTTTGTTTTCTTTCGTTTCCTCCAATTTGTGCTCTTCTCACCTTCGAATTTGCATAGATAGGGACATAATGAAAAGAGGAACAAGTATAAAAGGTGACGAAAAATCTTGCTTGAAGTGTGTTTGTGTTTGTGGTTACTCCAAGTTTACAAAATGTCTCTACAAAGGGTTAGTTGATGTTTTTTTTTAATTTTTACTAACAACCGATTTTAGATTTTTCTTTTGACAATTTTTCTGTTTACTGTTGTTTTTGGACTTGGCATAAAGAATCCGCAAAAAGCAAAAGTCCAAAAATCAGTAGACGCAGTTAGTACAGTGAATGAATTACGTGAAGGTACGAAAAATATTCATTTTTAATATTTTAAGCAAACTTTTTTTTTATGAAAAAATGTTTAGTGCTGTAGTTATTTGTTTTTTTTTAGAAAAATCATTTGCCATTGATGGATTTTCTGACCCTTTTTATTCACATCACAATGGATATTATCCTGGAAGACATCCTTGTCATTTCCACAGACCGCATACGTATCATTCCTACCATAGGAGACCCTATTTCTCAAGAGATTCTACTAATGATTATTAAAATGTCCCATACTTAGATATTTTATGTTATTAAAGAATTTTAAAATTTTTAGAGCAAACCAAAATCAAAAATAAAAGTCTCTTCTTTTTATAAATAAAGATTACACGTTTAACTAAATAGGGGTCATCTTACGGTCAAGGTTTATTTAGCCTTTTCTTGTTTGATTTGTAATGTTAGGCAACACACAATCACGATAGCTGTATAGATAACTGCATATATTTGTAAATTTTAAAAATAAAAATTTTAAGAAATTTCAGTTTGTTTTATTAAGCAATAATAATGTTACATATTTTTTAATCAACTACCTACAGTTTTAACAAGATTGTTAAAAAAATATGCATTTATTTTTCCTCATCCGAAATTTTAATTATTTATCCAATATTGCACAGATGTCTTAATTTGTAAAAAATTGTTTAAATAACTTATCAAATAAAATTTAAAATAAATTTAAAAAAATTACTACCTTTCTAACTATAGGTACAACAGAAATACTCATTACACGGTAGTTTTGTCGTTTTTTATCTTTTGAAATTGTTTTTTTTATTTTTGATATTCTTATTCATCTTATTCAAATGTCATGTAAACTTACGGCCAATTTTTTAATATTTGTGTACTATTTATTTATACCTAAGTAGCAATAAATATTGTTGTAAACTTTCGAAAAAATAAATTACACAAAAAACTTTGCAAAAAATGTATTGTACAAAAAAATACTAACGCTTTTGGTATTTTTAATAAAACCTGCCACCATATCCTCCATTACCGTACCCACCACCATAGCCACCGTAACCCCCATAACCACCACCACCACCCCCGTAACCATTACCATATCCACCACCATAACCATTACCATATCCACTCCCATAACCCCCATACCGACCACCATAACCACCCCCATAACCTCCGTACCCCATCCCAGGCCTATATCCACCACCATAATAACCCCCATAACCCAACCCAGGCCTGTAACCACCCCCATTGTAACTCCCGTTTGCCCAACCTGGCCTGTAACCACCCCCATAACCATTTCCTCCAAAATAAGGCCCACCATTTCGAATCATCGATTCGTAACCTCCAGGATATCCACCATAACCAGAACCACCCCTATTTCGGTCACTATAACCCACCCCATGGCTAATGGGGTAGTTCCCAGTGTATCTCCAGTTGGCATCTTTTCCAGAGAAAACCACTCTGTTACCCTGGTTGTATGGGTAATAAGATGGGTTTGAATACGAAGCAAATGGGTAAGCGTGAAGGGTTGCGATTGAAGTCGCAATCAATAAAAAAAGTGTAAACAACATCTACAATAGTTATGTAATGATACGGAAAATAATTAATGCTAACTTACGGTTTTCGAGGCGGTTTTTAACAAATTCAAACTTTTCCAATGTGTATAACTACTTATAGGTGAGCGTACCCATCAAAGTGACTCGCTTTTAATAAACAATTTTTACATGGAGCTGTAACGACGGAATTATAACATATCGTTGTTATTGTAATAGGTCGGATGTCAAAATTTGCAATATGTAGTGCGATTAAGGGTCAATTTGATCGCCAGATGCACTAATTTTGTGATCAATAACTCGGTTTATCTTCTCTTCTAAAATTCTAGTTTTTGATTTGTGACCCACTATGATAATTCAGCCACAAATTTGCGATAACGAGACGTAATTTATTTAGGAAATAGCTAAGACACATGCCAATGTTTTGATTTACAAGGTGGTTCAACTTTTACCATACTTACTTTATGTTGTATTATTGTTATAAACAAATCTTCGGTGCTTTGGAAAAATATGAAAATATTTACGAGAACAGCTGTTAAATGGGTTACACATTTTTAATTACACAAAGTAAATACAAAATTGAACATATTTTGCAATATTACCCAATGAAGGAATAATTTCGTTGGTACTAATTGAACAGACTCACCTGGGATGTCCAAATTTTAATAAGCGACCTTGAATTTCGTTAACGTGCCAATTGTAATATCAATAAAAATATTATAAATACGACTACATCCCTGTTTTTGTCCCATTTTAATCCAGTGCCAAGAAAGTTTTCTACAATGAGTTTCAACCAAGTTTTACTTAAGGTTTATTTTAAATGCGTTATTCTGTGATAGAGCTAAGTGTTTTAGGTGTTTGTAATTTTATCAATATTTGCTGGTTTTTCACTATGTGTCCCAGCACCTGAACCACACAGAGGATGGGGTGGAGGCTGGGGCGGAGGTTGGGGTCATGGAGGATGGGGACACCGACCATGGGGCGGTTGGGGATACGGTGGTTGGAGGCCAGGAGGTGCAATAATCATAGTACCGGTCAGAAGACACTGGTGGTGAAAAACTAAGTAGTTCTGTACTTATTTAAATCTATAATAAAAATGTATTAACACTTGGCGAAATTTTATTGAAACTTTCCTGGTCCTTGTTCTTAATTATGACCATTTTATTTTAATAAAACTGAGTCGCATTTTCGTATTTACAAAAATGATTAGTTCTACTCAAAGTTAAAAATAGAAAAACACCTGTTTATTGGCCACTTCTGCGAACTACTGGCCAATAAGAGTGCAATACTGAAATACTCATTGGTTAAGTAATTATGATTTCGGGTAAATGACCTTGGCAAATATGTCTCTCCAAAGTTTGCACAACTTTGCTGTTTATAAACTTGGCAAAACGCAGTTTTGCAAGTGAATCGAAAAATGGACGTTCTTAAGGTAGGTAGTAGTGTTTTTATTTTCAGGATTTATTTTCAGTTTGTAAGTTTAGATTTGCCTTTTGTTAATCTTTGCAACTGTGTCGCTTTGTAATCCCCGAGGGGGTGGTGGAGGAGGACATGGCGGAGGATTTGGTGGTGGACATGGCGGAGGATTTGGTGGTGGACATGGTGGAGGTTTTGGACATGGAGGTATAGGACATGGAGGTTTTGGACACGGTGGGTTTGGACATGGAGGACATGGCTCTTGGGGTCATGGATATATTGGTGGAGGCGGTTTTGTAATACCACCATATCATCACCGTAATCATCGCAGAATTGGATCGTTCGGATTCGGGTTAGGTTCTTAAGAATTTAAACACATATTAAACTTTATTAATTTAAAATTATGTATTATTTTGTACTATAATAAAAAATATAATAATCAAAGTTTTGTTTTTGTGGTTATACCTACCATTGCAGTGTCGACAAACTTTTTAAAAATTTTAACAAAAAATATAAATAATTAAGCATAAAATACAAACTAAATACAATTGAAACAAACGTAAGAATGTTACCAAAAGTAAGACTGAATACGATACTCAAGCGTAAATCATTAGTAGAATGTAAGAGATCATTTTTTATAACGAATTTGAAAAAAACGCAAATAGAAATAAACTCAAATAACAAGAAAATACATTAAAAATCATTAAAATCGAACCAAAGACTTTCTTAGTACTCCTAGAGAGGTTTAAAGATTCGGAAACGTGTATAAAGAAACAAGTGTATAAAATGTTGTGTCCAAATAGATAAAAACTATTTTTTTTTATTTCTGAAGGTACGTATAATAGTATATGCAGGGTGAGTCTGCTAACAGTATTTTTTATTATATCTTAAAAACTCAAAGTCGCACTGAAAATATTCTTTCTTTAAGACATAATAAGTGTCAAAAATTTGTGAAATATTTAATTTTGCTGGAAAAACCGTCGAACAAAACTTGTTTGTAGAAAGTCCTTAACAATAAATAACGTTGATTTAACTTTGGGAGCTTAGGTCTCAAGAAAAAACCCATTAGGAAACCTGTATAGTCAATGTCAATATTTGAGTATTTCCCAACGTTATCATCCATCTTACTACGAGTGTGAGAGTAGCTAACCCATCGAAAGTGTGAACTTGCACCGACCATTGTTCGGATTAACCCATGTCCGTAACCTTGAACACCGCGAAAGAGATGATATAAAAGTTATGTCAGAAATTAACCCATTATTCTTCGTGCAGGTGTGCCGGCAAAATGAATCTTCAACTAGACTTAAAAGTGAGTTGTGTTATTTTTTTATTAATTTTAATTAAATTTTTTCAGCCCCTTTTAATTTTCTTCGTTTTGGTGGTGTCGGCTTTAAGTGCCCCAACCCCTTGGGGTCATTGGGGCCATGGTGGTTACGGACACGGTGGTATAACCATTATCGCAGTTAAGAAAATTGGTGGTTATGGTGGTTACGGTGGTTATGGGTACCCACACTACCATGGCTATGGGGGCGGCTACGGGGGCGGATTCGGTAGGGGCTACGGAGGTGGTTATGGCAAAGGGTTCGGAGGCGGATATGGAGGCGGCTACGGGGGCGGTTTCGGCGGCGGTTATGGTGGCGGATTCGGCGGAGGGTTCGGTTTTGGGGGAGGTTTCGGTGGAGGATATGGAAAATAAACCTCCACAAGTGTATAGGCTAATTATTTTGTACAAAATGTATTTTTTATAATGACCCACTTAAATAAATTTTTTTCGTATATTTTCTTGTCGTGAGTTTCTTTCCAGCTTTCCACGCAAAATCGCTGACCTTACGACCGTAATAGAAAGTATAAAATGAAGAAGTTTATTAGCAATTACTTTCAGTTGATCATCAACTTTTTACGAAGTGATTAAGTGCAAAAATATGGTTACCAATGAGGTAATTAATTGTTTTTTTCTATAGCGGATGTTAAACTGTTTTTTCATCAACTCTTTTGAATGCAGATTTGGCCTTCTTTGGTATTTGCCGCCTTACTTATTTCCCATTCGGCGACTTCCCCTGTGGTCAGATCTGGAGGTTTTGGAGGCTTTTTAGCCCACTACAAGCTCCCCAATGGCCTAAAAAACCACCTCCACCAACCTGAAATAAAACGTTACAGTTCTAAGATAAAGCCAGGTCAACTACACATCCAACATTTGCAATAATTCCACTTTCAATTTTAATTTATTTATTTATTTTATTTACATTTTTTTTGTTAATAAAATACACTTGAAACAATTTTATCGTCCATAACCGCCGCCATATCCACCTCCAAAACCGCCTCCGCCTCCACTTCCTCCGCCAAATCCTCCGCCGAAGCCTCCACCACCGCCACGACCGCCACCGCCGCCAAAACCGCCACCTCTGCCGCCACCAAAGCCGCCACCTCGGCCACCGCCTCCGCCAAAACCGCCACCACGGCCACCGCCTCCTCCAAAGCCGCCCCCGTAACCGCCTCCACCAAATCTAGGCGATGGGGCGGTGGATGTTAACACCACCAACGATAGGATTAGGAGAAATACCTAAACAATTAGTTAATCTAAAATTATGTAATAGTGGAAAACTTACTTTGATTATGTTAAATTCCATGGCGGTTGTGAGACTAACTGTCGTAGATACTACAAAAATATTTTTGGGGCCTTCTTATATACGCAAAAACTAACATGCTAAATAAACGCTAAATGGAAGCAAACCAATAGAAGAAGGAAACAAATTCTATGAAAATTGTATTAATTTTATGTCTAAATAGTGGACAACTATAAAAATGATGTGATTTCTTAAATATTAAGCTTCCGTACACAATGATTCCATGATCCTACGATGTATTGTTATAGAACATTGAATTCAATTTAAAAATGTGCAAATTTAATTATAAATCGTAATTACAATGTGGGTAATATAATTTTTAATGTTCTTACAGGAAAGGCCATAAATGACCTTGTCTGTAGTTACCTACCGACAAACTCAATAATTATACTAATTATTCTCCATACACAAAATAATTTAGGGGAACTGTATTTTACCGACTTTTGGGGAAATTGTTTGTTTGTTTATAGTTTTAAAATTGGCACTAATTTAATCACGATATGTTGACGCTATTGTCATTATTTTGTAATAATAATGTTATATTTTTTGTACCTTTACTAATTTAGCATTAATCTAATAATCATTACAAACCAGAATTGTTAAAAAATACCTATGATTAATTTGCTGCCTGTTTTAGCCCAATTTTTCGAATATAGTATTTAATTATGTAGGTTGTGCGGTACTTTCTTAACTTTTACTACGCTCATATTATCTAAATAAACGGAGTGTTTTAAAAGGAATGTAACAATAATCGACAATTTTCAACAATGTTTGAGACAATGATTTTTTAGCTCCACTCTTAGATAAAATAGCTATTTAAATCATGATATTCTCAGGAAAGGTTTTAATAACGGTACTACATTCCATGAATCCCATTTAATTGATTTTTGACGAAAAATCCGCATAAAATTTAGGTCTCAACTGGTCTCATTGTAATTGGAAACAAATTTTCGGAAACAGAAAAGTTTGCGATCGTTCAGCTTTATCATAAATTGAATCAAAACAAAGCGCTTTATCAATAGCGGTAAAAATCGAGTTTCTAGTCCATCCTCGATCATTGCATCACCAAGCAGTCTAATAAAAAGAAAAAAACCTTCGTAGGGCTTATATAGAAGAGCCGACCTCTCCTAGGCTCATTTAAAGTTACATTTTATTACAGCCAGTGACCAAGATGATGAAGGTACGTTACTTATTTTTTTCTAACGTGAACTTAAAACATATTTTTTTAGGAAATAATAATTGTTACATTTTTGTTAATGTATTGCGCTGCAACACCTGTGCAACCTTTGCAGAAAGTTGTTGCAGTGGTAGTCCCTCCTGAAAGCGTCCGAAGTGCTGAAATTTTCGCTACTGCAGAAAGTGGGTGGAGAAATAGACCTGGAGGAGGAATTGGGCATGGAAGTGGTTGGAGAAATCGAGGTGGAGGATTGATGGGAGGGTACTTGAACTATGGGGGCGGCTGGAAACGGGGAGGTTATTACAGAGTGGGTTAATTTGTGTACCAACTTTTTATAATAAACTTTTTTACGATTCAAATTTTTATTTATTTATACCTACAAATTAACACGTTGTAATCTCATTACGATTTTGGTCATACTGTGGCAATAACAATAAACCGTCGTGTTCGAGGATGTTATTGCACTGAGTGGGAATCCCATCCTCCAAGGTTAATTAAATTGTTTTCTCTTGAAGCTACCAAATTAAATACAGATTCATCTTCATTTTCCACCTACAATGCGTATTTTCCCGCTGTAACTTTTGTTGCAGTTAATTGCTACCAGTTTTAAATCAATGCAAAGAATTGCGGTTTGCTAAAGAATGGAATAACAACAAAATTGCAACCAATTTACGTGAGCACAATGCTAATAAGTCTCGGTTCATAAATTTGTATTCTGGTGGTATAAATGCAAAAGGCATTTTATTGTGAGTAAACTAAATATCGTGATTGACCTTGAACTGTTGATTTTTATCCGGTGAGTTCTTCTGACATCACTGGTAAAGCTAGAACCTGTCTACCTACCTGTCTTGAGGTCAGAAGCCAAGAGTGCACATTTGCTAAATCATGATTTTTACTCACATTAGCTAGAGATTTAATTCCAAGAAAAAAAATAAGACAAGAAAATGCAATTCATGCTGAACACATACTGCTTTTTAATTACCTACCTAATTGTATTAAGACGAATTTTTAAGGTAAATCTTGACTAATTGATTTTTAAATAACTATTGAACAATAGGACAATTATAGCACGTGTAAGTAAAATTTTATATAAAAACACTTATTTAAAGTAATTATCCACGTACTTTCTTGTTACTATATCCGTTTCAAACTTATTCAAACATAAAAATGGAATAAATCTAAACACATGAAGAAAATTAACATTTAATAAGATTCCAAGAAAGTTTATGACGTGCTAACGAAATATTTGTAAATATGGCGAAATTCCTTATACTTTGTGGCTACTCAAGTTATGATTATTAAACGTACATAATTTAGCACAATTTTTGATTTTGATTTAAATAAAAGCGCATTTTATTTTTTTTTACTGAAATTCCAAGTGAAAAATTTAAATTGTGCAATCAAATTACTTGTTTTATTAAATGTTTGGAAAAACTGTCAGGAAAGATTGCTTCTTTTTTTGTATAAGCTTAATTTTAGCGCGGTTTAGAGTGGTTCAAAATCGTTAACCAGAGGGCGCAAAGGTCTAAGCTAAAAGCTAAAATGTGTAGGCAACCAACTACACACTACAGACACAATTTTAATTATTTTGGTCTTTAAAATTAATTTTTTGCTATTATTGCCACTCATTAGAAGTAGTTAATTAAATATGTACAATTGTGCGGTGCTAGAGCTCTGAATATTTTTTTGTGTGATCAGAGAAGGTGATTTTTCCACCACGGCCAAAGATTATATAATTTTTTTTTAGAAATTACCCATTTTTGATTAGTTTTTTTTGCCCTATTGCCATAAATCAAAACCAGAGTACTTAACATCAGAAGAACCAATATTTTTTGAAAGCGAAAAGTGGGAAAATTGTTCCCTATTTGTCTTGGTGGAGAAATCTAGACTTGATCAGCTGTTTGAAAGAAAGAGCATGGCGATTGTTGTGAAACCGCTGTCAAAAATTCAAACATCAATCACAAGAAGTGATGTAAAAAATCTGTAAAAACATCCAAAAAAAGCAAATCATGGAACAAGTGCGATTATTAGTACAGGAACAAGGACGTGAAGCTAGGAATCTCCTCACCTTTAACATTTCTGCTTTCAACGATACTAGCTTTGGAAGTAAGTTCAATGAACAAGCAAAGGATTTTTTTGGAAAATTGTGATTGTAGGCAAAGTCTCACGGAAGCCCCCGTGTTCACCAAGGGCTTCCGAGTCGCAACAAAGCGGAAAACTCAGTCTTGGAGTGCGGGGGCGAACGGGGGCTAGAGTGCGCTCTGCCTCCACTGGAAGGGACAAGAGGTCGGAGCTGAGGGCCAGATACTGGGCCTTGCTGTTTGGGAATTTGCAAAGATCTGTACGTTTTATGTTTTGACATTTAGCGCATTTTAACAAACACAACACTCAAAGAAAAACTATCACTTCCTTTTGTCGTACGCTTTCGTTAATAATTTGCTTAAAACAATATCAATAGCAACACCATGATCGAGTGAAGGCTGACTAATCAGTAATCACAAGCCGAACTACGGAGATTATTAGCCGAGCTATCAGCACTTATCTAACATCCTTTTATCACAAAAAATGTTGAATTACTTTAACATTTTTACGAATACTGTCTTTAGAAAATAACAAAACAAATTAGTAATTTAACGAAATTATTTTTTAAGACTACGTATAATTTTAGGATTCTAAAAGTACCCTGTATAAAGTGAACATTTTAATAATAGAAATTGAAAAAAATATTGTATGATAGATGTGATTAATTAGCCGGCTTCGGCTCGTCCAGCTAAACTATTTCTTCACGGAAAAAATTGTACTCCAAAACTGTTTCTGGTTACAGATCGCTGAAATTTACAATACGGTGGAAACACATGAAAGTATTACCGAATGCCAAGAAGTATTATTAGTTTTAGAGAATTACTTGCGTGATTTTAACGCACTAGCGGATTGGTTTCGCCTAAAATGGGATTATGAAAATACTCCACCTTTACAAAGACCAACATCTCTCACTTGGGACATTTGTAAAACGAATTTATCGAAAAGTAATAACAGATCTGGTAAATCGAGTCCTAATCTCGCTTCTGGACGTAATAGTCCTAACGTTTCTGGAAAAATTAGTCCTCGAATTTTAACGAATAAAATTAAAAATTCGGCTTCGGCTCCCACAAGTCCACTTCCTACAATCGACCAACCAATAATCGAAGGAAAAGTTATAGAAACACTTGCATCACCTAAAAGTGTGGACACTCAAACGTCACCCGAATATTTGGAAGAAGCGAAAGTCGAGACAAAAGCCGTTGAAAGTCAGACCGAACAATTGGTTAAATCTCCACTGACTAAACGAAAAACAGAAATCAAGGTTTCGGAGGTTAAACCAAAACCTGTTCCTAAACCAAAAGACGCAAAATCGAATGTTCCATTGGTTAAAAAGGAAACTAAAACCGTCAAACCTAAAATTGACACAAACAACAAACCGAAAACCCAATTCAAGAAAAGTACAGAAGATGTAACACAAGAAGACACAAACTCGAATCAAACAGCTGAGAAAAGTACCAATACTGAAGACTTTCCCAAGTTACCACCAGTTAAAAAACCGGCCAAAATCAACCAAGAATCTCAAACTGAAGAAATCGAGAAGAAACTTAACAAAACTACTAAAATCGAAACGGTTAAAACTACGAAACCTGTCACCACAACCACACGGCCTGCTTATTCAACTGCTTTAACCAAAAGTTTTTCCGCAAAGGCTGTACCAACTGTTAAACCCAAAGTTGAGACTAGACCTGTGGTTAAACCAGCGGTTCGGTTAACTAAACCGGTGGTTAGTGCTCGCACTGCTAATCCAACTAGAAGTGGTTTAGCACGTAGCAAAACCGTTGGCGATATGAAGAGTGTGAAACTAGAACAGAGATCGAAAATTGCACCAAAAGTGGCAAATACGTCCAAGTTTAACAAAACAACCAAACCGCCGGTTTTAACCAAAAGCAAAACCACCTTAACTAGAGAACATTTGAACAAATCTATGTCGTTTAATGACTATGCCAGTTCTGTAGAAACTCTCGTAAATCAAGGGACTATTGTTACAAATTCAAGTAATAGCATTGCGAGTTCTTCGGAAACTCTTAATAATGATAATAAAAATGATCAATTGTCTGACGGTTGGTTGACTGTTAAAACACGTTCAAGATTCAAAAACAGTAATAATCGGTCAAGACGTTCCGATACTGCCCTAACTTGGGCAACAAGGTTTCATCAAGTTAGCGCGACTGCAAGTCTACCAGCTTTAGCCCTGTTGCCTGAAAATAACGAAGTGAATAAAACACCCAAATGTATCGATAAAAGTGTCAAAGAAAATCTCAACACTTTCAAGTCTTTGAAGGATCAAGGGAGGACTCCGTTACGGCGTTCGCACACAACATTGAGTCGAATGACAGTGTCGAAAAGTTCCGTTTCTGAGAAAAACAAGACGAATTTACATATCAAGAAAACAGCGGAAGAAAGACGCATGAAAGTGTCCGATATTGATTCGGAAACGGACGATGAAACAAAGTTCAAAGACCTTCAGGAGGATTCAGCCACTGAAGAAGAACACCGGAAGAAAGCGAAACAATTATCGGAGGAAGAGGATCGTCTGACTAAAGAAATTGAGCAGCTGAAGTGTCTGGAAATTGAAGTTGATACAGAGACGGAAACCGATGGCGAATTGCAAGGTGATAGTGACGATGTCCCGATTGAACCAACCAATGAAGACGACTATTCCATGTCTTTGGAAGCTCGCTATGAACCAATGTTGGCTGGAATGTCTTGGAGTGACCGCATTGATACTTTAGCCGCTTTGGAAGACTTGAATGCCAGACATCCAGGACGTGCTCTAGTGTTACACCAGAAATTATCAAACCCTGCACGTAAAGTAAGCCTTGCTGAAGCTTTACGCAAGTATCAAGTGAAGCAAGCACGTGCTGAACAACGACGTCAAGAGTTACAACAGGAGAAGGCACAAAAACTTCACGCACTTTTGTGTCGTGTCGAAGACGTCAAAGCCGCCAAATTGCAATTAATCGAAGACAAGAGAAAACGAATGGAATCTCGGATGCAGAAAGCGACGCAAAATCGCCGCCGTTACATCAAGGACATCATCAAGAAAGCACACGATGAAGAAGAGAAGTTGAAAGAAATCGCATTCATTAACGAACTCGAAGCGCAAAACAAACGACACGATTTTCTCCAATCGTGTCGTGAGCAACGTGGTCGCATCCAATGCATTAAGGAAGATAGACGTAAACGATTGGAGGAGAAAGCAGCAAAGGAAGCAGCTGTGGAGGAACGACGTAAAGCACTAGAACGGGAACGTAAAGAGAGATTGGATCGTTTGAAGGACGAGAGAAGGCAAAGGGATGAAAGAATCGGACAGCAACAACAACAAAGGGAGAGGGAACGACAGGAGTTGGCAAGGGAGAAAGCGAGAGATCGTGAGGAACGCTTATCAGCGCTTCATGCACAACAATTGGCTTCGACTCAAGAGTTGCAAAAAAGGATCGAACAGAAGCAGGAAGAGTCGAAGAGACGACATGAGGAAAATATGGAACAGATCAGGCAAAAGGCGTTGGAGTTGTCCATCCATCGGTGTCATAATGAGGATAATCAGGCGCCGAATAGTACGCCCTATCCCACCCAGAAGTTTTGTACAACGTGTAACACTTTGGTACGTTGAGTACAGTACCAGAGGTGGAAAAAAGGAACTGTTTAGATCTATTCTAGTACTAAGATCTACTTATACTATGGTACGGCTTGGCCTAAACCTTTCTTTTTTCTTCCTTGTTGTACATCTCTTTGATATACATCTACAAACTTTAGCTGTGAATACCAGAGGTGCATAAAATGAAAAAAAAAAGAGAAACTAGTACTTCTCTTTTTTTTTATACATATTATGACTCACAGCTATACTGTGTTTCGCAGAGGTGTATAACAATGAAATTTGTTTGATTTAGATCAAATCAGAGGTTTACTTAATGAGCCATCTCCGTGGCCGCGCGCACCAGGAGGCCGTAAAACAGGCAAATCCTGGCCAGACTATTCTAACAACCAATGAATTAGAGCAGTACAATTTGAAACAAATTGTTGACGCACCGGCCGGTAAAGAAGATCCGAAAGATGTGGCGGCTAAAGAACGTGGTAGAGCCCATCGTAAACGATGTAAAAAAATTAGACAACGCATGGTAATGAAAGGTGCAGAATTTGAAACTTCGTACAAACCGACCAATGTCGAATGTGCTAATAAACGAAGTTTAAATCGGAATATTAATACTCTCGGTAGTATTACAAATCAAGCTAGTCAAGGGTTGTCTCCGACCAGTTCTAGTCAATTGGATCGAATCCTCAACGAACTTAATAGATCGTTGAGTAAAGGGAGTGATAATGATTTGATTGTGTTTCAAAATGTTGGCGGGTTTACCGTTTTGGGTAAATTGCTTTCGATGGGTCAAGATACCACGATTTCGTCCATTTCGACCAAGTAATTTACATCAGTTTGAAATAATTATTAAATGTGTTGATGTAACTTCTTACAGGACTTTGATTACGTGTTGCAATTTGTGGCAAATTGTCTGTAAAGGATCAGGGAGTGGATCAGCTAATTGCGAATACATTGTTATGTCCAATCGGCTCACACCCGCCATTGATCTACTCAACACTAAATTACAGGTAAGGAAAATTAAAAAAATTATTTCACTCACTACGTTACGCACTAGTCATTTCGGGAAAAGGGAGCGCTGTTTTCAGCAGTAGTTTACCCTGTACATTTCAAGGTGTCGCTATCATTTCGTTCGAATCTTGTCGTTTTGAACGCTCCTCCTCCTCCTATAGGTGGGAGGATACCGTATCGACTGAATCCACCCAGTGGCGCTCCCTTTCGTTGAATTGTATACTTTTCTTGGTCGTTCACGACGACGGTATTTACTGCATCCTATTCAACGACTCTTGTGTAGGATAGAGATAGAGAAAAAGTATCTTAAGCACGTTAAGATTAGGGTTGAAAATCGTGAAAAATGTTTGAGGGGTGAGGGAAAGTAAGAGGTGGGTGCATTAGTGCGAAGCTTTTAGCTGTCGTCGTGCTGTGAGAGGCTCTCTATCCGCTACCACCGACCGAGTTGCCTATAAAACAGAAATGCACGCCCTGAATTAATATCAAACCAACGAACGGTGAAGGGCTTTCTAAAATGCCACCGAAAAATCTTTTTCATGCGAATCTTTTTTCTTTATGTGCGGATAAATCTAATATGGCATCGGGTTTTTTACTCTTTAATACAAAAAAAGAGAGTTGGAAGATGAAAAGGAAATTTCTGTAAATTCGAATATAGCCCCCTTAATTAAAAGAAAATGTGAATTGAGATTCAAGATTAATCGTTCTACAAAAAAACCTACCCACCATTTTTTTATTAAGTTTAAGAATGAAAATCAAACTGTTTTTCTATACAAAATGTTCACATCAAATTTTTGTAGGAAACGAGTATTTATTGCGAGATACTTCCAAAAAATGTCAAAAGCTAATAGAATCTGCCAAAGGCTTTATTAATTCTCTTACTGATAATAAACAAATATTTTACAAAAATTAAAAAAACTGACATTAACGAGAAAACTGGCACTGTATTAGCTGTTTTCGTCTTTGCAAAATAAAATTTTGCTGCTAAACACACGTGTTCAATGGGATTTAAATCAGGTGAATGTGGCGGCTATGCAAAACATTAATTTCGTGGTAATATTGTCTTTTTCATTTAAACTAAGCAAAACTACAAAAACTTTATGCTAATCGATATTAGATTAAAACCGAAATTTTTGTTTACTGTTTCAAATACTATTGGCTGTTTCAAAACTATAAAAACGGCAAAAAAGGCTTTATCTTTTTGTTCTTGTCTTATTTTATAATAGGCACTTGAACCAAGAACAAAAAGGTTATTTAAAAATTTTATTTTAATTTATTTATCTTATTTCTTTTTTTTTATTTTTTTATTTCTTTTTTCATTTTTTTGCTTTATTTTTTGAATTTATGTATTTGTTATTTAAAAAATTAAAAAGGAAGTCATTACTCAAAAACAAATAACTTCATAAATGTCAGTATGGTACCAAAATGTAGCATTTAAAAAATAAAATCGAGCCGATTGAGAATTTTTTTGGAAGATGACTAATAATAAAGATGTGAATTTTGTGCGTTACTTTTGTTTCAGTCTCTGTATACAAAATTTTTTCTTTTTGGGATTTTTTTAGATTATTTCGATGTGAGAACCAATCGTAGGTATAGAAATATGCTTTTACAAAAAATCTGGTTATAATTTTGTCTGTTTTTAAAAGATGCAATTTTGTGTAGACATTAATTACAGTGAGCATTTTTTGTTGATATGGGATTTTATTTAAATAAAATTGGCACCTACACATACTTGTAAATTTACATAAATTGTGAATGAAAATTGACTAGAATTATATGCTACAAACGCTTCATTTTGGGTAAACACTGTTTGATATTTGGAAATTTATTTAATTACTGAATATTCAAATGACATACAAAGTTTTAACATGTGTGCTCTTTATATTCAAAGAGATAACGTTTATTGGAACGATTTTGTTAAAAATTGTAGTTAAACTATGGTGGGTAACATTGTTGGTAAGTTTTTTTGTAATTTGTATGCTCAGACATTCAAAATTGCTCGCTTTATTGTTGCATTCCCAATAATTCTGATAAGATACATAAGTTTAAAACGTCATACGCTCTGTGATCTGATTTCGTTTTAAATTGTTAAATGTGACGTTAATGTGATTGATTCCCTCGAACTTTTTATCTCTTCGACGTTTCAAAATTAAACACATCAGAGTCGGACGTCGAACAAAGGGGAACTACACTCGCATACATTTCGTGAATTGAAAAACTATAAACGAGAAAAGCGATACAATAAAAATATACGACACGAACAAATAAAAAATCGCCGATGCACATCAAAAGAAAAGGGTAAACGCGGATGCATATTAGACGTAATTGGATTGAATGGATCGGGGCAAATGGACCGCTGGACATTCAATTTCGGGGACTTTTACGTTTTTTACATGCTCAATAAAATCGGAAAATTTAATAATGCCGGGACGGACAAAATTGAAGCGCTAAAGTTTTTCAAGTTTATTAGATTTTTTTTATTGTTTAGGGTTTGGGTTGTTCAGAGGATTTGCCACCGACTGATAGTCTTTGTACGGCTTTGATGCAGCTTTTGGCCACGGTTTTGAGAAATACGCCGAAAAGTGTCCCAGCACATCGGTTTCACGACATAGTAAGGTAAGTTGTTTGTCATTTAATTAATGCCGGAGAATAAGAATAGCACGGTTTCTAACACCCGTAACCTGATCCAAGAGTAAAGAAATGTCTGTCGCATCAGACAATCGGCCTCCGTCCGTCCCTTCTATTTACACAAATCGTGTTTGTGTTGCACTCCACACAAGAAACCGACTGTTCCTTTGTCGGGGTGTCCCACACTATATTGTTTTTGGTCCCTGTGGAAGAAAGTCAAAACCTTTGTTTTTCTTCTTCGGATCGAAAAAATCAAACGTTTTCTTCTTCGTCGAATATTCTTTTTATTATTTTATTAGTCAGAGCGGGTCGAGAGATTAGAGGGCACGGACCGGTGCTAATTCGGCTAAATAAAGTCGTCACAATCGAACGTGACGTGAATTTGAAGGAGGGTTTTATTAAATAAATGAAGGGGGTTCACCGTGATTTAGTAGCAAACCCGACATATGGGTCACTTTAAAACGCATGCATCAAATTTAAATAAAGTGCATGCCATTATCGGCGCTCTATGTAAATTCGGAGCGGTTTTTTCACAATCGATTTGCGAAATTAACAAAGGGTTTGTAACTGTATGTATGTGTGTGTGTGTTACGGGTTTATGTAAAAATCGTACCGTGATTTGTTAGGGCGGTGACAAAACTATTTCATTAAAGGGAGGAAAAATCCCAAATGTTTAATTCTAAAAATGATTCATCGCAGATTTATTTTGACTACTTTTTATTTTATTCGATTATGTTGTGGTAAAAAAATAAATACTGGTAGATAGTTTCTCAAAATCTACGATTTGCAGGAAACTAGCAGCAATTTTGATAATTAAAAATCCAAAATAAATTAACAAAACAGATTAAAAATTACTGTATTTTTGGATGAGGAAAATGTAACAACATTGTAACTTTTTTTCAACAATTATTTTACAAATACGAGTTTATCTTTTTAATTTCTGATACTGCTAATAAAAAATTTACGTCATTTGGAATAGTTATTCTATTTAAAAGAGCTAATTGTTGATATATTTATCATTGTTTTTTTTAATTGTTTTAAATGTTCGACATTGTTACTTTATTTCCAGTTAAACAGAATCGTCTGATTGTTAAACTTAACTATTATACAGGTTGATTCTTCAGGGTCTTAATTATTAACATCAGAAACTTTTTAACTTCTAATAATGTAGCTAAAGCTTACTTATTATCAAACTTTAATGTTTTATTTAGCTGATTCATTATCGATTAAGCTTTAAAACAATTCAAAACTTATTCATTTATCGCAAGGCGTTTAAGTGCTGTGATATTTTGTATGAACTCTGCAAATAAAAAAAATTGGCAAAAAAAATTGACATGTGTCAAAAACTATGACAGATAAGTACTAACAACTAGAGTAAATTTTCCTTAGATTGAAAAGACGAATTTAAAAAAGCTATAAAAATAGGCGGTTATAAGAAATATTACAAGTTGAAATGTTTCTAATGCTGAACTGATGTGACATTGACGTTTTTGTTGAAGCACTCTTCGCTTCGCTTGTCATTTTTTTTCATTTTATGACGTCTAATCTTAAAAAAATTGGATCTTTTTTTGGAAGTTTAATTATTTTTTTTGTTTTGGTTTAATTTTTTCCATTGTGCAATAGTTTCTTTCTACGTTCTCTAACTTACGAGTATCGATAGAATTGTAGTGTGTAAACATATTTTAAATAACCAAGTCAAGAAATAATAATACTGAACTGGTGTTTTTGTCTGAAAAAAATATTTTCCTTTGGAATATCCGTGCCGAGGCCAATTTTCTCGACTCTTTCTCCATCCTACACACATGCAATAGTTGGAAACCTTCCCCCCCAAGTAATCTGCTAATGGGTGCGGGTGCCAAGTGCGATACGCGTTATGAATTCGATTAGCGCCACCGGACCGCACCCATTCATCCACATTACGTGACAGTGTAACTGCAGTAGCCGCCACCTCGACGACGACGACGACGACGACCAAAACCCTCCCCAAAAAAAAACACACGAAAATTCCAAAAAGCGAATCTCTCTGGATTATAACACACACAGGGTGGTGCGTTTCGATGTGTCAGGTCGACAGATGTGCAGATGAGTAGATAAGGGCGCGTATGTCTGTCTGCCCTGTCACCGGCCCTCTCATCCGACACGGCTACTTAATATTTGATACTCATTATTATTAGACCAGTTGGGGGATTGGATGGCCTCCATGGACATAAACAGACAAGCCGCCAGGGTACGCATTTCGCCTCTTTAATTTAGAATCCGCAGAAGATTATCGCAAAATAATTGATTTTTAACGAGGGGGAGGGTAAACGCATCAAAATTTATTATTTATAGGAAAGAAAAAATGTAATGAAATTTTATCCATCAGGTGATGCATACCGAAAGCGCGTCTTAACTGATTTCTACGTCTCAAGTTTCAATTAACGGTGTGATCCACGTTAAGATTCCTATTAAAAGTTGCTGTGCGAGATTAGCTCAATGTTTGCATTTATAAACTCCAGTAGCGGCAAAGACTTCGTTAACTGCTTCTGTGTACCTTACATTTTCAAGTAAATCAACTTGGAATCTCGTTATTATAAACACATTTTAATCACAAGCGTGTACACACTACGAAGAATACCTCCTATCACATCTTCTTATGATCTACTCAAACAAAAATCAAATCGGTTCTCACACGAAGCCCTGATCATAATAAATTCAAGATGCAAGAGAGTAGTTGAAGCTTTCATCGCGGTTCTGCGTAGTCCACTCGAAAGACTCGATGGGTTCTGAGAAACGCGCTTCGGTTTATTTAGTAATCGAGATCACGGTAATCGAATGTTGACCTCTCAAAAATACCACATAAAATTAACAACGCAACGAATTGACATTTTTAATTTACGTGGCCAATTTTTTAAGACTAGGCGTCGTGAAATGAACTTTAATACGACAAGCGATACTTTCCTGTAGAAAACAAAAAGAACAAGTAAAAAAAAAGATAAAGCATTAAGAATATTGCAGAATCGATGATACAATTTTTTTTTTTTTTTTTGGACTAGTAGTTAATCCTTTTTCTTTCTCCTCAGTTTACAACCAGATTTTTCGCAAGAACAAAGAAAACTGAGACACTATACATAAGTATTTTGTATTTTAACGAATAAAGTGTAAGCTGTTCGGTTCCTTAGGAATTGTAGCAACGTGTGCGGTTTTATCGTTGGCATTATTCAAAGCCCATTTTAAAATTCCGCCCCCAAAACATTATCACAGTAGGGAGAGTTCTCCAAAGCCAGTAATGCGCTGCTGAGGGGGTGCTTTTCGCCCCTTTTGTAATGATTAGGCACTTGCACTTGCAGTCTCTGCACCCGGCAATCATTCACTCGATACTGTGATTATTGTTATTACCCCCCACCCAGTATGCATACGTTCCAAATTTTCCACTTTAGTCACCCTTTAAAAGACAAAATTATTTCGCTTGAAACTTTTTCTAAGGTAATAGTGGTGGAAATTTGATTAGGTCTAGTAGGTACCTTGCTCCCTAATCAATTCGTAATTAAATTTCCGGTCTTATTAAGATTTAATGCGCCTCACCACTTGCTAATGAAATAAAGCGGCTACAAGATTTCGGAATAATGCCACATCTGATCCGGGTGGTCCAATTTATAAGCGAATTAAATTACGATAATAACATAATAGGAGGAAATGCGGCGTGTTCGATTGAGACATTCATCGTTGCTCCTCCGACTATCAAACTAAAATAATCGGGGATTATCATTGTTTGCACATGTCACAGTGGGCGAATGAATCTCCCCTTACCTTAAAACCCCCTGTATAGTAGTATCCATGTGCATAAACAGAAAAGGGCCGCGTATTGCTCATTTCGCGGCCATACGGTCAAGTGGGGTAACTCATTTCTTTGGCATAGCATCTCATATTGCTTTCAAAATATTGAAAGCTCGATGGTAATCGGAGATCGCGTAAAAATAAATTCGCTAAATGAATTTTTTTCCTTTCGACACCGACACGGTGCGCTATACTTTGGTATGGAACCATAAATAATTCAATGAGATGTCAGAGTGGAATATCAATAACGCTACTGAAGGCTTCAACATCCATCCCCAAAACTATACATGTACAGGTTCTTGTCGGGCCACCCTTGCCACAGGCAGGAATTCTTGATCGAGTTAATTATTCATAACCGAAACGCCCCCAAAAAATACGCATCATCTATTAGTTTATCTGGACGGTGGAATCGCTGTTTGTGATTGAAAAATTCAAACGGGCTTTTCATAACCGAATTTTATCGTACATGGGGGCGGACAGCAGCCACAACATTACGATTGATTTTTTAATGTAAATGTTATTTATTTATATATACTTAATGGTACCTGTACGGTTGTAGTTAGTTTTTTCAAAGACGTAAATAATGCAACTTTGGTTTTGGTGAGTCATTAAAACGGATTAATTTGTAGCAAACAGAGTTTTATAAAATATCCGTTTTTGTTACAAGTTTTAAATGGAAATGCTATCAAAATGCAACACTTTTCAGTAGTTTGAAACATAAATAAAATATTTATAATAACTACATTATTTTTAATACTAATTCGATTCCATCGAATTCGCATTTTGTAAAATCCATATTGTTTTTAAATAGGCGAAATTAATTGAAAATTGGTACATGTGCATTAACAAAAATGTTGATATACAATTACAATTTATAAACTGGAAAAAATATTAAATGCAAAAATTTGATTTGCATCAAAGGATTTTGTTACAAATTACTACTAAATAAATATCACTGGTCTACAATTTTTTGGTCATTTTTGACATAATTCTGTGATTTTTTTAAGAAATTTTGCGCAATAATTGAGTTTTTGCTAAAAAGGTAAATTTTTGGTCACTTTCGACCAAATTTGGTGATGTTTTGTTATAGTTTAATAAAAACTGATGGTAGACGCAAAAAACTGAAGACACGTTTAAATCTTCATATTCATACTAATTTAATTCAAAGGAGGATTGAATTTTTAGCGTAATGAATTGGTTTGGAGAGCGTTGACGGGTCCCAATCCGCAAATCCAAACAAAAAGTCATATTGAAACTGGCATTATCTTCTTTGATAAAAATTGCAGGAAAATATAACGAGCGGGAGGACTTTGTCTGTAATTAATTTACATTGGGAGGCTTTTTTCCCTGTCGATTCTAATTAAATTTGCTCGCATCTCGAAATATTCCATCTTTGGAAAGTACAACATCAAACAAGCTCGCTTGCTATGGCGAAAAGGGTGTTTTTTGTGCCATCACAGAGGAAAATCTTAATTGACAGAAATTAAAAAGTAATGAAGTGAATTGCGCGCCGCGCCGGCCGTCATGGACGAATGAAATCGAGGATATTCTATTCGAAAGGGTTGCTAAATCCTAATTTGGGCTTGATTATAATAATTACGTCTGGAAAGGAAATTGGTGTTTTCCAGTTATGAAAAAGGCTCTTCGGAGAGCGCTCGTATCTTTTTAAAATATTAAGCTTTTTTAAGTACATGAAACACACATTTGCCGAAATGGATTTTTTCCTCTAGTCAGAGTCAGTCTTTTCCTCCGTTCTATTCGCGATACGAAGATGATTTTATTTTGCCTAATTGAAATGTGCACAAAGCGAAAACTGAAAAAGTATCTGGCTGAAATCCAAATATAATTACGGAGTAGCCTGAATTCCTAAAACTGTTCAAATACCGCCTGTTTGCACAGATCCACAGCAATTTCACGAGAGGCGCGCTTTCTCTTCCCATCGTTCCGCCCAAGAATCCGACGAGTTTACATGGCAAAATGAAAACATCAAACAGCCGAACCCAATTATAAAGATAATTTTTCGTGTATTGCTTTAAAAATGTTGAAAAGTTTAATTGGAGTAGTAGGTACAACGTTCGCAAATGGAAAATTACTGTTTGACTTAGATGTTGAAATATTAAATGGGAAAAATTCGCAAACAGATATATCAAATATTCAGACCTACTATCAATTATTCCACTATTATAAACCCATACTACTTGCGCACTCACTCCTATCGATAAACTCAATTTATGGAGTGCTTCAATGTCGGATGCATTATTTGCTTTCGAGGCACGCATTTATTATTCGATTTGTAACAAATACTAGCTATTATTGAACGTATTTCGGGTCTTGTATGCCAAGGGAGGAAGAATATACTGAATGTGACAGTAAGTCTCTCGAGATCTTCCTTTGTTCTTCAAACAACACTTCTTTTGCGTTCTAAAATCATATAAAAAACCTTTGATAGTACTTTTCAGACTTGACATTATTTATGTTGTTCTTAGAAATGAACGTTTCTAAAACAGTTTGAGAAATGAAATCTAATGACCAAATAGCTTATTCTTACTCTTACTCTTATAGAGTTAAAACAAATCTTTGTTTTTTCAAATAAATTATTTTTGTGTTTTGTCTTTTTGGGATATGGACCTATTCGGAGTAAAATGTTCTAAGAAATCAAATGGCCCCGGGAAATCCAGAAAATCTAGGGTAAAGTCTCATTAGCAACAAGGACCAAATAACTTTTTTCTTACTAAATCTTAAACATCGAAAAGTGTAAAATTGGGAAAAGTTAAAACGAATTTTGATTTATTTCTTATATCATAAAATATTCTGAGAAATCAAATGACTCGGAGAAATGCAGAGAAATAAAAGAAAAAACTAGTTCGTAATAAGCTTGACTAGTGTTAATGGTGGAACAATGTATATAATCATTTCATTTCTGGTCAATTTCCGATTTGAGTCATCGCTCTCCTGAGCAAAGTAGATGCATCCACATGTCATTTCCCAGACACCCATCGGTAACAAGAACCCAGAGCTAGTTGAGCCCCTCTGTCTAAACATCAAACGAGGGGAAGCGAGATTTTGATTTCTTAGCACAATTTCTCAACAATTGCGAGTATAGTTCCCGAATCAGGTGCTTCAATTAATTAAAATAAAGCTTCGATATTCATCGCTTTTCTCTCCAACAAGTTAATAGCAAAGTTAGGCCGCTCCAAGCTTATGAACTACTTCACAGACAGGTCAAGCGTGCTCTAGTGGCTTTTGCTAGATTCAAATGCTGTTTTAGATTGTTTGTGTTGCCCTCATCGGTCTATATTGAACTCGTGCTTTATTTGCATGTGTCTCAGGATGGAGAGAGTTTCACTCGCTCGAGCATGATGTGTAGTAAATTAATTACGGACGAAAACGATGATAATAAAGAAGCAGAAGGACGACTGTGTGTTTGCCAAATAGCTGGAAACAAAACAAACGGAATAAATTAATCTGTAACGATTGGACTTGACGGTGATTAAAAAATAATAAAAAGGGAAGTGCGAATGTGAAGGGGACATTACAAGGGGTCCGATCTACTCAGCGATGAATTGACATTATGTCCTCGTTTATGCCACGTCTTTCGACGTTATTCCAGGCGACGGCGACGATTCTAATCACTATCAAATTCACTTCATTGATCCGAAAAGTGATTGTATATTTTATCCTGCGCTCACTCGTTTTGGCAAACATTAGCTTGTTAAACACGATAAATTAATTTTGTATTGGCACTTATCAAGGCCTGAAATAATAAGCATATGATGCGTTTGGAGTCACATCTGTGCCGTTAACTAGCCATCTCGCAATGACCGCTCTAATCTGATAAGGTGTATAAGTTATGTCGGCATGTGTGTGGGAGCCTGGGCACATGCCGCATTTCAACCCACCCTATAATCACATTAGATGTGTCATCTGCAGCCTCTTAGCTCTGGCGCTTTTACTCGTGACACTATCCATCCAAAACACATGTTCCGGTCTTTTTTGCAGCTTTTGCGTGTGCGTCGGAATCGTCGAACAATTGGCCCAATGCTGTTTGGCGGTGAGAGGCCCCGTCCATGACGTCCCTCCAGCTTGTGTCTTCCTCCTTGCTGCCTTGGAGTTTCTAGCTGCTCTTGCTGATTGCTGTCCAGAGGATGCAGATCCCACACATTTAGTAAGATTTTTCAGATTACAGAAGGAAAAGTAATAATAACTTTGGGTTAAAAAACTCGCATTTATTTTTTTATGGGCAGGAAAGGGCTGATAAAAGTACTCAATCACATCCAAGAAAAAGCATTTTCGAAATTTCATTTTGTTTAAAATTCAGGAACAAAATTGATGGTTAATTTTGCTTTGTTTATTACAATTTTTGCGAAATAATTAGGTTCCTGCAGTAAAAATGTGCTAATAAACCCAAAAATTGAAAAATGTTGAGTTTTGATCCATGTAGGTGATTTTTCAGCTAAGTTAATTTATGAAGAAATTCAAAAACGTATTTAAAAGCTTGAAAAAAGTATAACCCCTTTCTCGGTTAAATTTTCTCATATCTTTGGCTTAATTTTCACGAAATTTCACTCATAATAAACGAAATCGAGTAAAACAGGCAATGTAACATCAGTTTCATTTTATTTTGTTTTGACAAAATCTTAGAAAATAAATGAGTTTTAGGTTCAAAAACGACCAAATTGACTGAAATAAGAAAATATTAATGGCAATTTCGATCAAATTTTATGCTTTTTCAGACAATTTTACTGAAATTGATCGAAATTTATCACTCGAAACAAGCAAAAATTAATTTATTTGTTGATTTTTCTGGGTGAAAAACGTCCTAAACATTTAAAAGAAGCAAAAATTATGCAGTTTTTGGTTTTATTTATGGATTTTTGGGTATGTTTTTGTGGTATCTGTAAAAACCTAAAATTTTGAATTAAAAATAGGAGATGATTTCAGACCAAATTTTGTAATTTGGACAAATTTTTACTTAAAAACGAGCTAAATCGCTAAGGAAACTTGTATCAATTTTTATTTATTTTGTTATTTTTGGTGTGGTTTTAATAACTTGTTGCAAAATAAATCAATTTCAACCTAAAATAGATAAAATAACATTAAATTTTGGGATTTTTTTCGAAAAAACTTAGTTTTTATCACGATAACTAAAACTGAAAATAACATCCATTTTAGAATAATTTGGTGAAATTTCGGTCTGTTTTTATAAAAATTTTGCGAAATATTTGTATTTTTGGCTAAATAATATGCTCAGAAATTCATAAATTGGTGATTTTTCGGACCTTGCTAACGAAATGTTGGGAAAAACTGGCATTTAAACTATTATTTATTTAAACTTATTTTTTATTTCGTCTAAAAATGTGAATTTTCTTCATTGTGGGCAATTGCAGGTAAGTACTTTACACGGTACTGAACTATTGGGGGCCGTGTCAATGCTGTACGGCACATTGCTACCCCCAGATTCTTCCCCACGTGTCGAAGGCCAATCTCCTCCCATCATTCCTGACCCTTGTCTCTATTTGGCCACTGCAACTTTCCGACTTCTTCGTCGAATCGCCGAATTGGACTTAATTAAGTTTCAGGTTAGTAAGTACATCACACAGTTGTTTGCAGATTGGTCTCTAAAACCATCATGTTTGCAGTCGCGCGCGCGCGGTTATTTTAATTGAATCAGTTTGCTGCTTCCAATTGAAAATTAGCTTTGTACCCCGAGTTTGAAGTTAATTTCGTGGGAGGTCTCTGGGGTCGAGAAAGCAGCACTGTTTGTTTGGCCGTATATTCTCTAATTAAACCCGTCTTGTGTTTCTTTTGTTGTGTCAACACACTGATGTAATTTTCATAACGTGTCCGGTTTTAGAAGAGATTGTTATTGAAATTGTGTTCAACTCGTTGTTTCGATAACGAGGTTACAACTTTGGTTTTAGGCCCGCAAATGGCAAAACTTTGATTTCAGGGATAATTTCTAATTTAAGCGAAGGCTTTAATATTCTCGTGTGCTATAATTTTGTTTTTAACGAAGTGTATTTGCATGGTCTGGCCCCTAGTTTGCACAGATGACCTGGCGTGAGATTGATATGTGTTCATTGGCAATCCCACCGCTCTTGATTAACTCCCACGGGAGTGAGCGTGTGCCCTGCAAAGCACTGTCGAGTCTCCAGAGACGGTCCCGTAACTAACAAACCGACTGTTGGCTTAAACTAAGACACACAATAACCACAATTCAATTTTCCCGAACCAAAATGATTGATTGATTTTTTTATTTATTAATTTTATTAGGAAGCACTTGGTGCCGAGGGTATTTCCTTGCAGTTTCGTCATATTGCAAGTCACTTAATTTGGTGCTGTGCACTTCCGACAACGTCTCCAAGAAGCAAAGACAACAGTGAGATTCATCAAGAGCTGCTTCACGAAGTGATTGCCGTTACTGGTTACTTTGCTGTGGAAAATAATGAGAATCAGGTCAGTGGTTTAAAAATCTATAAATCAATCCCGACCTCAATATCGGAAGTGTGAACACTTTTTTCATTGCGTGTCTAATAACTAACGTAGGAAGTGGGGAAAGTCGGTAATGGAAGGAAGCTTCCTAGTCAAGGGTTGAATTGACGTCATAAATGTTTGATTTTGTGTGATTTCAAGTCACGATTTTTACTAATTAGTATGGTAATAAATCCATACATAACTCATTCACCTATGTAATAGTCCGATACCATCATGGTGATAACCGTTTGCGTGCCACTGACTTACCTGTTAGCTTTTCCGCGAGCCATTTAATGCCACTTCCGGTCACACGGAATGAACACGTGTTTCTACAGTGGAGAGGGTGACGAAAATTGTCTATTTTTATTAATTTCCCAGCAAACAACTTTATTTATACGTACAGGTGGTCAAACGCATTCAAATCTTACAAAAATTGGTATTTTTATGGAAGGAAAATCGCTCGTTAAATACAACTTTTGTTCCAACAAAAACGCAACTGAAGATTGCAAAAGTACTAAAGTTTGTTGTTAAACTCTGATTGATTATTAGTTAAAATATGACGTTTTTAATAATAAAAACAGATTTCTTTATCTTCAGTTATTTGAGTTAAATTCGCAAAGATAATTTAAACAAAGTGACAAAAAAGAAGCGAGGAGTTTTATTAAATTATTTAAACAAATTAAAAAACTACAACAGGGAAAATTAACGTACGGTTCGATTTGGCAATTTCTCCCCGAAAAATAATTTTTTGCGTTGGACGTTTTGTTGTTTCGCGTCGCCGTTAATTTCCATATAAATTAGAAATTAATTTAACATTCCTGTCGAAGCTATCGGCTTTAAAACGCTCATAATATCGTAAAATATAATGCAGTGAACAACAAAATGCGGGAATCGCGTGCCGTAATTTAATCTAAAAACATGTAGAGCCACGACCACGAAGAAAGAAAGAAAGACATCGTTGTCTGGTGGTGCTAGTGTCCGGTAGGAATTATTTCGATTAGTGAGTGAGTTGAGGGGTGTGGTATTGTTACAACCGCCTCAGAAACGGTGATGATAACACAAGAACAAGAGAAACAACATCAATCTGACTGGTGGTGTTTTTCGCGGCAGCTTCGATGGCGCCCGCGCTATCTTAATGACGGCGGCCGGCGAGACCAAACGGCCGAAGGAATGCAGAGATGCTTTCTGGCCCAATTGCACCCACAAAGAGAAAAAAATCATAAAACTGTTACACAATTTCAACTAAATTTCGTGTGTTCTTCATTCCAATTCCTTTGCCCCGCCGTTTCCAGTCCCACTCCACTCCTCCAGATTTGAATTTCTTGCCACTAATTGAGTGTTTGGTAATTACAAAGTTACGAATCCTTCCATTCTGATTTAAATTGGCTTGGAGGGGTTCGTGTCAATATTAGGTTTACTTCTAGTCTTCCTGACCCTTTTCCGCACTACAATTCCTTTTTGGGACTTGAAAATTTTCTTTCAGATGTTGCTAGTGAGTGGGCAACCTCCTTCTGTTCTGCAACAGCTTTGTTCGTTGCCATTTCCTTATTTCTCAGTGGAGGGGCTTTCGAACGTTCTGTATCCAACTTTGCTGGCTTGCTGCGTTCGAAACGAACACACCACTGCAATTCTAAAGCAGGAACTTTCCTACGATGTGAGTAAAAAGTTGGGGGTTTTGGTCGTGTTTGTGACTTGGGGTTTCAGATTTTGGAGGATTTTCGGAAATCAACAACAGGGCAACAACATCGGCTGGTTAAACTTTTAAATAAAAATCACGCTTAAAAGTTGTAACGTGCAATTTAATTAAGTCGATTCCATTAGTCATTAAACTAACTTATGTCTAACAGCGTACTGATTTTTAATATAATGTGGCACTTAAAAATCTTCACTTTGTTTAGTTTTGATGTGATGTAACGTTTTGAGAGATTATTATGTGATCGTGATGGTAATTAATTAACACACTTTAATTATGTGTAGCTTTTCTATATAATAAAGTAGCGAGAGAAATTAAATAAATAAAATTTTATTGATATTGTAATAATCAATAGTTACCTCCCTCGAGATCTTTACCGTCTTCTGCATCTTCCCCTTGAGAAGT
Organism: Tribolium castaneum; assembly: GCF_031307605.1. Taxonomy (NCBI): domain Eukaryota; kingdom Metazoa; phylum Arthropoda; class Insecta; order Coleoptera; family Tenebrionidae; genus Tribolium; species Tribolium castaneum. The sequence continues at coordinate 24,369,500 of NC_087396.1, read as the reverse complement.
GTCGTGTTTTGGGGGGAGGTCGCGTCCCTATGCTCTTAGTGCTAAGTGCTTGTGTTAATCTAAGCCCCCTGCTGTCCTTCGCTGTTATCGCTGTGTGTGAAACTGCACAATTTTTTGCAGCCTTTCAAAGCGCTGAAATTTTTCCTCGAGGTAAGTAACACAACTGAAGTATTTTTTACAATTTTTTTTTAATCCTTGAATTTAAATTAATAGAAAACGTTCTAATTTATAAATACAAAATTAAAAATGTGTTGCATTGTTTTGACTTTACTAAACAGCTGAGATACTGGAAGCCTGAGAAACAAAAAATCGGGTAAATGTTTGCAAGTGAATGTTGCAGTTGTGAGCATTAGCTTGCATCTTGACCTATGAAATTCTTTCTATTAATGCGATATTAATACCTATCAACGATTTCTTGTCCGGATGTATGCTTTTAAGCCGATCGTGTGAAACAGAAAAATCTGCCGCTCCGATTGTAAAAAACCTCCAATTAAGTTGAGAGCTCGTATCCGTTGATTTTACACTTGAAACGCATGTGCGACATAAAGTCAAGTGGCGCTAACCGTAAATAACTGAAATAGTTAAGCTAGTGAGTCGTTTGAAATACCCACATTTATCATTTCCTTTTCCTCTATAATAGTCGGTTCGAGAGGTGGACAAGAGGGAGCAAAAAGTCCATTTCCGGGAATGTCACAAGAATTAAAAATTATTTGCGGGATGTACTTACTAAAGGGGTGTAGGCCACCCTTTCTAAGGCAATTAAAAAGAACGAATGACAATGCCTGGAGACACATTAGCGTTACTTCCACATCTACATTTACCTGTGTTACGTCATGCAATCGATATCTCATCGCGGTAAAAGGGTGAAGCTACCCCTTTACACCCCCGCTCTACCGCCGTTCAACACCACAAGTACCAGGACAGGAATAAAAATAATCAACGTCGGTGCTGTAATACCTCGAATGGTGTTAACTTGATGACACTATTGATCCCTCCAAAAAAAACTTCAAAATATTACTTCCACTCTGATTTCAAAAATCATCCATTTGAAAAACACCCTTTAAATTTATTTACTTTGAAAGCAAAAGTGTCTTAATTTATTTCAAAAACTGTGAACTGAAAAATAAGAGCCATTTTCCGAACAGTATCAGTAGAAGTGAATTTTCCACATTTTTAAAATTTGAAATACAAACTGATGACGGACGGGACACAAAAAAACTCACTTTTTTTATCGTTAAACAATCATTTTAAAATTCTGGTAATTTAAAAGACACAAATGAACCTATTGAAACTTTTGATGCTTCCACTTTTGATTAATTTACTTTTTGTTTAGGTACTTATGACGGACGGGACAAAAAAATCATGTTTGTGAAAATAGCTCTAAAAAATTTATTTAGATAGGTTTTAATTATTAAAGACTGACTTATGCTACGATTTTTGTTTCTTGATTTATTTTATGAGATTGCGGAATAAAAGGCCTTGGTTTAAAAATATTAGGGAAGAAGTAGCTTTTGCTTTATCTGTGCGAAAGCTCCGAATCCGGTCCTGCCAGTGTTTGGTTTGGGCTTGGGGGCGGCAGGCAATATGTGTAATGGATAGCGAGCATAACGAAGAGGGGGCGGCTTAAGGGCAGCAGCACTGTCGTTCATTCAATTCAAACCACAGCTGCTTCGCTTTTGCATACTCCACCTACGCACGAATTCGGTACAATAATTTCAAAAATCCAACGCAAATACTAATATCAAACTGTGTTTTTCGAATTGACACCGACGTTTATAACATAAATATTTTTCGATGTAAACGAATATCGGTGTTCGGCGTTTTTAGTTTGATGATGTATGATTCTGACCGTCTGCTCTGTCTGGAAATGTGCGGCTAACGCAAACATCACGTATGCATTAAAACGTCAATTTTGCATCATCGACGTGTTAAAAGTACGCCCTCGTATGTGCTGACTAGAGGAAAATAAATACGAAAGAAAAAAATGTTTAAATTGAGTCTGAGTCGATCATTTCTTTCTTATAAATTTCAGTTATGTTCTGAAGAAATGACCTTATCTACCGTCTCAGAACAAAACAGTTTGTTCCAGTGAATTCAGCGGCTCTTTTGAAATTCTGAATTTTTTGCTAAAATTTCCTGAGTAATTCATTTTTACCTTCAAGAAAATGAAAAAATTATTTTTTATACTCGTTCTATCATAGTTTTTTGAATTTATATATGCCTCTACATCCCTCTACAGTTGTTAAAAGTCCACAAAAAGTCCATTTGATCGATTTTTTGATGTTTGGTTTTTCCAATTTTTGTCGCGATTTTGGTCAATTTTCGGTACCCGGAAAATTTATCGAGCTATAACTTCGGAACTATTAAAGATAACCCCATGAAGTGTATTATCGTTAGAAAGCCCTTTAAATTATCTATCTTTTTTAAAAAAGATCATTTTTCTCCGACTAATAGTTTTCGAGAAAATTGCAAATAAAAGAAAAAATTAGTCAAATTTTAAAAAATTCGTACCTAAAAAACAATTGGGAATTTGGCAATTTTCTCGATGCCAATCGATTCCCCGGATCATTTTGCGTTGGTATGGATTAAAAGAGTTCCACTTTTTCGAATAGTTTAGCCGCAATTGAGAAAATAATAAAAACAAAAAAAAATGTTAATACCCAAAATTGAAAAATGCAATTTTTTAAATTTTTTTTTCGGAAATTTTGAAATTTTTTGCCAAAAATTTGACTAAATAAGAGGCAAAGATAATTTTTCTTCAAAAGAGCTGAAATTTAAGCTTTTTTTGTTCTAAAGATTGACTTAAATGAAATTTGAATTGAGTCAAATTACTTCAGAAAGTCGCCGCCATGTCAAAAACAGGTCCAATACCTTTTGTGAAAAATAATATAAATAAACATTTCCGAAAAAAATGCAATTGTGAAGCTCTAAAGTCCACGCAATAAAATCATCCAGCACCCAATCAGTAAATATTTCAAGTCATTGTCGCAACACAATAGCGAAACATTCACCAATATGCTCATTCATCGCTGAAACCCCACCACACCACAAACCCCCATCTCTTTCCCTCCCACAACCCCAATTCTCCCTTCAACTCCACTTCGGACGTGGAGCAAAAGCTCGCTGAAAAAGCTCAAAGGTAGTGGAGCGCAACGGCGCACCGTCGAGCGTCCGGCAGTCACGTGACGCCCGTAACTTCTTTATTCAGCCGAGGACACGTGGCGACGCCCTCTGCCCGCAAATTGCACGTGTGCACTCAGAATGTGAAACAGTCAAAAGGGTAAAGAACGAACGCGGCATATTCTCAGGTTTGTTATTGATAGTTTCTTTTAGTTCATTATCCGGCCGCGTGGCGCTAGCAGTCATGTTTATAGAATATCACGCGCAATTATGTTAAATTATCTACGGTGTGGGATTAGTTATTGTGCTCTTTTTTTTGTTTGATTGAGATTAAAAATTCGTGGGAGTATATTTATCAACAAAAAATTCATATAATCTCGGGTTTTATTCGTCAATGCGAGGCGATAGCCGAGCTATTAGTACTACTGGAACATTTTCAATAACCGCCAACAAAAATAAATAGGCTGCCGTTGTTAAAACAAGCGAACGAATATCACATTTCGTAAATAGAGACGGCCCCCTGACTTGGGAATAACAAACATTGAGGTTAAGCGGCGATGGTCTCGGGATCATATTTCTTCGTATAGGAAAATTCGCATTGTAGGAAAAAACACAAATCATAAATGTCGGAGTTGCAAGTTTTCACATAAATCCACCCACAACCACTTATGCTAATGTTTCCGCAATATAACCGCAAAAATCACTCAGTCAAAAAATGCCCCTTTTCACAAACAAACAATTAAATAAGTAAAATATCCGGTCATACTTCACGATGATAAATCATGAGGATACAAAGGGGATGATTTGTCGGAGACCATTTGTTATATGATAACGCGTGCCGGCAGGAAACGTCCTCGGGAACCATTCTTCCAAGATGATAAGGGAAAGTGGAACAAAGGACCCCATAATTCGACAGGATGTGATTGAAAAGTGGGTGACTTTCGAGGTCGGGAAAACCAGACATTCAGTGCCATTTCTTCAAATTTTCATAACAATAGTTTTACCAAAATCTTGTTATTATCTATTATTTATATGAATGTGTGCTCTATTTCATCCGAAAACAATTCAAATGCGTTATGCAATTTTGTCTAAAGGTCTGTAATCAAGTCTATTTTTTTTGATAAAATGGATAATCAAATCATCTGAAATTTAGGGAAAATTATCTCAGGATTTCCAAACTGTCTCTATTTTTCTTCTATCGCCAAAAGTTTTGGTCAAAGATTGAGACAAAACACTTTCTTTTAAGTTGTTAACTAATTAATTCAGAATTCATTTTGACATTAAATTGTCCAGTAGTTATTCGATTTATTCGGTGGACGTTCTATGGACAAAGGGTTGAGCGAAAAAAAAAATAGAAATCGAATATAATGTATTATTTCCAGCTGATTTGTATTAATATTCAGTCCGTCGCTGCGCCTCCTTTAAAATGTTTTCGTAGGCAAAGGTGGCTGAAGTGTCGATTCGGTCTCGTGCCTTGACAGTTAAACGGCAGGATTAGTGAGATGGTTCAGTTGATAAGCAGATGAACATGCTGATACAACAGCCTCTGTCTACGTCCACCGGCAATTACTCACTAATTCCTCACCGATTGCCATCGCTGCATTCCATCACAACAAAAAGCCATTCCCATACAATAAAACAACGAATATTTCGTTATACTTATTCCTTATTAAAATGTGTCGTCCCACCTATTGAACAAGCATCACTATGATATTGACAGGAGATCCGATTAGGTTGTATGAAGGGGACTCTCGTTACTCTTGACTTACCAATTACCTAATGAGGGGACGTTTATTAGGTTTACTACTGCAGCAAGGGTTGACTTACACTGTTTACCGACCTTATTGTCATCTCTGGAATCACCGCTCCGTGTTGGCATATGGCCTAATGTAACATGTCTTATTCAATTATGTGCTAATCGTGTGTATAGCTAAACTGAAGCGAAATCTGCTGCACTCTAGAAGGCTAATCCAATTTACAAACTAATCCGAGCTTAAGCACAATTCAAACCCACTTGCAAACTTCTGGTTTCTATGAAGATAAGCCAAAAATATTGAGGCCAACTGTACTCTGGATTAGCCTATAAAGCCAGAAAAAAATTCAGCAAAAGCGAAACGAAAAGTGGAACGTATTATTATTTTACCTGTACTTTAATAAAACCTTGTTTAATGTAAGTATTTAAACTGCAATTAAATGTAACTCAATCAAATTTTGCCACTGTTTTGTAAAAGTTGTAGAAAAATAACGTAAAAAAATTGTTAATTGCTTTACCTACTGATGGAATCATGGCTGTAAAATTTTGTAGTGAAGATACAAATAAAAAAATACGTACAAACACATATTTATCTGGAATGTATTTTACTCGTTATAATAATACACTACACGCTGCAGGCAAGTTTATATTTCAGGTAAAAAGCTTTTACCTAGACAAATGGGTTTAGTTTGTGTTTAATATGTTAACCTAAATGATTTTCATGCAAATGGTGGGGTATCATTACCACCATTTTTAAGCTTTGCAAAGATAAATTGGTGTTTTTGAAGCACAAGTTGGGAAAGTGAATTTTTATCAGAATTTTTCTGGCTCCAACAGATGTAGTTTTGCGTTATTGTCCGCATTTTTCAATCAGTCGATTTCCCCACGTCGTATTAATTCCGGCGAAAGTGTAATTTCTGTAAAGTCGTCCCTGTTGCTGGATTGTTGAGCGCGTTTCAATAGAATAGCTCTGATTACACTTGTCGCTGTGTCCTGTAATCATGGGGAGAACCTCCCACGACACTGATTAAAACCCCTAAACAAAGGTTAAACGCGCTGAATCACAATTCTTACATCGGCTGATGAGACAATTGGATCATACAGAATGCTGCTAATTGACGAAATCCATTAAAGAAAAATCCCAACAATATCTCTACACTGTCAGGCATTATCTATTCGAACGGTGTAAATAATGGATGTGTATTTATGACAATCTCCGAACCATATTGCCTCCTGTCAGATTGTTTATAGACAATCATTCCAGCTTTAGTCGAGTACCATGCCATGCGGTGCTGAATTTTTGATGGACTTTTATCTGGAGCACTTGCACTGATATCGCAACAAATACAGTTGGAGGTAATTGTTGCTTGCTTTAAATAACTGTTACCGACTTTTTTACAACTGGAACGAGGAACGCATTTAGCAAACTAATAAGAGAGCCATTAATTATGGTAATAAATAGCACAGATTAGTAGCATAACGATAATAATACTAATACAGTTATTTGACTTGGGCTGAGAAAATTAATCACCAGTACCTATTATTTGGTGTACGAAATAAATCCTCCAAAGTTTCCTCTAGCCTAGCGTCCGAAATAACGATCGGCGGTGAAACACAGAGGAAGGTAAAGTTTTAATCTCGCTAATGCACGATTTAAGCCCCAAACTTTGATCGGGTCGACACATTTGATCGAAAAAATTTCGATTATTCGCCCATTATCGCAATTATGCAGAAACTGTTCCAGTCGAGGTGATGCGTGATGGCGTGGCTGTTGCTTGCGTGCAATGGAAGCGGCTCCGGTTCCTCCGGGAAATCTCGGTAAAAGCTACTGATTTACAGATTTCATTACGCCACCAGGAAGAGCTTTCCGGACGACTCCGGCGGCTTTGGCGCACACTGGAAAACTTCTCACGGACCCCTATCCACACAAATTTTCCCACCGATTATGCGTTCTGTCTTACAGGTGCCTTGCACACCTGAACTTGTTTCCGGTAGGGCAAAGACAAGTGTGTTTTTCTTAATTGTTTCCAATTTTTTTGCGTTCGCTGGCATCGCAACATTTGACTTGAATAATCGGCTTTATGATAAAGCTGACATATGTGAGGCGATACGTCAATGGATTAAAACATGTATAACGGTGTAAACGGGCCTTAATCCTTATAATGCACATGAATATGGAGAAACGCTCTAATCCGTCTCATTGAGCGAGATCGACCCCAAAACAGGCCACGATTTTGGCCTACAAATAACATGTGTGTGACGAATGGAATAAGACGATTAAGTTTTTAATACGATAGTGAAAATTTGAAAGAAGGGAGTTTGTCGGTGAGTTTACCCTTCACCGCATTAAACACAAATTAGCGCAGAGCTGCTAATTGTTGGATTCTTGCCCTTCACTGGCATTAGAACAAATCGGTGCCAGTTTGGTTCGACCTCTAATAAAACAATAAATAGAACATCGATCAGTAAGGAAATGATCGCTGCTTCCGGATCGTTCCGGAAACAACACTGCTATTAGCCAGAACGGCGTTCTTGCAGTTTTGTACTCGTTTAATGATTTTGGAGCAGCAATGCGAAGATCGAACGATGATAAGATAACTCTTTGCATAGCAGACGTCGAGATTAAGAGATTTCAGTGACGTTTACATGAAATGTCGAGAATTGCTGTCACTTCGGTAGCCCGTGTCTCCATCGGTGCGAGATCGAAGAGATAGGGTTAGGAAAGACCAGGAATCCTATTAAAGTTTTATTGAGGGAAATGTGACTACAGAAGAACCAAGTAATTGTCAGATTAGTCGGGAAAAACTCGATCCATCTCTTGGGCTTGTAATAAATACGCCATAAGAGTGCAGTGACACACATATACTGTATTTATAGGTATACTGAGGGTGTTTCCCCCAGTAAATAAAGTCTGAGTCGGCTAAAAGCATATCTGTGTATGAAGTAAGTGAATTTAGACGGCCGTCGCAGGGGAAGGATAGGGAATATAGCAGCAGGAATATACTTTTGGAAAAGTCGGCGTCTCTTTGACGTAGAATCACTGGAAAAATGCCAGAGCATCAAAACTAACTTCCAAGAGGTTCACGTTGTCGCAATGTGGAAATACACATGCACCACGATTCCGGAGGAAAATTTATAACGGCACCCGGACTTGGCCGGAATAAATCCGGACTTGCAATTTTTACACATTTTTTTAACTTTGTCAAAGACAGTTTTCAAATCTTCAATCTTCCGCAAATTGATTTGATTCTCAAACTGGCTGATAACTTAAGAACTATGTTCATTATTATCATATTTCGTCTATTATCTCCAAAATTGAAAACTCTAGAAGAAAAATAACGACAAATTTAGAATTCTTAGAGAATCCTACGTCGAATAGCAATACTTTTGGCAAAAATTTTTGGTTATTGTGACCTTAATGATATAATTTTTGTATTGGTTTTATTGGAAAATTATTTTAAATCGAAATATTAGAATATTTTGCTACAAATTCGTGTTCAAAAATAGTAAATATTTAACTAGTAAAATGGGCTTTTTATTCATATTTTGTCCAATATCTCCAAAGCTAGGCATCGAAGGACAAAAATGGAGACAGGTTTGGAATTCTTGGATAATTTTACGTCAAATGGGCTTACTGTTAACATAAATATTCGCTTTATTGATATTGTTTTATTGCTGCAACGTAAAAATTCTGCTAGTGTTTGAGTTTTCAGTTTCCGCTCGAATTGGTGATCTAGGTGGAGTTGTGTGCCCACTAACAAATTGTTAAATATTCGGAATGTTTGTAGCGCAATTAATAATTCCTCCAAACAGCGTGTTAATTGAAATTTTTCTTCCGGTAGTCAGTGTGGCCAATTATCCAAAGCTTGTTAATCACAAATCCACACAAAACTGAAGTTAAAGTACCGCTTTTTCTTTCTTCCTGAAAAGCCATTTGCTGCATGATAGACGCCCATTGTTTCTAAATGGATGAGCAAACATAAACGGTGTTATCGTACCTGCCATTAGCGTTCAATCGATTTAGATATTAAAAACATTACGTTTCTGATATAAACGGCACAATAAAAACTCTACCTCCATTAATCTTATTTCGCTTTTTGTTGCTCAATATAATGTTAATGATGATGGGACTGGAGAATAGGCAACAACGTTTCATTTAGCGATGATGCTTTAAAGCGAGATGACTATTTTTGTTGTTTTGACACGCAAGGAAGCGATAAATTCTGCAAGGGCCCTCTGATGGTCACTTGTATTGTTTCGAGGGGCAAATGGGCGCCGGTTCAGGCGACGACTTCCGGCCATGGACGACTCCAAACTTACCATAAACCAGTCATTTTTGACAGTTACACGCGACACCTCTCAGGCCAGCAAAAGTTGACAACACAACGCCTAGCTAATTTCACGAAAAAATTCACCATGTTTATGTACGCTTAAGTTTGCTCAGTTTTATTGCGGACAAACACAATTTACGATCAGATAAATGCAAGAATTAATGAATTATTTATGGCAGAAATAAGCAAATCGTATTATTGACTTACAATGAAACAATTAAAACATAAAAGCCATGAGTATTAAAGTTCTAACATGTCGGAACTTGACTATATCCCATGGATTTTGCAGGAGCGCATTTAGATTTTTTGGAGTGAAATGGAGCACAAATTGAGGGTTTCTGGTGGGTTCTCTTAGCTCAAAACTGGGATTTAATTTCATACAGAAATCTTTTTTTTTTAAATTTTCAAAATCTACAAATAGTTGTTTGAAAAATTTGATTCTGTCAAGGATTATTACTAGTTCTCGAGAAATTATTTTTTTCCTTAAAAAAGTTGAAAAATCGCCTCTAATGCAGATGAAATTATGACTCCAACTAAGTTTTGTTGGCCTTTTCAGTTTTCCTAAGAATAAGATAGTTAAAAAAAAGGAGAAGTAAAAGTTTGCAAAACTTTTCAAAAACGGTTTTCTATACTTACCTACATAAAATTTTGCATAAAAGGAGTTTTTGCTCAGTTATTAACTTTTTTGGGACGTTTTCAAGCCAAAACGATGTAACTTTGAATCATTAGTTTTTGACGTGTTAGCAAATTCAAACAATTTGATTTCTATTTACTAACAGTGACGTTTTGTTTTTTTTTTTTAATATTAAAATTTTAGATAAGTATTCTATTTTTGTGAAGCTTACAGCGACTTTATAAGAAAGTTTCGTAGTAGTTATTCATCATTGCCTTGTTTTTGATAGAAATTAAAAAAGTAAAATGGTAATGTAAACAGCGAAACCTCGATAATCAGAGCCCCAATAATTTGTCCTTTTGGCCAAGGTTTTGGTTTGATGGGAGTTATAAATTGGTGATTTCGAATTGGTCGCTGTCGAAAGTTGAAATTCCTCGTCCGTTAAAATTCCAGCGTTAATCGAACGCGGATTGCAGCGTCCGTTATCAGCGAAAAATCCAGGGAACATACGGCAAACGGGTGGTCGGTTATGGTCCACTCTCATCCCGATAAGACATTCCCTGGATTCCAGACGTCCCCAGCGTCAAACCGCTGCTCACAACTTAACGATCCGCATCCGAGATTGATGCACAAATCACCGATAACGCACCGATGTATTTAAATAGCTAATTGGCTTGGTGGAATGCCGGTTTCCGAAAGGAAATAAACCGATTTTTTGTTTGTAGGAAGTGCTTTTAGAGTAATGTTGGGGCGCTATTACGGTGTCATGTCGTCGTGTTGTAACTACTTGTCATCCGTTCTTTTACAACCCTCTCCTGAAAGCCTTATTTTTAGAAACTTACTCCACTTAATACATTTTGGTGCGAGTTAATGTGATTTAGACCTGCACCCCCTAAACGGTGGCGATGTGTTTGTTTGAAATACCGCGGGATGTTTGTAAATAATGACACTTTTGCGAATGCTAAGACTAAGTGTGCTTTCTGGTTTCGTTCGCTTGAAACGCTAAATGGATTTAGGTGCATTTAAAAATTCCAACAATAGAGTGCTGGCTGATAGGTGGAAACATGCAGGCGCTTGTAATCCATTTTAATTGTGTTTATTACTTTTGGCCGAAAAAAATATTTTTATGTGCGAGTGTTCCGCTCTGAGACATAGGAAGCTAATGGGATAATTCAATAATAATAAGCGAGCGAGGAGCCGGGATTACAGGGCCGGAACGAGGGCGAGGGCCTTAGCAAGTGATTCAAAGTGACAGCATCGCCGAGGGGCACTTAGCAAATCCGGGCAACAAGGTGGAAGGAAGGGCCCCTTCTTGAAATTGGAACCCTTTGTTTCGTCATGTGTGATGCATGCAATCATCATTATTGCTATTAGTTAACATTGACGTTAGCACGAGGATGGCACGCTGATAGTGGTTGATGAGCGTGACTCGGCGGTGATTAGGGCCGCAGTCAAGTCACCCAACATGGGCCTCCGATGGTCACGCAACCCTCGACACCTACACGCCAAGCGAACATCTGCCCTGCAAAACCCTATACTTGCTCTTATCATTATTATAATAACAGCGCATAAATTCTAATTACGATAACGGCACCGCCTTACTAAAAATTTTGCTTTATAGGAAATTAGGGTAATACTGTAACGAAGCCAACCATAGATGAGCCACATAAAGTATTACTTTTACTACAAGTAACATAAGGTGCTGTTTTATCCGCATTCGTGACAAAGACTAAGACTAAATCACATAACTAATTTCAAAATGATTTTAGTAATGTTAAGGTTTTTATTCTTCGACACTGTCAAAATTTGCGGTTTTTCTCCTGTGTAAGGAAGTTTTGACAACTGATTGACATTTCTCAATACGAATCGTCAAACTATTTTTAAGATATTAAAAGCAATTTTAAGCTTTGTTAAGTCTAATTTGAAGAATAAAATGTTGTATTCAACTCGTTTTCATGTAAATCGCTTCATTTAACAATCCACTCGTGAAATAAAAAAATAAATAACTATTTTTATCTTTATAACTTTTGCTGTGCCGTTCCTTATCGCAAACATAAAATGTTCTTATTCTTTACGTTGTTAAACAAAACCAAGAATTTTTAATTTTCACTGTCTAATTTTAATATTGTTAGTCTTTAACAATTAAAACTTGTCTGAATAAATTTTTTACCACTATTTTTGTCCACAAGATTTTTTGTCTCGTCCGTCATGTGGAAACAAAAAGTAAATTAATCACAAGTCGTTGCGTATTGCCTTATTCTTCGATTTTGTGGTTTCAAAAAAGTTTCAACAGGTTCCACCTGGAATTAGTGTCTTTTAAATTAATAGAATTTTAAAATGATTGTTTAACGAAAAAAATGTGAGGTCTTTTTGTGTCCCGTCTGTCATCAATTTGTATTTCTTTTTCCTTTCCGTATTTCATATTTCAAAAATGTGGCTTTAATTGTAGTTTGCAAACAATTTGACTGGTACTAAGTTCCTATAAAGGAAAAAAAAACTGAAAATAAAATCGAAAAATTTATGCAAACTGTCCCGTCCGTTAAAATAAAATGACGAAAATGGTTAAACATTTTTTAGCGAAGCACGAACTTATTTTGCGTCAAAAATAAGCAAATTATATCAAAATCAACCTCTTCTGGGCAAGTTGTTTTTCAAACTTTACTTATTTTGCGAAAACTTATAAATAACGTTCAAGTTCAGCTAGCGATCCCCCGTGGATTTTTGACCTTTGGTCAAAACTAGTTTAGTAGCTCTTGTTATCAGTAGTCAGTTAGTAAATCGCGATTTTATTGAAATGAGCTTGTCAATGATTGGTGAAAAATGTGTGTTGCTATCTGTAGCGTGTCACGAGCAGCTCACCGACCAATGTCAACAATTTCCGGAACATACAAAGTCAATTTGCTGGTCACAACAAGACGTAAACCGTAAACTGACTAACACCCCAAATCACCGTTTCCGGAATTGTGTAAGGTGTACGAAGAAAAATGAAAAGCTCTTGTTCTTTCCCACTACTTTATTACGATTTAAAATGAACAAAGATATTGTGTTCAAGTGCAATTTCCAATTGTTCGTGAAAATCTGTATCGGGGCGTGGGCGCTTTATTACAGCCGATCAAGAGAGAGCTTTAATCACAGTTGGAGGACTTAATGTGCATGTCTCGGTCACTCCAACAATGCCCCTGGAGGGTTTCTACGCACAATACGTTATCGATTTATTCGAATTGCTCTAATGTCTTTATCGCAGATTTTTACACTCCCTCACACATAGCAATAACAAAGTCGGTCGAAATGAACACAAATATTTATAATTTTTTCTAAAACGTTTACATTGCGAGCACTGCATTTGCAAAATTGGTAGTTCCGATGACAGATTAATAAACGCAATGTTTACATTGGCCAAAGTTAGGGTCAAAAAACCATACTGTTTCATGTCCATCTAACGAGTCCAAAATGAGGTGGCAGCAATAAATCGCGCAGATGTTATCCAATTGGAAACCATCTGCGGAGGGTATGATTCAGTCTAGCACACTGTATCTGTATACAGGTAACAATCAACAATAATCGCCGGCACCTATCTGTCATCTGTTGATTGAAACAAACGAGCGCCGCCTTGATACAACATCAATCTTGCGGCAATATTTCAATTTTTCAAACATGGTATAATGCATGAAACAACGTGTGTGATGCATCCACTTTTTCTACAATTATTTCTTTTTGAATAATGGTGAGCTGTTTTCGCAGAAAGGGTGTGCAAATGGAGCCTTAGCATGATGGATGATGCTTTATAGTTTTTTTTCCTACAATGCGCAAAGGAAATTGATTGGTCGCGCTTCTGGCCTGATTGACAAATGATCCTAGGTGGAAATAGATGTTTGTCGAATGGATCGTCATATTCATTTATAAATGATGTGGTTTTTGAATAAATGGAGCGCAAAACGGGCACCGAGCTCTTCTCATCACACCATAATTTTCATACAAACTTAGGGGATTTAACAAAAACGAACGCCTACTTCGATGCATGTTAAAAATGTGTGTAAAATCCGGACTTTACTTATCGCAAACGTTTCGAGCCAAATTCCGGTGCATAATTAGCGCATGTGGGTGTTTGAATGAATAATGAATCAAGCTTTCTTGAAGCGCAGGTGTGTTTCAACAAATGACGCTCGTTAAAAGTCCGTCGCTAATGTTTGTACGACGTTAATGTCCTTTTTACAACGCCGTTTCTTAAATAATTAACAATCCAAAATTTGCTGCAACGATAGATTTGCTGGATTATTCATGCAACCAAAAGTGCTTTTTCCACTCCTCCGGGACGGATAAAATAATATTTTCGGAAAATTACGTGTGATATTTGAGCTTTAGCGCGTTCCTTTTATGCTTTATAGAACGGCAGCCGGGCGTAAGAATTTGCCACATGTTTAGAGACTGCGGCCCTCCAACACGCTAATCCGTCGATAGTGTTTTATGACTGCACTTGATTTTGTTTTATTGACGAGCCATATGTTGCACCCTGTCGATTATCGATTCGCTAAAGCGTGTCTTCTCAATCGGAATCGATGTTTACGTTTGAATTAATTACGGTTGTTTATTTTATTTCAATGGAGAGAAGCGAGTGTTTACACGAGGCGGCGGCCGCTCGCCTGTTTGTTTTTATTTTAATTAGTGGCTTTTTGTTTTTTGGATAAATCGCGGCTTAAAGTGAAGTCATGTTAATAACGGTGACATGTTTTCATACGGACTTGAAAAAATAAATGGCCAAACAAAGGCAATCACCGGTTTAATGCCACTTTTTATCTACGAAATAAAAATGGTTTTTAAAACGAAACGGACGCATTTTTCAACGTGATTTATTTATTTATTTCGACCAACACAACGGCCCGAAATGGTAAAAGCTCGGTGATATACTACCATTGTTCTTCCCCTTTCTCGAAATGTTTCAAGACAACTACCTACAAATTTTAGCAAAATTTCAGCTGGACTGACAATAAATTTTGCAAAATAATTATTTTTTTCACTTTGGCTGTAATCTTATTGGTAAAATTAAGAAGAAATAGTTTGAACAGATTTTGATAAGTTAAATTCAACAAAAATAGAAAGTAGAAAAAATATCACATTACACTCGTTTTATAAAACCTAATTGTGGCGCTCATTTTATTGTTTACCTCTTTCAGTCTTCGTTCCAATGAAATTTCGCCAAAAAACAAAAAAGTTTTGCTGTGTTTAAGTGCTCAGAAAAGACGAAGTAATTTTATTTTTTACCCAATTTAATGATTTCTTGGTCAATTTTAACTAGCATAGTACTGTAAGGTACTAAAATCGTGTGAAACTAGCCCAATTACTAAATGTGAAAAACCGAGTGTAGAAATTGGTCAGAGTTGTAAATGGAGGACATTACAGCCGAAATAACACGAAGTTTTGTGAACTTGGAGTAACTCCCATCAACAATTTTCTAATTTATTGATAATGTTCACCAAATTTGGCTCGATGGCGTATAATCAAAACTGACCACCGGAAATGTACTAAAAGGCATCGGCGGTCACGTGAACGGGCGTCACGACGACCACACGCCACATATCACTTAACCGGTGATGGCCGTGGTGACTTCCGGTGTTTTTCAAATTAGTAGATATATAAAAATTGAGGCTTGGTTTAATTTGTCCCGTAAGTGGGAGACGCGCGTGCATGGGGTGATGAGGGTTCAGTGCTAGTCGCAAATATTAATTCCCGAGTAGTCCACCAGGATTCTGTGAAGCGTAATCCCCATCCAGCGACCGACTCTAGCAAGCATCAGATTCCCGTCTATGAATTGGCAGTCACGCAACCACACAGCCGAGAATAAAGCAAACGCATCCGATAATAAATCATGAGAAAGCGCACCAAAGCACAATGGATGGAGTAGTTCTTGCATGGTCTGTCCAAACATCGAGCCGATCACACATGAAATTGCTGCCGACATTCATGAATATACAGATGTAATTTCCTAAGTGGCAGCAATGTTGATGCGACAATCTGTGGTGCAACTTGCACTACCATCATATGGAATAATAATGCTGTTTGCACAACCGTTGTAATCATCCGAACGGTGTTGATTTAACGGGGATACTATGAAATATTAACTGCCATGTCAGGACAACGTCAACGCAAATATTTGGTTAAGAGGATTCGCCGCTGCTTGACGCCTAAATTCTACGCACATTTTTCATTGAGGAAGCCAAACACCTGAAATATTAGCTCGAGCGAAAGTGTTATTTCTTAGATTGTTAAAAAGTGTTCTGAAAGCACTAAACATCGTTTTCTCCTTTCATTTTTCATAGTTCCATTGCTAGAAATCTAAGGGCCGGTTTATAGAAAACTCTGTTAAAATTTAATTCGTTGCATAACAATGCCAGTGGACCAACCAAATTGCCTTAATTTGCTCACGTGATCAGTTAATTGCTGGTCCTAAAACACATACTTATTTCAAGTTTCTGTAGAATAACTAAAAGGTCTAGCTATTATGGTAAGAAAATGTAAACTTTTTTTTGGGAAATTACTTTATACACAGGGTGTCCATTTTTTAAGCTCCACCATGGGGATCCAAGTTTTATTAAAAGAGATTATTTGTTTTTAATTATTGAAAAAAAACGGAAATTTGTAATTTTTGTTTTTAAGCGAAAACCAAAAGAACAAGTTAAGTTAAGTTGGACATTACTTAGGCACTTTTTTATAAAGAATTTAAATCTGCCATCGTATTTTCCAAGGCGTTCTTGATGTTAACTTTGGTTAGCTACGTAAGAACAGTTTTTTTTACTTTACGACAGTGAAAATGCCAGCTTTGGCAATTGCAAGCATTTGCAGTTCTGTCTAAAAATTATTTATCCACAAGTTTTTATAAATTGTGGATTAAAGGGCTTTTACGCTGCAATTAACACAATGTCATCAAATAAAATTTCAAATATATTCAGTTTATTAACACGAACAAGATGGAAGTTTATGGCTATTTAGAATACTGTGCTGAATTAAATTAAATGTCATGTGATGCATTCACGCAACGCAAGAATGTGCAAAATATGCAAATGCGTATTTTATCTAATACGACATTAAAATTAAACACCATGTAGGGATTTCTAGCCAACTCCTATTTAAAATCGCAAAATCTGGTGGCTTATGTTATGAGATAGCTCTAGAGTTCCAATTTTATTATAAAAAAAGAATTGCTTTAGTCTTATCAAACCGTTGAATGTTTTTTTTAGTGTTTACTCTCCTTATTATTTTTTCAGATAAGTTTCCTGAATACACTTTCTGTATCTTGTACCTTCTCACGTCGGTTGTATTTTCGTTTATTGCAAATATTTACCGTGAATAAATAACCAAATTTAAAGCAGTATTTTTGGCCAATAGTTGCAGTTTCGTAGAAATCACTCTTATCTCCGAATTTCAAGTTATATTGCACTCGAAAAATTATGATTTATTGTAGCATTCAGTGGCTTGTAGATTACTTCCAGCCCACAAACTCAGACATGTAATAAGCTTAGGCTTTTGTCTCTGTATCAGCCGATCGAATCCGAAATAAAAGCGCCACAGAAGTGAATCAGTTGCCGCCTAAAACCCACTTTTGAGCCAATGTAGCGTTAAATCTCTCCATGTAAAGGTGCTGTTTGCATAAAGTAACGCAAAACGCAACGGCTACCGGGCAGAATAGATAACTTCACGCCTGCTGGAGCCTTTGTGACCCGGGATTAACGACTGAATAAGAGCACACTAGCTGGGATTTACCTAATACCATAATGACAGGATACTGATCGTCCATAAAATAATTTGGGTGACAACGGGACAGCTACTTGGAAAAAGAGAGCGCAATTCTTGCCCAATCAATTTTTTTCATTTGCATGGAATTTATCAGACAGAGAGGCTTCAGGTGTGTCTGTCGGCAATTGGTGAAATGGAACAAGGCTATTGTATGAATTTAAAAGCTCTTAGTGTGATCTGACCATGTCCTGAAAACACTTATTATGTTATTTGGGCGGAATCAGAGTGCTTCTTCTCCACGTTACACCTCTGAAGCTTTTAACGTCATCCACTTAGACCGCAGTGTGCTTTAGCACAAATTCAATATTGTTTATAATTATAGCAATCAACAACAATTACAGCCGGAGTGAGTGTAATTACGGCCATCACAATCAGATAGAGTGTGTGAGAGTTCTTCTGGTTTTATTTTATCTGGGATAAGCTGACAGTTGAGACAAAAGAAATTTGCATCAGATGCTTGTCGTTCCGAGATTGAATCGGAATGGGATAATTGCATGTGTTCCGATAAACGGGGGACCTAATGGCGCAACGGCCAATAAATAAATAACACGAAAAAGCATTCGATGTCTAATCGTGTAGAAGGTATTAATTGGCTTGTTTATCTGCGAGGACTCGTGATGCGGACACATCTGGCGTCATGAATAATACAACCGGGAAACTTGCAACAACTACGCGCGAAAACTGGCAAAGAAAAACGAAAACTCAACCTTCAAATCACTAAAAAACAGGGCCGCTGAAAACTAATGCATAAATTTTCCAAAATAATAAAATGTACACAATCGCCTAATTTTTAGGTTTTTTGACAGAAAACTTTCAAAAAATAATGGCGTTTTCGGACCAGTTTTGTGATATTTTAAAAAAATATAAATAATTTCAAAAAAATCATGTAATTTCAATAATTCACATGATTCCCACTTAATTTTCGTAATTATACAAGACGATTCAAAAAATTCCAATGGCTTTAAGACAATTTGGAGATGGTTAATCTCCAATAATTGCAAAAATATTTTTTTAGTAATTCTAAGAAGAATTCCTGTACCTAATTTAATTTAGAAATAGTTCTACTTTTAGTAGGTAGGTACAGGTATGATTCTAAAACACAGGATATTCAAATGTTTTGTGCAAAAAATCCGTCAGAAAATGTCACGAGCTACAAAATTACGTTTGTTATAATCTATTATTTTTATTTATTAAAATTATTCTTATTTGTTATTTTTTAACATCGTTTTTGTTAAAATAATATCTTAACTCCAAGTACCTACATATAGGTAGAAGTATAAACTTTTGAGTTTGAGTTTATATTCTCACCTGAGGATGACCACTTTGTGGTTGAAACGCGTTGTGTTTAAAATAAAGGTTTGGTGTGTCGGGTTTTGAAACTTTGTTTTATTTATTTTCCACGCCAAAAAAATCCAACAAGAAGTTTTAGATATTTAAAAAAACTGGTTTTTTTCATTTTCTCGATAATTCAGAAGTAAACACTAATTTTTGTGATCTCAGTTCAGTGGTTTTCAAAATTTGGAAGTGTAAGTTCAACGATTTTTTGGAAAAACTATTCATTTTCGAATTTTACTTGATCGATTCGTTTTGCTGTTCTCTACCTACCTTTAGATTTTTGCTAAACCATTTCCTAACACGCTGTATAGGTACTTTCAAAGTTATTAGGTACTGTCAAAAAATAGACACTTTCTTTAATTTGCAAGAAATGAAAGTTTAATTATTATAGCAAATAATTTTTGAGTCCAAACTTGGATTTGGATTATACTCTCATTTTGATTAAACATTCCGCCCAACTTTCCCAAAGTGCAAAACAGTTTATTACATGAAATTTATAAAATTTTTGCTTCTGCAGAGTGTAACAAAAAATCAGTATTATCTTTGCGTAGAAATTCGCCAACGTCAAAATATTGAAGCGTGGTCCCTTAGCGGTTGAAAAATGGGAAATGGTGCATTATCGCGTCACCATCTTGTCCGTAAATCCGACAAGACAAAGGCCGAATCTTGAATAAATTATCTTCGATTCAAGCAAGTCATTGCGCCTTTTAAGGATCGAACCGCCCCCTGCATTTGTGCATCATCCTTGATTAAGACCGCTAATGCATGGTTTGCATCCAGTCATCTTGCGGTTCGTCCTTTAGTACCTACCATGTCCACACCAATCCTGATAGTGATCTAACCAATGATGATGACTCTTTTAACGTTACGAGATTATCGTCATTTCATACAAAGGACTTGGCCGTTCTACCGGCCCGCGCACTTATCAAGATCAAAGAAATGTCGGTGATGAGACAGTAGCGCCGATAATAGTACATTTCATGCGAGTCTATTAAGATCTCTAATTCCACTTGTCATGCTAACTTTGCGCCCGCTGATGGCAAAGGAGATTTCTCCAAAGAACAAAAGCGACGTAAAAAGATTTCCAATGCATCGGATTAATTAACTCAATTCTGCGTTTTGATACAGGGTGACTATGTTAAAAGTACATCTCAAAAATAAGATGTAGCTATACATACCTACAAAACTCAACTTTTGCAACTATGTAGATAACGTACATTTTTGTATGCATTCAGAAAAAAAAAATTATAAGATATACCTTCAACAGACTAACCCTGTAGTACGCCAAAGATTAAATTGTGAGTATGTACTTAAAGGAGAGGTTACTGACATTTAATTAATGTAAGTACATAATTATCGATAGTTTCACAGAAATGTGATATTAAATCAGTCGGCTTGTTTTAGATTTTTTGATTTGAGTGTCTAGCTCCCGATTAGATAAGACAAGAAGATGTTCGGCTTTCTTCAAGGCACATGTGCGCCACATTTTCGAGTATTGTCTCTCTCTATTGAGTGTTTTATTTTTGTCCATATTTGAACTGGTCAATCGAATATTACTAATAAAGTTAGATGCGTTGGTCCGATAAAAAAATGTAATTATACGACGAGTAATCAACGGAATTAACTGTATTTTCCCGCCCCACTTCATTTCAATTAATTATACGTATGTCTTGTTCCATGTAAAAGTTCGTTTGTGTGGACTTTTTCTCCCATTATTATGTGGGGTGTTCGATATTTCCACGTGTTGTTTTCATTGATTCGACTTTATATCGGAGAATACATATTTGCTTAGGGTAAATATGGACAGGTATTGTAAAAATGCATTGTTTATCTTTTATATCGCGACTTCGGCAAATATCTACAAAATATACGGCGAAAGAGATAAATGTCCAAATTTTTCAATTTATCACTGAATAATAATCGAATGAAAATAAAATGCCAAGACTTTAAACCTTGGTTCAATTCTTCATTTAATTTTTGAATAAAAATCGTAATGTGCGTATAGTCATTAAGGTACATCTACAAGAGTGAATAATTATTTAGCTTTCAATGAAATTGCGTTATTAGCTAAAACGTTACGCTCCGTTTCTTCGAGGAAGTTTAAATTTTATACTTCGGTATAACAATAATTAACATGTGGAAAAGACAGAACCATCGACGATGAAAAAAAAAATTCTACGAATAGTTGTTAACTATTTTTTTAATTAGAAAAATTTTACATAATGTAACTTTTATTTAATAACTACACAAATAAAAACCTGGCCTTGACACTGAAAATTCTAGATAAATAAACGATAATGATAATAAATCACAGTTTACTTTTACAGGTTTTTTTTATAAATTGAGCAACTTTATCTTAAATGTCTGAAAATATTTGCACATATATCAAATCCTAAAATCGGCAGTTTTTACATCCGCCAGGAAAACGTTCGATTTAACAAAATTTGTTCTTCAATAACTTGTTCTTTTAATAACAGTAACTTATATGTTATTACACAAAAAATTAAAAAATTCTTATAACAGTAGGATATAAGCGCCGATGTCGTCACAAATTCGGTTTAAATTCTCACGTTAGATGGCGCCACGGTACGGTCTGCAAGCTTTTCGCTAGATGGCGCTGCCGTCAGTCAGCGCCGCCGCCGCCTTCAATCAAAGATGGCGCTGCTGGCCTCCATTTTAATTATTTTTTTTTTATTTTTTAAACTTCCCGCCAATATCAGATGATGATGATGATGATGATGATGATGATGATGATGGCCGACCGACGCAACACACCACACACCCCCGCGCGTTTGCGAATTTTGGGGTTGTGAAATTTTTGGTTTTTGGGGTTGTGAAATTTTGAATATATGATTTTTGAAATGTGCAATTTTGAATACATGAAGTATACAAAACATGCTGTATTGAGTTAAGCAATTTTAAATGGATTATTAGGAGAACAGAAAAAATCGCTCTAGTGTTTATCTAACTACCTCCTACTACGCTAAATTGTATTAATGGGAGAACAGGAATAAGGAGTAATTTTTTTCTGAAAAAAAAAAATTCTAGTATATGTAGTTTTTTATTTATTTATTTTTTTGTCAAAGCGAAACTTGAGAGGGGTGATCTCCGCTCTGCTTTGCTTGGACGCTAATGTTTATCTAAGTAAATACGTATTAGGTTCGATAAAAAATAAAACAGGAAATAGAACAAACAAATATTTTATTAATATTTGGAAAAAATATTTAAAAAAAGTATTAAATTTTACAAAAACTTAGAAGGGGTTAAGGAATTGAATAATGCCCCCAAGCGTGAGTACTAATTAGATCATCTAAAATATATCTCTTATTATCTAATGCATTTAATCCTAACTTATTAATATTTACAGAAAATAGTTCATGATTAATTGATCTTATAGTATTAAAATTAACATAACCTACTGTATTATTAAATAAACATTCATATATATCGTTAAATTCTATTTTTCTAGTATTAGTAATCCTATAACTATCATTATCAACATTATCTACAAAATCTATAATGACTGCACTTTTTTTAATTCCCTTTATTTTAGGCTCTTTTACTTCTCCATTCACTTTATAATCATAAACTTTTGGTCTTAGAGTAATAAACTCTGTAAGAATTTTACCATTCAATTCATCTTTCATTAATCCTGGAATTTTTTTATTTACAAGAGGAATATTCCAAATATTATTTACATCATAATCACTAGTATCAAATTTTGAATTTGCAAAATCTCGTATTAGATCATAAAGCGAATAATTTTCTTTTTTACATGTCATTTTATAAATAAAACTATCAGTATCCATATATAATAATTTTGATTGAAAATAATTTTTTATTTGCTTATTAATAAAATCGTAATGAAAATCGTACATAATAATTTTTGATAATTCTAAAACCGTAAATCCTACGTAGATTGGCCTTTTCATTTTGATTTCGGTTTTATTTAATTCGATGCTAACTAAATTCTTATTTAGTATTTTAACGTTTTTAAATTCTGGTTTTAGAATGTATTTTCTGGCTTGTTTCCAATTTTTTACTAATACAATTTTACGTTTTTTCCGGTCTGATTCTAATGTTTTTCCAAAGATAGAATTTATTAAAAGTTTAAAAAATCCTTTCTCGAATTCATTTTTAGCTTCCATACGCAATTTTGTATTAAATTCAATATAAGGTTTTAACCATGCGTCTTGGTCAAATGTTAAAACTCGATGAATTTTTTTAATTTGTAAACCATATTTTATACACTGTAACAAATTTTTATAATGTATAACGTAATTTTGTTTATCATATAACGTACACATTAACTTTGAATTTCGTGGTTCAGGACAAAAAGGAAAATCATCATGTTCATCGTGTATACTTTTATCATAATATAAGTCAACTTCTAAAATAAACCCTTTGTTATCATTAGTATTTAATTTTTGAGGCTCAGCGAAAATTTCATTAATTTCATTTGTTGATAACCAATGAAAATTTCCAATAGGTAACTTTTGACTTAAAGCCCAGCCATATAAATTGTTAGCATCGATATAAAAAAGATAATCTATAGGTTTTGTAGGATCATATGTTTTTGAATAATGTGTATTATTACATTCAGCATATCTATGTACCGCTTGAGTAATTCCTCCGCGTATTGATTTTTCGATGAACAAAAACATTTCACTATCGGTAAACAATTCAAGTTTAACTTTTGTGATTTTTAAAGCAGCTGCCCATGAAAGGCCTGGACTAGTATAGAAGGATGCAGCATCAAGTTGGTAATATTTCATTGTTAAGTCGCGAAAATTTTCGAAAACATCAGCTAATTGAATTACATCACATTTTAAATATAAATCGGAGTATTCTCCTAAAGTTTTAATTCCAAATTTTTCCCAAACATTCTGTGCATGAAAATAATCTTTATCTGAAATATGTTTATTTATCATTCGATTAAAAAATTGTGGTTTTGTTGGTAATTGGGTATCTTCGAAGACAGATAAGGAAGTGATATAATCATACGGAAATACTCCTTTTTTTAATAATAATTGAAAAACATTATCTGTAACATTGGGGAAAAAAGCTTTCATAAGAGAAAACTGATTTGGCTTTAAAAAAGATACAAGTTTATCTAATGATGTAGGTAGAAAGCGAAAAGAATCTAAAAACGTAATTTTCATGTTACAATGTATTCCTGAAAATGAAATATAATTTTCATGATTCAATGGTATTATTTCAGTATTTGAAAAATTATTAATAAATTCTGTAATAAAAAGGTGAGCGTCATATCCAGACAAATTATGTAAAAAAACTGGCAACTTATTTGAAATTTGAATTTGTAAATTACAATTATTGCATATTGTAGAAATAAATTCACCAGTTAAATGGTTATGATGTATAACTTTTTTATTATTATCTGTAAAATTGTAACCACATAAATTACAATTATTAGTTGTTTCATGTAACTCTTTTTCTAATTCTGATAGAGGTTTATTTAGTATTTTCTTTTGTTTTAACAATATTTTATTTACAAATTTGCAAATTTCTTTTAATTCTGAAATAAACCACTCTTGAGGCTTTTCTCCTCTATAAGTCTTAAAACTATCTAATTTACTATCAAAAGAACATTTAATAAAATATGCTATACTATATGCAACATGTTTTTGATATGGATTCGTAAAAGAATTTTTTGTATTGGGGTAACAAGTATCTAATGGAACTGTTAAACATTCAAAGTCTGCATATATAACAAATGGTAAACGTAGCAATGACTTAAACTGTGAAAAATGTAAAAGACTTTCTGGAGAATTCGGTTCAGGTAAGCTTGTTTTAACTGCAGGAAATGTTGAACAATCCCGTTTATGTCTATCAATTTTATCTTTTGATTTCGAAGGAATATGTTGTAAACAACGATCACAAAAAAATATTTGATGCTCATTTTTACTTATGCTGCTTCCACATGCTTTTGCAAGATTAGTAATTAAGCAATAATGACCATTAGTGTTAATATTATTTTTAGTTAAATATAATAAATTTATATGTTTTTCTTTTACATTTTTTGTATGATAAATAGGACCATCAATTTGTCGGGTTTTTTCGTTGAATTTAAATACATTAATAGAAATAGTAGGATTCTGTTTTTCAAATTTGGAAATATCTTTTATTTTAACAGGCATTTCAATATTTTTTAAGTTTAAAATTTCATGAACATTACTAGGATAAGATTCAACTCTCTCATATTTAGAGTGATTAACAGGAAAAAGTGCAGCCAAGATAGAATAAACAAAACAATAATTATCATTATTAAAAATATTAATAAAACAAGAACCTTTTCGTTTCAGCTCAATAGGAAGAGGAATGTATGTTCCCCCAGAGTCACTAGAATGGGAGGTGGTATCTTCTTCTTCTTCTTCATTTTGCGATATATTAAATATCGATAATTTGTTTATGGAAATCATCAAATTTTCAATACTTTCTAATGCTTCACCAGACTTATTTTCAGTGAAATCATCCATCTGTAAATTTCATAAAAATTAACAAAAAAATAAATGTTATTACTTATATTTTACCTGATTTAATATAGCATCAAATAAATTTTCTAAAATTGAAGGTATTTCTTCAGAGTGAAAGACTGATTGATTCTGGGTGTTAAAACTTCGAAAGGCATGTTCTTTAGTTACTTTTAATTGATAAATACAATTTAATATAATGTTAATTTTAAAAGCTCCTAATTTTCGTAAAATTTTTTCAAATTTGATAATTAGAATTTCCTTGCAATGTTCAAAAAAATATTTCGGTTCTATGTAATAATTATTGCTGATTAAATAAGTTCGTAGCCGATTATTAAAAGCTGATGAAATCTAAAAATATAAATTAATTAAATTAATTTCTTAATTTAAAAAAAATACTTACTTTAACAAAGGAAATTTTCTGACGTATATCTTGTTGTAAACCTTTTCCATATTTTGTTGAAGAGGATATTTTTTCTTGAAAGTGCGTGAATAAAGTTTTTACTCTTGAAATGTAGTATTCATATTTTTTTTTCTCTCCTAAACTTGTTGCTTGTTGTTGATTATTTTCTAAAATTTTTTCCTTGTTTCTAATAAAATTTTTAAAGGTTTTATAATCATAATCGGAAATAGCGTTTTGTAAAAAAATTTTATATTTTTTTGGACATCGTAGAATTTCAATAAATTTCTCTAAATTTATAGTTGATAATGCGAAAGTCGACGTCAAAGAAGAGGAAGCTGATGTTGATGTTGATGGTGATGGAGGTGGTGGTGATGATGATGATGATGATAATGTTGTTAACGGAGTAGCAGACATAATTATGTGATCTTTTTAAACTCGACAATATTAGCCCAGTTCACCTGTCCCGTATTTTTTTTTCCTAAGTAAATTATTACGGAACCTTTTCCACTTAACAGATATTTTATGGCTCTGTTATTTAAAATTGATACAATTCTTTGAGGAATAAAGAAGTTACCCTCATCAATTTCGCATATAACGCCCCATCCTGTTTTTGTTTTCAATCTTATGAGATTTCTTATTTTATATTCTTTCTTCTGAATTAGAGAATCAATTTTAATAAGTGGAGGCAATTCACATGCACCTCGTTGATTTAATTGTAATAAAATTTCATCTGGACCAACTTCATTGTTTTCACTGCCTGAAGGATTGTTTTCACTGCCTGAAGGGTCTTCAAGATTTGTTGAAGCTGAGGGTTCATCAACAATTAGAGGTTCTGGGTCATAATTATTTATATAATAATTTGGAAGATTATTTTCCATTTCTATTATAAAAAATAAATTTAAGTAAATAATAAAATTTCAAAAACTCACTTACTTATTTCTTTTGTGAAGAAGAATTTAAAAAAATGGTATCACTCACTTGTTTACCGAATAACTCGTGGAAGCCAACTGAATCAAATGATAACATCCACTTCTTAAATATCTTTTCTTAATAAGAAGACAAGTCTGAACACGTTAATAAACATATCTTATCGTAATAAAACAAGTTAGAACAAGGTAAACCTACGTAATTCCATTTGTGGTTAACCACAAAATCTTATCTTATCTTATCTAAGAACATCCTGTTTTTATGGTAAACAACAAATTCATAACTTATCTTAATAAGACAAGTTAGAACGAGTTAGAACAAGTTAATATACAAGTAATAATAATAATAATAATAATAATAATAATAATAATAATAATAATAATAATAATAATAATAATAAACGAAAAAACTAATTACTTCCACTTTTTTTCATAAAATCATATTATATCTAAGAATTTCCTGTTTTTGTTTTTGTTTGTGTTTGTTTGTTTTCAAGTTAGGAAGAAGATTAAACCACATTTTGATTATTGATATCATATCGTATCTAATCATGTATATTTGAAGGAAAAAAATAAAATTTTGTTTGTTATTTTGCATCACGACCACAGAAATTCTTGTTTTTCTTTGATAAATGTGTTATAGAGGGGATTCATTCCTATATATATGCGATCCACTTTAAACAGTGATTAGTTTTACATGTTGAATATTCCATCATCACAATGAATTTGATATTCATGGGCAACAATGATCTTTCTGTCGGTAAGTTAAAATGTTTGATTATTTTATTACATACAATTAATTATATATATATTTTTTTAATTTTCAGATGAAACACTCATCATAAAAAACATAATTGAAGATGTAGTTATACCATTAGATCTACAACATCATTTATCATTTGCCTTCATCAATGTAGGAGATCCGCCACTAGACGATCAAGAACACTATATAAAAATAGTACATTTTTTAAATTATACGTTTAAAGTAAGATTAGATATAATATGTAATAGAACGATACTTCATATTGATATATGGAAAGTATTATATTAATTTTTAAAATATCTGTTATCTGTATTGTATTGTATTATTGTATTTATCTAAAAATCAAATAAAACACTTGTAATAAAATTATAGTTTTATTTCAACTTACAAGTTTTTCTACAAGTTGATGAAGTGTTAGCAAACAAAGGTTTTTTAATACATAATGCACACCAAAATAAATCATCCTTAACGTAATTTCCAAAATCAATTGTTCTTATTATAGTATGTTCATAACATTGTTTAAACGAAAAAATACATGAATCTTGTACATTTTTATATAAATTCTTATAAAACTTATAACAGTCTATACAATAACGAAACTTTTTGTTTACACTTTTAAATTTATAATAATTACCTTTTAAACACATTGTTGATGCACCAAAAAAAGGTAAATACAAATCGTAAACTGCAACTTCAAACATGATATGCAAGTACAAATTATCATCATCAATATATTTATCGTATTTATAATCCATCAATTTTCTGTTATTATTCTCGTAGATTTCAAGACCTTCGATGAAATCTTCATCTGAACCAGGATTTTTTGCATAATATGGTTTCTTGTTCTCGAAAATTTTCTGCCACCTTATCGTTGGTAATGCGATTAAGAATTCATGAAAAATTTTCGTTGGTATCATCGCATGTAAATATTTCAAAACTTGATATAACTTCTCTCGATTATTCCAACAATTTTCTATAATACATTTCTGACATAGAAGTTCTAGTCGATTTGGTTTCATATTAACGCAGTCACTTTAAGATTAACACCTAAATTCAATCAGACTGTTTTTATAGTTGAAATTTATCAAAAAATGTATCTATTTATATTTATGGTTAATTAACTGTTAATGCGTAAAAGAAAGGCTATTTAAAACAACACAAAAAAAAAAAACTTACCGAGTGGTCCGTCAAAGTGCAGATCGATGTAAGAAGGAAGAAGTAAGGAAAGAGGAAGAATAGGAAAAAAAAGAGAACCTTGACGGTACGGCACAATTAAATTAACGATTAATAAATGCACTGTAAAATGCGGCGTGTGGCTGCCACCCGATCGCTTCTCGACTACTACTACTACTCTTATCTCTTAGTAAAGATTACAAAAACCCCTAAATGAAAAGAGGCGCTAACATTCCCCCCGACCGTTAAGGAATGAAGTTAACTAAAACCAAATTATCAACTAAAGAAAAGAAAGATAAGTTCCCTTCCGCATAATAATAATAAATATTAAATTAAATTAAACTGCAAGTAATTGCATCCACCCAAAGAACAAATAACTAAAAACAAAATTATAGGATCAAAACGATCACTGATTTGGAAGGGGACATAGACGAACTATAGGTCGTTTATAAAGACCATTGGGAGTTTTGACGCTGGCGACGCGAACTATCCCATCCTTGCCAGGAAAGACCTCTTGAACGACCCCTAATGGCCAATGCAACGGTGGGGTGTTATCCGTCCGCAAAACTACGACCGTACCGACCTTTATTGGAGAAGATGGCTTATTCCATTTTTGACGAACTTGCAAATTATGTAGATATTCCACGTGCCATCGTTTCCAATACGTTTGCAAAATTTGATCGAGCAGTTCTTTTCGGGTTACTAAATTAGTCGACATGTCTAAATTTTGAATTGGTAGCGATTGAAGGGGCGTCCCTGTCAAAAAATGAGCAGGCGTCAAAGCTAACGGCTCGTTAGGATCCGAGCTGAGCGTACACAATGGTCGAGAATTTAATAAAGCCTCTATTTGAGTAATAACCGTCGTAAATTCTTCATAAGTCAAAATTTGGGTGCCAATAACTTTAGTTAAATGAGACTTCACACTTTTAATGTTTGCCTCCCAGATTCCTCCAAAGTGAGGTGCTGCTGGAGGATTAAATTTCCATACTACATTTCGTTTAATCAATTCATCATCAATACTAGAATGATACTCTTGTGAGGTCACAAATTTTGACAAATCGTCTAGGGCAGTTTTAGCTCCAATAAAATTTGTACCACAATCGGAATACAAAACCGAGCATGGACCACGACGGGATAAAAAACGTTTAAAGGCATTAATAAAAGTCGCAGTGGATAGGTCAGAAGCCACTTCTAGATGTAAGGCTTTGGTAACTAAACAAATAAATAAGCATAAATAAGCTTTCTGGCTTTTTACACCTCTACGACGAGTCAGAGTGATATAGAAAGGTCCGGCATAATCTACACCACTGTGCAAAAATGGTTTCGCTTCTGTAATTCTAGGAGCGGGCAAATCCGCCATACATGGGAAAGTTGCGCGAGGACGAAATTTAAAGCAATAATTACAGTTGCGAATGCGATGTCTAACAACATTTCGTGCAGCTAGAATCCAAAATTTCTGACGCAACAACGACAGTGTAAGATGCGGACCAGTATGTAAATTACGTTGGTGAAAATAGTCTATTAAGAGATCCACCAAGTGGTCTTTTTTGGGCAGCAAAAACGGATGCTGCTGATCATATTCTAAATTTGAGTTTGATAGACGTCCTCCTACTCTAATAACTCCATCTTTAAGAAACGGACATAAGGAACGAATTTTAGGCGAACAAGGTTTATTTTGCTCTAACAAAGCTAAATCTGAAGCAAAATGTTCTCTTTGGACAAGTCTAACTAGCGTTAATTCAGCGGTTTCTAAGTCTTTGAGTGTAATAAGATTTCCTTTTGGCAATATCTTAAGAAATCTGAGAACATATACAACTGCATTGCGCAATTTACTATACGAAGACGATCTATCTATAAGTTGTCGTAAAGGGTTGACACAACGTGAGAAAGTGACGAGAACTATCGGTTTCTCTTCGAGTGGAGGTTCGTCTGTATTAGTTGAAGAGTTAATAGGCCATAACTGTTCGTCCATAAATAACCAACTAGGACCAGTTAGCCAAATCGGGTGGTTTAAAAGGTGCGCCGGTGTTAGACCCCTAGAAATTGGGTCGGCTGGGTTTTCCTTCCCATCGACATGATACCAATTAACCGACGGCACTAATTCTTGAATTTTTGCCACGCGATTTGCTACAAAAGTGTGCCAACGATGAGGAGATGCGTTTATCCAGTTAAGTACGACCGAAGAATCAGTCAGAGCAACAATGTTTTCTATAATTAATCGCGATTGGAAAGTGCTTTCTACAAAATGGATCAGTCTAGCTAAAAGAAGCGCAGCACAAAGCTCTAATCTGGGTATCGAAAGTGACTTTAACGGAGCAACTTTTGATCTAGCACAAATGATTCTAACAGTAGGTACCTTTTCTGGAACTTTTACATACACTACCGCTCCATAACCCTTTTCTGATGCGTCTGCAAATCCAACAATTGTCACAGGTAAATTACTACAAGTTCCTAAATGACGCGGAATTTCAAAGTTTTCCAAAAGATGCAACTCTCCTTTTAAAAGACTCCAAATTTTTTGTATATCAGCCGATACAGGATCGTCCCAACCAAGTTTTTGAACCCAAATTTCCCGAATCAATAATTTTGCATATAAGGTAACGGGAGCCAACAATCCTAAAGGATCCCAAATGCGAGCAATTATTGACAAAATATTCCGTTTCGTACATTCTATGTCAGGAACACTAATTTTAAAACCAAGCAAGTCGGTTTGCGGATGCCACTGAAAACCTAAGACCTTCAAGGAATCATTGCTAAATTCAACGGGCTGAAAGCAGCGTTCCGATTCTAAAATTTCTGACAATAATTCATTAGAGTTTGTTGTCCATTTGGTTAAGCTAAACCCCCCGGCCCTAAACAAACCAATTAAATCGCGATACAACGCAATAGCTTCTTCACTGGTAGGAACACTAGTTACAACATCGTCCATGTATGTATCTCTATTTACAATTCCTGAAGCTAACTGAAAATTTCTAGATTCGTCCGAGGCAAGTTGCTTAACTGTACGAAGAGCTAAAAATGGCGAGGCTTTGACTCCAAAAGAGACTACATTGATTTCGTATGTTTGGAGAGGTTCATTAATCGAAAATCGCCAGAGAATTCTTTGAAAGCATCGATGATCGGGATTAAGCCAAATTTGTCTATACATCTGACGTACGTCAGCGGTCATGGCTACAGCAAATAGTCTAAAATTCAGTAGCAAAGAAACTATATCGGTTTGTAATTTTTCACCAGTATATAAAACATCGTTCAAAGAAAGCGAATTACTACCTTTGGCGCTAGCATCAAACACAACTCTCAGTGGAGTACTAGTACTTTCCTTAAAAATAGCATGATGCGGAATGTAAAATGAAGATTCGCTATTCAATCTATGTGGCTCTACTAAAGACATGTGACCTTGCTCGATGAAGTCTTGTATTGCATCGCAATAACTTTGATGAAATGCTGGCATTGAGCGAAATTTTCTTTCTAAAGCTAGATATCTTCGAAAAGCGTTTTGAAATGAACTACCCAAATTAGGAGGAAATTCTTTAAAAGGAAGCGAGACTATGTATTTTCCGGACGGTTCGCGTTTAACCGTAGAAACGAAAAGTTCTTCACATTTTGCGTCATCTTTATTCAATGAAACACTGGGACTGGGAACCTCTTCCATTGACCAAAATTTTTCAAGTGCTTTATCTAGAGGTGGTTCCTCAATCAAACAAAATGAATGTGTTTCACAATTCGCGGCTACATGTGGTATTTCGCCCATAACTATGTATCCTAGTGTAGTTTCTAAAGCGATTGGGCTTCCAAGTGAACCTTCTACTTTGTTCGGGCCTAATATTTGCGGGAACAATTTACCACTAATTATTCCATCGATTTCCCCCGACTCAAAAAATTTCTCGTCGGCTAGCGGAAGATTAAGCAAATTTTCTATAGATGATTGCGGAATATTTCGATCTGGCAAATTGTCAATAATTTGATCGATAACTAAAGCCTCGAACTTGTATCTATAATCTGAATTAAAGCGAGAAGCAATGACCGTATCTATTTTTCCTTTTATAGGATGCGTGATGGCACCTATGCCTTTAACAGAAGCGTTAATTTTTCTAATTGGCAAATTTAAGCGGGTACAACAATTTGTAGTAATAAAATGCGATTGACTAGCGGGGTCTACTAAAAGTCTAACTAATTTCTTTTTCGAATTTGGAGCGAATATTTCTACTATTGCGGTAGCAAGCAAAGTGTTACTATATCTAGATGATTTAAAGCTAGTATTTGAAGCGACACAAAAACTATGGGGCTCGCGGGAAGTACTATTAACGTCACTAATTGAAACCAAATCCTTTTTAGCAGGCTGTTCTGATGTCTCAATGTGCGGTTTATCAAAATGAAGCAGAGAATGATGTCTTTTTCGACACAAACTACAAGTGGTTGTCGATTTACAAGCGATTATTTTATGTTTCGGACTAAGGCAATTTAAACATAAAGCTTTATCTTTGACTAATTGATATCTTTCCAAGGGACCTAACTTTAAAAGCTTCGCACACTGATAAACTAAATGAGAAGCCTCGTTACAAATTGGACAAATATTATTCGATGCGCGATTACTAACAACAAGCGAATGGGTTCTACTAGGTTTACTGAAAGGAGCGCTATAGTTCGTTCGATTGGCTGTTGTAGCAGTTGATTTCAAAGTACAAGCTAAGATTTTTGTGTGATCCTTTACAAAGTCAACAATTTCCTTGTACAAAGGAATTTCAGATTTTTTCTGTGACAGCTCAAAATGTCTACGAGTTTGACCATCTAATTTTGAAAGTGCGATTGAACTTATAATAAAGTCCGAAAGATTTTCTATGTCTAATTGTTTCAAAGCGTTCACCGCTGTATCAAACTTTTCCAAAAATGTATTTAAACAAACTACCGATTCATTTTGTAAAGGTCTAAAGTCAAGAATTTGCGACAAATAAGCATTAGCCAGAAGACGTTTATCATCATATTTTTCTACGAGCGCTTTCCATAAGATGGGATAATTTGCTCCTGTTGGTTGTATTCCAGAGCAAACCAGCAAAGCTTTACCCGTCAATTTTCCCAATAAGTAATGCATTCTAGTAATATCGTCTAAATCGGGATTTTCGTGTATTAAAGTTCTAAACGTGTCATAAAAAATTGGCCAATCGGACATTTCCCCTGAAAATTCCATCAATTCGATCTTGGGCAATTTTGCTATAGCTTTCACCGGCTTGAGCAAATTTTCAGTTTTTGTAAAAACCTTTTTTGCTGCTTCTACAATGTGACAATATAATTCGTCCACCGCCTCCAACTCAGCAAAGCTAGGCGTATAGTCAGAGTCGAGTTCTAAACTTAATAAATTTATCGAATCAATGCAATTACTAAACAATCGGCGCGTTTCTTCTAGTGTATTATATCTAATTTTAAAGTTTTTGCAAACCGTCTCATCATCCAGGTTTCTAGAGTCGTTATATAAACGCTGAATTCTCAAAAAAAGTGATTGACGCTTGCCTTGAAGAGACTTTAATTCATTCTCTTTAGTTGGAGCCATGATAAATTTAAACGAATTTCTAATAAGCGAGGACGTATGCGAGCAACAGCGACAAGAGATAAGCTAAAGCGATAACTCGATAAGCGAAGGGTTTTTGCAACAACGCGTTCCAAAAGTAGCGATACCAATGCTCTAGATTTAACTAAACGAAGATCCGGTGGCTCGAAGGACCAAATGTTAATGCGTAAAAGAAAGGCTATTTAAAACAACACAAAAAAAAAAAACTTACCGAGTGGTCCGTCAAAGTGCAGATCGATGTAAGAAGGAAGAAGTAAGGAAAGAGGAAGAATAGGAAAAAAAAGAGAACCTTGACGGTACGGCACAATTAAATTAACGATTAATAAATGCACTGTAAAATGCGGCGTGTGGCTGCCACCCGATCGCTTCTCGACTACTACTACTACTCTTATCTCTTAGTAAAGATTACAAAAACCCCTAAATGAAAAGAGGCGCTAACATTAACCTTAAAAAAATTAATAATTCAATTTTTTACATCTGTTTATCTACGTTTGCGGTTAACTAATCTTATCAAAATTACTCATTCTCATCCTCATCGTTTGCTTCCTCATATTTTGTATTAAAATGAATAAGTGAAGAGATTAAATTCTTTAATTGTAATAAGATTGGTTCGTTAGGACAATTAATTCCAAAAATTGATAAATCCTTTTTGCCAGCTCTAATTAAAGTATTAGTAAATTCATCATACTCATAGTAATTTTTTTTAGTAAAAAAATATATTTTTCCGTTTGTAAAACGAATTGCTCCTGTAATTTTATTTGGTATACCATTAAAATCTTTTGATATAAGTCCTAAATTTGATCTATAATTATGATGAGTGTTTATTGTTACATATTTATCATCAGAAAAAAGATATAATTGTCCATCATAATTGTTAACCATTGCTCTGATAGGTACATTTAATTTAAATTCTTGTGAAATTTTTTTAGGATATCCATATTTAAGACTCCAATTTGGCAAAGAAACAATATAAATCATATCATTTATAATTAATAAAATTTCATCGGAGGAAGGTCGTCTAGCAATAGCAGTAATTTTAGTAAAATTTTTAGGTAAAAATGTTAGCCAAGTTATAATTTTCATTGGTTGACCGTAATCTTTCATATTATTAAAATCTATTATCCAAAACCATTCATTATAAATAATATATAAATGACTTTGAATAATTAAAAAATGATTAAATTTTTTTAGCGAACATAAATCAGGAATTAAAGGTATTTTATTTATTTGTATTTTTGTTGTTGTTGATGGTGTTGTTGTTGTTGTTGTTGTTGTTGTTGTTGTTGTTGTTGTTGATGATGATAATGATGTTGTTAGATTTTTTATTGAATATGTGGTACTCGAATTGTGAATCACTTTTGGGTCAGTTAAAATTGGGTAACCATATAAACTTGTTATACCATATATATCATCAACATGAAGATCTAAAGTATTAAGAGATTTACTTAACTTATAATAAGGAAACATTATAGCATCTTTATTTGTACTGTGAGAAAGTCCTAATGTATGACCTATTTCATGTAATAAAACTACTAATAAATTAACTGAATCATTTTGTTGTGAAAAATTATCTTCATCATGTATTTTGTAGGACCAATTTTCACTTGAGTCTAAATGTATTTCCGTAAAATTAGTTACACCATCGGGAAAATATGCGTGAGCTAACACATTACCTTTTCCATCAAAATTTGCAAAACATTTTTGAATATTATTCATTATATAAAATGTATGCTCAGTCGATGTAAATACGATAAATATATTAGCATTTTCAGGTTGACGAGTTTCAAAAAATTTTAAACTAGTATGTTTTTGCCAAATCTCAAATGCCCTTACAGCTACTTTGCGTTCAAAACGACTATTTGTATATATCATCCAATTTAATGAGGTTTTATTCCACTTTGTTAAATGCAATGTATATTCAGATAATACATCTTTCATTCCACATCTCGGCTGTTTTATGAAATTGAGTGTTTCGTTGTTAATTTTTCCGGTAGAAGGTAAATTATATGTACGTTGAAATTCTAGTAAGGCATCAGAAAAATTATTTTCATTAAATTTTAACTCTTCAAAAGTTCTGTTTTCTTCAGTTTGATTTTCACGTTGTAGATATCCAAAATTTGTTAAGTACTGAGATAAATATCGGTTTGTACAGTTTGTATTATCATCATTACCGTTCACTTCACTAACAACACTTTTACAAGATGAATACCCAATTAAAGTTATAATAATAACGATAATAATTCGCGTCATGTTTTCAGATGTATTACTTTCGTGAAACTAAGCAAAATAGGAATATTTTTTTAAAATACTTAATCTTCTCTCCCTTCAAAAAAATATATTTAATAAAACAGCCAATCAAAACATAATAACGTCGCGTGTGACGTCACAGCAGTCACGTTTATGGTGGAGGGGGGAATTTAGATTTTTCAAAATGGCGGATATTTCAAATATTGGTGGCAAATTCAAAAATCTAAAATCGCGAAAATTTAAAAGTCTGTACTTAAAATTTAAAAATTACAAAAATGTAAAAATAGGAGGCAGGAAAAATAAGGAACAAGAAATTAACAAATAAAAACAAATTTAAACTAGTTTCATTTATAAAGTTTATTTTTACAAGAACATAAGTTTATATAACAGAAAAGTATATAAAACTACATCATACATTATTACGATTACAAACATCATAATTCCTACTAGTAAAACGGTGTAACAAAGAATATAAAATTACATTAATTATTATACCTAATAACACTGTAACTCCTACTATTACACAAATTAAAAAAAAGGTAAAATTTTGGTTACTTATTAAATTATTAGCTTTAGTTATGTTTTCAATTGTATTAAATCTTTTAAAAAAGTCATCATAATGTGATAATTTATTTTTGGTTACTATAGAAGATGCAGATAAATTTTTATATTGTTGAGAACTTAACATGATATCGATTTTATCACTTTTAAGTAAGTATTTCCAATCCGTATCATGATACTGTCTGTTTTTAAAAACCAGCCGTAATTTGTAAGGAATTACAAAAGATGACAGAAATTCCGTTGTCACTGTTTGGTTCACCACATTCGTTTCATTATTGTTGAGTAGGTGGTCACTTGGGATTTTCATTTCATACACTATGTTTAACGAAGTTTGATTTTGATGAAGTTCATACCAATTTTCAGGCCATGTAGAATTTAATTTATTGAAACAAATGTATGATTCGACGATGTCCTTGGTTGGAGGATGGTAATAAATATACACTATGTTTTGAAACAAAGTTCCAAAAACAATTAGAAAATTCGGATTCATCTTCACTCTTTGTTTGCAGTGTTTGCACTCTTACAAAGAAAACACGATTCAGCTGATGGTGGTGGTCCGTCGTTTACATCTACATCAGCACTTAACACATAATGTTCCAAACAGGGTAACGCGCTCCTTATATTATCATCATCTTGATAAAACTCTGGTAGATGTCCATAAATTTCAAATAAATCCATTCGGTGTATTTTCAAAAGTTCTTGTCGCATGAGATTTCGAAGATAAAGAATTATTTGTTCACATTCTAATACTTGAGCTAATAATGTATTATTAGTACTCATTATTATTAAAAGTGTGCATGTGACTAAAATAAACACCCTCACAATAATTCTTTTATACCTATCCAGCTATCCTTATCAGTTGGAAACCCTAACCACCGTACAAGAACTTTATCTCCTTTGCGGTTTAATATTTTTTCTACCAAATATTCGTCCTTGAAATTTGTTTTTTTTAGTTCTGCTTGATAAAATCCTCCTTTTATTGGTTGACCTTCTAAATCTTCCAATAGGTATGTCACCGGATTTGTCAGATTTACTTTTATTATCTTAAAAATTTCTGTACTCCAGTTAGGGGTATATCCTTTTTCAAATAAAAATTTTTCTTTGCTTATACGCACAAAATCTCCAATTTTAAATTTTTGATTAGAATCAACAATTTTTAATCTATTATATTTACTCATTAATTCATGCTGATTTGAACTATTTACTTCAATAGGAGCTTTTCCAGTTGTACGATGCTTTGACGCATTATATTCTTTAGCAATTTTTTCAATTTTATCAATCCATTTATATGTTCCTAATAATAAACATAATTTGAATATTTTTGTTTTAATTGTACGAATTACGCGTTCAGCTATTGCAGCTTTTTTAATGCTAAATGTACGATAGTGGTTAATTTTAAATTGTTGCATTAGTTTTTTAAAATTTGAATTAAAAAATTCAGTTCCAGCATCCGTTTGTAAATTCTCTGGAGTTAATTGTTGTTTTTTATTTTCTAATAAAATGGATTTCATTGCTTTTGTCACCTCCGGAGCTGATTTTGTTTTTAAGGGTTTTAACCAAACAAATTTAGAAAAACAATTGATAACAACTAATATGTATTTATATCCTCTGTTTTGTTTTGAATACTTTTGAAAATCAGCTATATCAGCTTGCCAGAGATCATTTAAATGTTTAATAATAGTATGTCTTCTTTTAAAGTTGCGACGAGCGTTAGAAAAAAGTTCATTTACAATTTGTTCTTTTACACTGAAATTTTGCTTTGCTAATTTTTTCATTTTTTATACCTGTTGAGTCTAGTTCACTTCTTTATACCTGTTGAGTCTAGTTCACTTCTTTTTTCTTCTTTTTTTGATACACTGTTTCAACACTTTCACTAACTTTATCATCAACGACCGGCTCTAAACTTCTTTTGTTCTTCTTTTTCTTCTTTGACAATGGAGAAGATGGTGATGATGATGATGATTGTGAGGGATTTGTGGTTCTTAATCGGCTAATATCTAATGATAAATGATCATTAATTTGTTTAACCAACATATTAATAGCATTTGTGTGGGATTCAATTATTTTTGACCACTCATTTTTTACTTCAATGAATTGATTTTGTACATGCTGAATTTCCGAATGAATATTATCCACTTTTTCTTTAATGCCCTGTTGTAATGTTTTTAAACTGTTATTTTGTTGTTCTAAAGTATTATTAATAATTTTGTATTTTTCATTCCAAATTCGATCACCTTCAGCAATATTTCCATTTAAGTCCTTTAATGCTTTAACATATCCTTTTTCTCTTAATAAATAATCCAAAAATTTTCTTTTTAATTCTAAAAATTGTAAATTTTTGTTTGTTAGATCATCTTGCAAAATTTGAAATTTTTCCGTAAAAACGTTTTCAATATTATCAATATATTTTTTATTTGCTACATCCATTGCTTTTACTGGTAATTGCACATTTGTAATTTTTTTATTTTCCATGTCGTAATCACCGTCTTTTGTAAACTTAAACGCGTACACAATTTGCTTCCGTTGATTTGTACCAGTTAAACCTGCTAAATTTCTATGTAATGATGTTTCACGCCCGAACACATCGATAGGCATCTTAACGATAAATGATTTTTTTTTACTGTGCTTTTTAATATATAACCCCTTCTTCTCTTAATTCATCTTCAATTTCATATATTTCATTAATATTATTATCATTTCCAGCCTGTAATTCCCCATGTAAATATGCTAATCTTGTTACTAATTCATTTATATCATTCCAATATTTCACTTCAACGGGTTTTTCGTTATATATACAATTTCGTATGCGATTTAATTTGAAGTTTCGTTTTGATAAAGTAGGAGACATTAACCCTTTTCCTGTTTGTTTTGAAGTTGTGTTTTCTCTTTGTTTTGAAATTGTTTGAAGTTTTGTAGGATTTTTCTTAACTAATGGTTTTATGTATTTTAAATATTTATAATTTTTACTTCCTTTTATTCGACTAAATTTATTCTCAGGATCAATTCGATGCAAATTTGTAAGTTTAATAATTCTTAAATAATTATTCATATCATTAATAGAAATTTTTTTTTCATTTGGGCGTTTATGAAATACTAATTCATAAAGTCCATCAGTACCTTGAAACATATCATTACCTATTTGTAAAAAACCGTTATTTTTAATTTTCAAAACTTTTCTTCCTAATTTCATACTGTCATTAATAGGATTTATTTTTGGACCATAGATTTTATCATGTTTGTTTGTTTTCAATAATTTTAACGTCTGCTGTATTATATCATCTTTTTCAATATTATCAGTATCAGAATCATTACTGTTATCTCCTTTATCTTCTTTTTTAATCTTATCTTTATCATCATCATCATCATCATCATCATCATCATATTTAGAATCAACATGGTTATCTTCTTTTTTTAGATGATCTTCGTCCATGTCTTTTTTTATCTTATCTTGTTCTCGAGGTTTTGTTAAATGTGAAACAATATTCGTAAGCGTATTTGAAACAGGTTTAAAAAATTGATTTAACGATTCATCTTGATTTTTTTGATAATTTCTAATTGCTTTATATTTGTTTCTAACAACATTTGCAGTTTCTAATATTTTTTTTTTGATACGTTTTTTTTGCGGAGATAATGTAGTATCCATTTCGATGGTTTATTTACTACTGATTATGTTTTCAATAATAAGGTATATTTATATATTATATTAAAATAAATTGATCGAAACCTTTCCGATAACGACCAGCTGTAATTTCATCTTCTTTATTTATAACAAGAAAACCATATTTATTTTTCCAACATTCATCGCATATGTTTTTAAATTTTGCAAAACTCATATCTGTTCCAACATGTTCTTCGTATATATATTTTAAATTTTTTTCATCTTGTTTTAATAAAATTAAAAAATTTACATTGTCACGTAATAAATGTTTAGGAATTTTAACATATGTTTGTGATAAATAAAACATGTCTAATCCTCGATGACGTCCCATACAAAAAAACGATCTTATTTTATTCTGATTAGATGTGGCAACATCGTCAAATATAAAAATAGAATTTGTTTTACATTTGTTTGGGGATATTATTTTTTCATTATCATCATATTGGTAATACCCTATTTCTTTAACTTTATTTAAAACTGATTTAAGTAACTGATATTTTATCTGGTATAGTGATTTACAATATATATACAAATTTTCAAATTTCAATCCATTCGGATGAAAAATTAAACTTAACATTATATTTGTTTTTCCACTTCCGGATGGTCCACATATTATACAACGAATTGAATTTGGAAACAATCGACCATGTTTATAATGTAATTTTAATTCGCTTGTATTAATATTTTCATAATTGATAACCGGTAAGGAAAATTTTTGTTTAATGACACGCATAATTAGTATTCTTGTTACAATGGACTATGAACTGATACTAAACAAATTTTTTATCTGCAACACTATAAATTGATGTTTGTTTTACTAATTTAGTCAGTTAGTGCTTAATGGCGAGAGGTGAAGGTTTACTTAATAGCAGCATAAACAAGTTACCGATCGAATTGCATCTTCCGGGGTATCAATACTGTGGTCCTGGTACAAAGTTAGCAAAAAGACTTAATCGACAAGATCCAGGAATAAATAAACTTGATCAGTATTGTAAAGTTCACGATATAGAATACTCTAAATCAAATAATTTGAAAGATAGACATAAAGCTGATCAAATTTTGGAAAACAAAGCCTGGTCACGTGTAATATCAAAAGACGCTAAATTTGGTGAAAAAGCAAGTGCGTGGTTGGTAACAAATATTATGAAACTAAAAAGAAAACTCGGAATGGGTATTAAAAGAACAACAAAGAAGAAAACAATTAAGAAGAAAAAAACTCGTAAATGTCAAAGAGGAATAAAAAGAACTCGTAAATGTGGAAGAGGAATGAAAAAAACACGTCAACAACAACAACAACAACAACAACAACAACAACAACAACAACAACAACAACAACATAATGGAAAGACAAAAATGAATTTAAGAAAAAGATGTAATACAAAAAAACGAATTGGATTTCAAGCTGGTATTATTAATAGTCTAAGAAAAAGTGGTTTAACAGAAAATCATAAAATAAGTACTATTCTAAAACACGCACGAGCAGCAGTTAAAGCAGCAGGAGGGAAAAAAAATATTAAAGTCCCTAGAATTATCCCTATTAAAAAAGGAGGACTTATACCACTTTTACCTTTAATTTTTGGTGGACTTAGTGCACTAGGAAGTTTAGGTGCTGGTGCTGCTACAGTGGCTCGTGCAGTAAATAATGCAAAAAGTGCACAGAAAAAATTAGAAGAAGCACAACGGCATAATAAAACTATGGAAGCAATAGCTATTGGAAAAAAAGGAAGCGGTCTATATTTAAAACGTTTGCGAAAAGGATATGGCTTATTTTTAAAAAAATTTTCAAAAAACTCCCAATAAAGCTACCCAAGAAAGCATTAACTAATCAAAATTTACTAAAATATGCTAAAATCTTAAAACTTACAGATTTTCGAGGTGTATTTATGAAAGATAAATTACCACAACATTGTTTTAATTATGAAAGTGGAATAGTAAATCTTGATGATAATAAAGGAGAAGGCACACATTGGGTAGCTTATAAAAAAAATAAAAAAATTGTGCATTATTTTGATAGTTTTGGCAACTTTAAGCCACCAAAATCCCTAATTAATTATTTTAAAAACTGTAAAATTTATTATAACCATGATAAATTTCAAAATCTAACCTATAATTGTGGACATTTGTGTTTAAAATTTCTATATAATATGAAACATAATTAAATTAAATCAGTTTCATTCTAACAGTTGTCATGTTTGTTCTTCTTTTATTTACTGATACGAAAAGTGTTTTGAGTGTTAATCTGTCACCACCAATTTATATTGATAATAATTATATATATTCTCTAGCACTAATTGGATTAGATACTTATAATCACATACCAAATATTGAAGATGGTACTGATAAGTTATATTATAACACAATAACCAAAAATCCTTCAAATAATCAAATTGTTAGAACACAAAACGTAATTCGTCTTCCTAA
Organism: Tribolium castaneum; assembly: GCF_031307605.1. Lineage (NCBI taxonomy): Eukaryota > Metazoa > Arthropoda > Insecta > Coleoptera > Tenebrionidae > Tribolium > Tribolium castaneum. The sequence goes on along the minus strand of NC_087396.1, from coordinate 24,326,354 downwards.
AGGAACATTTGAAATTTCAGATATCGAAAAATACATTCAAGATAATTTAGTTGGAAGTGAAGTAAGTGAGAAAGAAAGAAATACATTTTTTTCATTAAAACCAAATATAAATACATTAAAGTGTGAAATAAAAAGCATATACGAAATAGACTTTACGCCAGCTGATTCAATTTCTAAAATCCTAGGCTTTTCCAATAAAATATTACAAGCAAATCAATTACATGAAAGCGATTTACCTGTAAATATTATCAAGGCAAATTCAATAAGGGTAGACTGTAATATAATAGAAGGCTCATATTTAAACGGAAATTTATATCATAGTTTATATCAAAGTCCAATTACTGTAAGTCCAGCTGAACAAATTGTAATAAGTCCCCAAAATCATATTTATTTACCTATAGATAGACAACAAGTCATAGAAAATATTACCCTAAAACTTGTTGATCAAAACAGTGAATTAATTGATTTTAACGGGCAAACAATCAATATTCAATTAGCATTAAAAATTGAAAGAAAATAATATTGAATATGAGATTAATCTATAAAGATGAGAGTTCCACCAGTTTCTTATCAGTACCAAATGAACCATCTAGCCGTTCATTAGCTATAACAAGTGGTTCTTCAAAAAACTTAAAATCTACAAAAAAACTAACCTTAAAATCGAAAACAAAATTAACCTCAAAAAGTATCAAGATTTTAAAATCATTAGGTTACAATGTCGTTAATATCAAACGTACTCCAAATCTTTCGAAAACCTACACAAGACGAAAGTATTGAAAGGACAGAAGAACACACATATAATCCTCAAAATCAACTATTTAGAAATAATGATCGCATAAATTTTATTATTAATCAAGAAAACGTATGGATATTATGGAAAAAATCATATATTAAAATCAATTGTACCTTAGAATGGGATCCACTTCCTGCAAACACAACTGAAGAAGCATTTGGTCAAGTTACTTTAACCAATAATATCGGTCCATTTTTATTTGATTCTATTTCATATTACCTTAATAATACTGAAATAGATAGTGTAGACCAAGTTGGTTTGGTTTCAACAGTTAAAACATATCTTTGTTTTATGAAAAATGAATTTGAGGAATATCAGTCTCTAGGATGGACAAAAAATTTAAATGATCAACTTTATACATTTGATCCGAGAACTAAAAAGTTTTCTCTTAAATTAAAATTATCTCAAATGTTAAATTTACCATTTACTTATGAACGTATTATGTGTGGCACTCATAAAATAAGTTTAGTAAGATCTAGAACAGATGATAATTGTTATGTGAGTACAGGAGTAAGAAAAGCTCGAATTACTATAACAGATATGAATTTAGTAGCTTTACATGTTTATCCTGCTGCTAAAATTCAACTTCAGTTACTTGATTCAATAAAAAAAAATCGTGCAATTCCATTAGCTTTTCAAAAATGGGAAATACAGTCTAAGGATTTACCAGACGCTAAAACAACTTCATGGAAAATTCAAACCATTCAACGTGTTGAACGTCCTAATTGGATTATTGTATTTTTTCAAACTGAACGAGATTTTAATTCACGAAAAAATAGCACTCATTTTGATCATATTAACTTACAAAATATAAGATTAAAAATTAACAGCAGATATATTCCTTACGATAAGTGGAGACTTGATTTTACAAAAAATTATTATGAAGAAGCTTATGATGCTTATACTGAGTTTTATAAAACCTATTATCAAAAAAATCGCCATCAACCATTTTTAAATTATAATGAATATAAAAATTCACCTTTATTTATAATTGACTGTACGACTAATGTACACGAAAATGCTTTCTCTTCCGAAATGGATGCCACAATCGAAATTGAAAGTTCAGAAAATTTTCCAATTCATACAAAAGCCTACTATATAATTATTCAAGATCGAGTCGGAAGTTATAATGCAATATCAGAAGCAATTACCATGTTTCCATAATCTTAATTTAGATTAGATTCGTTCAATTTAGTTTAATTTAGTTTAATTTAGTTTAGTTTAATTTAATTTAATTATAGTAATTTTAAATGAAAATTCAATAAGTATGAGTCATTATCTTTCGAGTATAAATTTAGAACCAACTGCAGATAAGAAATATTATATAAAAAAAAACAACTGTTTCCATGTATCAGAACATCTTGGGGTTTTTAACACAAAACACGATGACAAAATTAAATACAGGTTTCAACGTTAAAGAAAAGAACAAAAAAAACGAAAAGAATGAAAAGAACAAAAAAAACCAAAATAATGAAGAGGAGGAAATTAATAAAGATATTTCTTGGGACGTACGAGTAATTAAAAAAGGCGATGACTTTTCACTTCTTTTATCGTTTTTTTGTAAGTGATAATAAATTTAATTTTTAGATTTCAATTCTGATTTTTTCAGTTACTTACGCTTTTAATGCAATAGGATTTTTAATAATAATGATAATGTGTTTTTCCAAAAAAACATATATTACAATGGCTGGGTATTATGGAGCTTTAATGGGATTAGCAGTATCGATACTTCACTACGGTCTAAGTTTATTCTTTACATTCCTAAGGACTAACAAAACTGACACTTCCATTTTAATTTCTTCTTTATTAATATGTATTTCAGGTAAAACAATATTTTTAGTATTTAATATTAAAATTATATTCATTTTTTGATTTTCAGCATTGGTGTTGTATATCAATTGGATAATGTTTTTTTATAAATTTTATAACTTTCAAAATCAAGCGTGTATATTAATTACAAAAAATAAAATATCTAATCCTTATTTTGTATTTTTATTATTATTCCTTCCAAACTTATATATAACATTAAAATTTATCTTGTTTTAATCAGTTTTATAATGGTTATCGACTTGTTCGGACGTAACTCAATATCATCAGGATATACTCGTAATATCCTAAATGATAAATTTGAGAACATAATTAATAATATAATACCCACTGAAATTGATGATAAATTAAATAAATCAATAAACAAAATAGAAAAACATATTTTCGATTTAACTAAAAAAATAAACAAAATAAATAATCTCTTTGAAAAAGAGAAAACCAACTTAACAATCAATAAGGAAATAATTGAAAATCATTTTAATAAAATGGAACAATATACTCGTAAAATCCTAAATGATAAGTTTGAGAACATAATTAATAATATAATACCTATTGAAATTGATGATAAATTAAATAAATCAATAAACAATATAGAAAAACATATTTTCGATATAACTAAAAAAATAAATATAATAGATAATCTATTTAAAAAAGAGAAAACCAACTTAATAATCAATAAGGAAATAATTGAAAATCATTTTAATAAAATGGAACAAATTTTATTTGATTTACATAAAGTATTTGAGAAGTTTAAACAATATGATAAAGAGATGAACAGTAAAATAGGAATCTTAGATAGTAAACTTAAAAATATTAACAATATTATTAATTCAATTACCAATGTGCTAGATAAAAGAATGAACAATAAAATTACAACTATACTTGACACTCATATGAATAATAAAATTGATATCAAATGGAAAATGTTAATGAATAATACTAATGAACTAACGAATCGAATTAAAAAATTGGAAAAAGAATATAATACATTAGATAAAAAAAGAACGACCATACCAAAAACTATAACTAACAGCAAAAAAATGAAAAATACAAATAAAAAACAAACCAACGAAAAAATTGATTCTTATGAGAATACTGAAATAGATGATGTTAAAATAGAACCTTTACCCCACAATAAAAACAAATGTCTTCCAGGTTACCAAGCTGACAAGCATGGGCATTGTAGAGAAGTATATTAAACATGTCTGTAAGTATTACGAAAAATAATTTCAATATTTATGTATATTTTTTTAGTTTTAGGCTTATAGGTACCTTATTCTACAAGAATTAAATAAAAATATACAATTAGTAAAATACAATTATAACAACATGTAATAATGAAATAATAAATTATTAATGAACATTCCCTTCTTGTTAGTCACAAGGTTACACGTGTAATATTATTGTGATTTGTGGTTTTTTATCTTATCAATTACTATCTTGCTCCTAATTAAAATTTATTTATCAACGGAAATTGTGGTTAGAAACATTCTATTTCTGTTAGTCATAGGGTTACACGTGTGATATTTATTGTGGTTTGTGGTTTTTTATCTTATCAATTACTGTCTTGTCTATAACTTTGTTATTGTGATTAGTCTTTGTTACTGTGATTTGTAATTTTTATCTTATCAATTACTATCTTGCCCCTAATTAAAATTTATTTATCAACGGAAATTGTGGTTTTCATGTCTCATCCTGTTGTTCAACCCAACTTTATATAAAGACGTTCATGTACATGGTATTTCGAGTAGTGTCTAGTCAAACGTAGTGTAGTCGAAAAACTGTCTTAAAAAATATATATATATATAATGTCGTTATAATGTCGTTACCAAATATTGAATTTCGATTAACTACACTAGAACTTGAAGAATTCTTAAGCAGTGTATACGACCTTAAAGAAAAAATAATTCTCCAAAAAGTATGGAAGACGTTAGCAAATTTAAATTCAAATGGACGGAAATCTTTTTTGAGTGGAGGATACGCAGCATTCATAAAAGGCTACACAACAGCGTATACAGACGTGGATATTTATATAGAAGGTAATCCACGTAAAGAAGAGATCACTGATCTCACAAAATACTATAACATAAACAATTCAAATATTATCACATATTTCGAAATGGAGACGTCGAATCTAAATATCTTATTTAATTTTATATACGTAAAGCGACCTTGGGATAATATCATAATAAATGCTCTGCAGATAATTAGTGAATTTGATATAAATATATGTAAAATCGCATATTTTCCAATCGAAATCAACGGAGGGTTAAAAATACAATTAGTTGAAATGGTATTATCCAGTAAAGATTTATCATTTCAAAAAGCAAAAACGGTAGAACGGGCTCTAAAATATGAACTACGATTAAAAGAAAATATATCAGAAAAACTGCTTGCTATACAGGTAAGGAAAACTTTATTCGTTTTATTAATTTGTTACTTAATATTTTATTTTAGAAATCGAGTAATTCAAATCCAAAAATATATATAAATTTGAAAGAAAACGCTACTGTAGAAGACAAAGATGTATAATCAATTTTAAATATCCATTTATAAATAATAATAATAGCAATTGTTTTAGGCTATGTTCCGAAGATTAAAAAGCCACTTTGAAAAAAATAAATCAACTTCTTTTCAGGATACGTAAGTTTTTATCTTGTATGTGTACAATAAGAAACTTTTGATTTTATTTTTTCTTCTAGATCTACTGACGGACTGATGAATTGCGTATCATTAACATCATCATCATCATCATCTACAAGCCTACCATTAGGACTTATGACACCAGCAAAGGAAACCTCTAATTTTTTTCAGGAAAAGTAAGTTTCCATTTTACATATAAAATAAGTATATTTATTTAATAATTCCAAATATAATTTTTTCTTTTCATTCTCAGATCAACCGATAGATGTGAGAAGGACAACAACAAAAAGACCGCTGATTTTTTTAGGATAAGTAAGTTTTTCATTTTATATGTTTAGTTTTTTTTCTTTTTAAGTTCAGTTCAACAGATGGAATCATCGCCAATAGGGGAGGACCACTGCGCTTCACATCATCAACAGGATTCAGGCTTTAGGACAGAGGACGATCTCCAGAAGTCCAAAAATCCACACCACTGTTGTTAGACGTCGTCATAATCTTTTTTTAACTTTATTATTATTAGCCAGTCTAAAAACAAAAAGTCAAGCCGAAGGTTATTGGGGGGTTGTTAGGGGAAAATCCTAGACACAGACCAGATCACCTCTCTCAACCCCCCGCAAAAAAACCTTCGGCTTGACAAAAAAAAAAAAAAAAATAAAAAAAAATAAAAAAAAATAAAAAAAATAAAAAAACCTACCTATACCTACCCTACCTATACCTACCTACCTCGTTTGTACCGTATGTAAATATATGATATATTGTATGTTATTTTGTTTTAATATATTATTTTTAAAATACTCATATTAATGTAAAATATTATTTTATAAATACATAATGTGTTACATATTATTGTTTTTTTTTCTGAAAACAAAAAAAATAATAATCCTAATCAGGATTTAAACCTCGATTTCCTTATCGATAAAATAATGACTTTCCTTTATTAGTTATTAGTGACAAGCGTGATTTTCTGATATTTTGCTTAACTCAATACAGCATGTTTTGCTCGATTTCCTTATCGATAAAATAATGACTTTCCTTTATTAGTTATTAGTGACAAGCGTGATTTTCTGATATTTTGCTTAACTCAATACAGCATGTTTTGTATACTTCATGTATTCAAAATTGCACATTTCAAAAATCATATATTCAAAATTTCACAACCCCAAAAACCAAAAATTTCACAACCCCAAAATTCGCAAACGCGCGGGGGTGTGTGGTGTGTTGCGTCGGTCGGCCATCATCATCATCATCATCATCATCATCATCATCATCTGATATTGGCGGGAAGTTTAAAAAATAAAAAAAAAATAATTAAAATGGAGGCCAGCAGCGCCATCTTTGATTGAAGGCGGCGGCGGCGGCGCTGACTGACGGCAGCGCCATCTAGCGAAAAGCTTGCAGACCGTACCGTGGCGCCATCTAACGTGAGAATTTAAACCGAATTTGTGACGACATCGGCGCTTATATCCTACTTATAACTCTTGTAGGAAACCGGTAATTTTTATAAAACCATTGGTTAGGGATTATTAGGTATTTGAGACAAAAATGTTGGCATAAAAGTTTAATCCCAATTTTTTAACATTAATCATATTATTATCTATAATCTATAATTACTAAGTATACGCTTGTTTAGCACAAAAGTGCAGCTACATGTTAAGATAATTAAGATAGATGTTGTTTTTTGAGCAATTTTTAGTGCAGCATTTAATTGCACTTTTTTCTGTGTAAAAATATTCTGACTCTGGAAAGGCATCAATATAATTTTGAAAATTGACGCGAGAAGTCTGTTTGAAGCATGTAACCTGACTTTACTAACAGTTTAATTTCTGATAAATTCGACTAGTTATCTATCTAATTGAAGAGTAAGTACTAAGTACAGAGGAAAACAAGGAATTTACCTAGCATTTTATTTACTGTTCTGAGGAAATATTATTGCCTTTTTAATAATGCCGCACAATGATCTTTTAGGCAGCATAAACCTTAAACCCTATATTTTCCGTATTTTTATCATCTTAATGTTGGAGATAATAGTAGGTAACTGTTTTTTACCGTTTTTCCCCTGGAATAGACACAATAGAATAGTAATCGATAATTCGGGATTTTTCCTACCTACCAACTTTTCAATTAGGTACTTTAGATAGGTATAGAAAATTTTTTTAATAAAAAAGAAATTGTTAAATTTTGCGTAAAGTCCGTTGCATTGAGTTGTGATTATGAAGAAAAATGTTTATTTTATTTACTTTTTCTTTAATTCTGAACAAACTGTACAGTCTTCAACATATTTAATTTTCCAGTTTCCATCAACAATTATATATACAATCAAGTGTCTTATATCTATATTAAATTAAAAAAAAAGATTTCTAAAAGACTACACTTGTAAATCAAATTTATTGCGCAGTCTTGAACTTGGCCGATAAAAACTGAAAACTGATTTTTCAAGTCCATCACATAAAAATTTTAGTTAAAAGTTAAACAAACAAAAAATATAGGTAGGTACTTTTACTTTTAAAGAATAAGAAAAAAAAACATTTCTTTGTTATAGGCAGGTAATGTAAAGACCCTTGAAATAGATTTGGATGTCAATAATAAAAAAAACAAAGTACATACATTATTTACAACGTCTTTCTTCGACAAATTTGTCGTTTTCAGAGTAAAAAAAAACAAAATAGCAAAAATCGCTTGATAATAAGGATCACAAGATTTACAAGAGTTTTTAAACTGATTCTGTTGGTCGTCAACATATTTATACTTTGAAGAAAGTTTTTTTGAAATTGTCCTGCAGTGCATTTGAAAAATTATTAATATACCCATCTACAGGAATATGGAAAATTGGTTAAAAAAGCGATGAATAAACTTTTTCATTCCTTATCAAATGTCACACCTAGTGTTTTAGCTATCACTATAGCACCGAACATAATTTCGTCACAACCGCCTGACGCCTATTTGTACAAACGTCTGGTCGTGTGTGTGTTGATAGACTTTACATACCATGGACTAGGTGTGACATTCATGTGCTTGTTACTTTTATCACCGATAAGATAAAATTGTATGTAGGCACTTGTTTTGATAAAAAAACAAAACTAGTGCATTGATTCCTCGATATATATTTTCCCCGCTTGAATCCCTTATTTCGAATCAAAAAAAAAAGTAGTAATAACCAGCCAGCAGTGGCCACAACGAGGTAAAATTTCCAGCAGCAACAAAGACAGGCAAGGAACGCGGCTCGGTTATTGATTACCTGCCGACCATTTTGTGATTCCGAGCCCCGTGCTATCAACAAAATGGACCAATTGGGGCCCAGAGCACGCAATCGCGGTGGGCGTGCCGACCAGAGGGATCGAACAAAAACGAATCGTGGGATCGAGTTTGTCCGACGGTTGAACCATCATCAGTTGATCCGGAACTGTTGCTGGAAGTGGTTGTGTGTGCGAATGAATAAGGTTTAGTACTTGGACTTAAAAAATAAGTTCGTTCGTCGGCTGTGCCGCCGTGTGCTTCTGGTGGACTGTTCTTTGACGTGCGGTTCGTATGGTGATGTCAGAGCAAGGCGGACTGGCCATGCACCAGTTACCGATGCATCACAGGGGTTTGGTGCAGCCCAGCCTTGTCATGAACCCGCATCCCATCAACGATTCCTGCTCCATGGACTCGCAGAACAGTAAGTGCGGTCCGTCACTCATTAACCACAAACAAAAATTGGTACACCTTTAATAGAAGGGCTTGAATTTGGGCGAAATACAAAATTATCATGGATAAGAAAGAAGGCAAAGGGTGGCTAGTTGAACCCCATTGGAGGAATTGGGAAATTTTTAGCTTTTGACAAAAAAGACATTTAAACGTTGAAACAACCCTTTAATAAAAAGGGTTGAAACTGAGAAAAATACGAGATAATCATGCGGATTCGGAATAAGGGCAAAGGTGTCTGTTGCGCCTAATCTGAAGAAGTGACAAATTTTAAAAACTTTTGAACAAGATTTCTTCTACTTTTCATAATATTTGTGTACATCCTACCCTCTTTTTAATAAGTTTTTCGTTACGGTGTGGTTTTAATAGTTGAGCAAAAATTCAAGAGTGAAAGAACACAAGTCTATCTCAATGATTTATGGAGTCTGAGACATACCTATAAAGGGTGCAGCCTCCACTTTAGCGTCGGAAAATTCGTAAAAATGCAATACAAAGTTTTTAAAATTGTAGTACAAAATTTTTATAGATGGTACTCTATTTTTATTTTTTTTTAATTTAAAAACATTTTTCTTTATGTTTTTATTAACTTTAACTTAACTTTTATATAAACAGAATAGTACTAATAGGTAGGTATTAAAGAACTAATATCAGAGATGATCACCAAATTTTTGCACAACTATTAAAGTTGAGATTAAATGGGAGACTTCAAGTGTTGCGGAAAGAACGATTTCTAGGCAATTACCTAATTATTTAAATATAAATGTTTAAAAGATTTATTGATAGGACTAAGCCTCTAAAAAAGCAGTATAAATCATTATTCAGACAAGAGTGTTATTACAAAGTGACAAATTTTGATTTTTAATCAGATAAACTAGCAAAATTTATCTAAACCTTGCTTAATATCTGTTTACACCCTTTTCATATTCGTATAACTCTTTTAAGAGTTAAGCAAAAATTCCAAGCAATGATAGAACAGAAGTCAAATAGTCAAAAGAACTCAACTTCGCTTATATGTACTGATGTTACTAGTTTCTGAGACATACCTAATGGATGCAGCCTTCATTCTATAGCGTCGGAAAATTTGCCAAAAAATGCAATAATTAACATTTTCGGTCCAATGTTTATACAAAGTATTTATTTTTTTGTAATTTCGGGTCCCATTTTTCTGGGTATGTTTTCATTAATTTCAACTTAACTTAAAAAAACATTATTAATTATAACAGAATAACAGATATTTGGTAAAGAACTAATCTCAGAAGTGATCACTAAATTATTGCACTATTAAAATCACCCTGTTTTACTATCTAGATATAGTTTAGCTATACATTTCTGAAAAATCTTAGGAAAACCGAAAACTTTTGTCAAATAACGAAAATTGAGATATATCAAATGTTATAGGTATTAGAATTCACTGTTTGGGCAAAAGCCATAAAAAAATTATTGTCAGTGATTATTATTATTAAAAACTCGAAAAAAATTTAATACCAAAGTAGCGTATTTCAATTACATAAAGTTTTTTTTAAATCTATTTGATTTTTAATTCGAGGGCACATTTTTCTGTGTACCTATGTTAGGCAGATTGAATTATTTTCGTATATTTTACTATCAACAATTTTTGCACAACTATTAGAATTACCCTTTTATTATTAGGTACTCTTGAAAAACCTCAAGAAAACAGAAAATCTTTCTAGAAAAACCGAAAAACGAAAGGTGTTATGTGTTAGAAAGAACAATTTCTAGCGTTTCTTTCATAAGCGTTTATAGAAGCCCTAAAACTTATTTTACAGTTATTTACATAGGTATAAGACTCCAAACTGACCAAGTTAATAATGCAACACAAAGCAAGTTTTGAAGCTTTTTGTTATATTGCCATAAGACATAATTAATTAATATCTTCTTGAATTTGTGATTTGATTTTCAAATTGAGAATCAATGCTTTATTAAGTTGCATTTTTGCAACCTTGTATATCTTTAAAAGGGCACAATAATACAAAAATTACAAGACACTAAACACAATACATGTACACATATAATTATTTAATTTTTGGAAACTCATAAATATTTTTTCAGATATTCTATTAATTCTATTCTACTTATTGTATTAAGAGAAAGAATAAATATATTTAATTTATGTATTTTCTATTTATTTACCTATATTTTAAACAGTGAAGGGGTGTCCAAACTAGAGCGAGCTAGCCAATTTTTCAAAATTTGTAATCAAGTTTGCATCACAATTTTCTTTAATTTCGTTTCACATCTAGCGCAAATAATTAAAACACGCTGTATAATTCAATGGAAGTGGAGAAAACTGATTTTTGTTTAGTTTGAAAAAAATGTAAACAAACCAGTGAAGAAAAAGGGAAATAAATGTTGGAGTTTTAGAGCCAATTTATGAATAATTAGCAAAAAAAATAATTAAAGTACAAGATAATATTGAATGATTGTGAAAAAATTGAAAATGTGAAAATTTGGGAATAAAACTAAAACGGCTCATTCAAATAATTTACACAAGATTTATTGCCGTTTTTACCTATATGTTTTGCCCTTTTTCATTAAAATTTTTGTAGCGAAAAACTGTTCTTTGAAATTTTTCTCAAAATAGGTCAACTGAAACATAAGGAAATGTGTAGGTATCAAGTGATTTTGCTACCGGTTTTGGTCTCTAAGGAGTGAAAAATCCAATCTTGATAATTGGCACAGTAATGATCACTGGCTTAGTAGTTGAAGAACATTCGTTTAAATATCCTGGGAGCAGTTTCTTCATAACGGTGACTCTGAACTCTTACATTAGGGATAGACGCATCATTAATTTTACATCGTTTGCATATTTAAGTTACACTACATTCTCACGATAGATTTACGAATTATGAAAAGTATTAGTTAAATGCTGTTCTTTTTTTGTGGTGAAGAATGAAGTTTCCAGCTAATAATTCAATCAAAATTCAAATTTAAAATAATCTCCTGATTGATGGTAAATAATTTGCAACTTTCAACAGATCAAAGTAACACCAAAATAATTTTGAAAAATGCAAGCACAGTTATGAGCCGGCAACAATCACACACATTTCTCATCCAGTGAAAGAAATCGAAAATCATCTAATTTGCATTTTATGACGGTTTATACACAAATCTCTACCGGATTAGGTGTCAAAAGTAGGCAAAGGATATTTCCAAACGATCCAAGCAAAGTCACTTGGATCATCGTAAAAAAAATGGAGAAACATTCTGGTTGTACTTATCGAAAAGAATATTTAATAAAAAATAGTTAAGCTTATTTTATAGTTGATAAGGTTGGAAATCACTGTGTTTATACCCAGAAACTACCTACACGTGAGTTGGTTTGTTTGTTTTATACGAAATGTTATATAAAGTTTGCAAACTTTGACTATTATCGGAGTTTAACTGACTTTATCAGATTTCAAGATGATTCAAACACAATATGATGTAACATTTTGGAACTCATATCACAGAGATAATTTTCAATTCTGTTTTTTATCAAATTTCACGGAAGGAAATATGTGATCATTTTTGATGACACATAAAATTTGTACAAATGAAGTGATTTAGCATTGATTTGTGCTTTTTGACATCATTGTAAGTTTCCGCATTTTAGGTGTTGCAACTAAATTTAGTTTGGGACAATAACACCTGATTCATTTTGCTTCTATTTATAGAACCAAATATTTAAACAAAAATTAAGTGTTTGCCATTTATTATGATGTTGTAGGTTTTATGTACCTGACCGTAGCGTTTATAATCAAATTATTACCTTGATTATAATAAAGTTTCCAGACAAAATGATTAATTCTGAATAAACATATAACACTTGATTTATCTCACACCGTCGGAAAGTTCGGCGCTTCAAACTCTCATAGTTAGAATAATAGATGTGATCTCAACTCGATAAAGAACCAAGAAACTCCATAAAACGCAAAACGAGCAATAAACGTTGATTAGTACAAATTTTTATAGCCAATTTTTAATGCGCCTGTACCTTGTTTTAGTTTGAAACGGTAACTGATGATTATCTCGCCTTGTTAAATTACGGCTTAAATCATTCCCCACTGTGTCAAATTATTTTCCGATTCTTTCGTTTCAATTAAAATAAATTTCATGATTTATTATAATTATAGTTGGGCAGTCGAGTCGTAAATTAATTTTTTCCGTGCTTTTCTGAAGCGTGAAAAACGAGACATGAACGTAATTAATGAGATGTATTCAATAATTCATAACTATTTGTCCAAATTTAAATTCAAGGTCAAGCGCAACCAAAAAAATTTAATTAAATATTGAGAGAAAGGTCGGTTCGAATTAAAGCTTAGCGTAATTAAAAAATGTACGAGCAGATGTTTACCATTTATCTATTTAACCTGAAACCGTCACTCCAGACTACTCACCTCACGCCTCTACGTGCAGGAATTACTCTTTCACCGTAAAAAGCCAGCTAATGAACATTATTTGCGCAAAATGAGCACATCATCTTAGATCGTCTATTGTGATAACTTGAAAAATACTTCAAAAAATAGTTAAGTAATGGGCAAAACAAGATGAAAAATTATTGTCTCATTAAATGGTGCCTAAAATTGTTTTTTAGTATACAGAGTGTTTCAGAAATGAACTACTATGTTTAATGGAACATTCTATATTTTTTGCATTTTTGGATGTAGCTTTTAACAATGATGTTTTTTTGTTGGTCATGTATACTATAACTTTAACGGCTCGGCTATGCCTCGCCATTCTCTGACTAATAGCAATTTTTCTGATGGTATTTATCTGGGCGTTCATTCAGGCCGATTTTTTTGCGAAATTTCCTACTACGCGCGAACCCATTGAGAACTTGGCTTGTGATTTATGAGGGGCTAGTTGTTGTTGGGTTTGGGTTGTCACATTTGTGTCTGAGTCTTCATTGCGCCCTCGTGTTAGCCGGTGGCGACAAGACTAGGCGCCGGCGTTTATAACCTACAGAACCCAGACAGGCTTACGGAGATACTCTCTGACTGGTTTATGGGTGCGGATTAGGTCTGGTCTCTCTAAAGATAAGTCCGGCAAGAAAGTTGTCAGGTGAGGAGGGAAAAAAAACAACAAGAAATGATTTAGAAGAATCGAGGAGGCTTAACTGTCAATTAAACGTCAAGCATCGGTGTCAAAACACTGTGACGAGTGATGGCATCGCGCCTTAAGAAACACAACATAATGGCAATTGGAATTTGCTGCATTGATTTATTAATAAATGGGATTTAACAATGAAACGCAAAAATTAAATTGCTTCAAATTGACACATGCCTTGAAAAAGTTGCTCCTTTCATTTCAAATCCATGAAATCCTGAAGTTTATTCAACTTTTTTTATTAAATTTTTGACTAAAAATCAAGTCATTGCAACATTTTATAACATCATTTTTTTGTTTATTTTTTTGGAAATATGCTTTTTTATCTTTTTGTTGTAAAACAGTGAAAAAATAAAAATAATATCAAATAAAATAAAAACAAAATAGACAAATTATAGATATGCTTTTTATTTTTTATTTTTTTTGTGTTTAGGTTTCAGAACGTTTATTCATGCTAATTATTAAAAAAATATACACAGATCAATAGTCCTTTATTAAATAAGGCAAGAACAAAAAATTAAGCTTTTTGTGCGTTTTGTTTAAAAAATTCATTAAATAATCGATAAGTATTGAATCTTTAAAACAAGTACTACAAGGAATAGAAAATCAAGTCAGGTCAGGTCAGGTCAAAATTTTGTATTTTATTTTACCTGTTTATTATATAATTTTTAATTTAATGTTTTATTATTAGTAGAAACCAATGTACCGTCAAAAACAATAAAGAAAAATGTCAATTATTTAAAAAAGAAAAATGACATAGTATTTAATTTTTAAGCAAGGAATAAAAAAAACTTAATTTTACAAAACAGTGACCAATATAAGGTCACTTTTAAACTATAGTCCCCTATGAACTGGCTTGTTTTTAAGGAGAAATAACTTCTGTTAACAAAAAAATTGACGAAACAAGGCGACTCCGAATAGTATTTCCGGACAATTTGGCTTGATTCTGAGCGAGTAGTTGTTGAAAATCAATTTATTTAAATGAAATAGGTGCTAAAATAACGGAATTTGATCCGTTATTAGTAAAATTTACTTAACGAAACTAATATTAAGATGAAGTGATTTTTTATATTCTTTGGCGATTTAGGACGTTTTTAAACAATGAAAATTAACTTATTTAAACGAACAAGTAAAAAAATTACCGTAATTTACACAATCACACAATATTTTAAACTAAAAAATGAGGTTTAGTGAAATACTTTTATGTGTGTATGTAGAGGAAAATGCCGGATGTAAAAGTAAAAAAACTCTTTATTTGCATATACCTAGACCATGATGTAACGTAAAAAACTGAACACGAAGATGGTTAAATTTGATACCATGTCTGTTACTTTCCGCCAAAAAGCAGCTTTCTAGCATGTTTGGATGAATCGTTAATTTATGGTATTCGTCGAGTTGTCTTCTTTACGAGCATCGGTAATTTTGTATGAAAGCCGGCAATATTTTGACGTTGGCGAGCGTCAAAGTTAAATATAACGCCCGTCCACTAATTAAATAAAACTAACAGATTCCTGTTGCCTAAAAATGCAATAAAACCGTGGCCGGGTAATGTTCAAAGCGGCCGCCGGCTGCTCAAGAGAAATGAACTCCGATTAAGGGAATCTTGTGTCTCTCGCCGCGGAATTTTATTGAAAAAGACGTTTGGTGAATTTCGGGTACAGTTATCGGATTAATATGCGCGCCTTAACAAGATTCCTTTCACTCGATGAAAAATACATGCCTTGAAGTAGCCATAAGTTAGTATTGACGAGCGATTTGCATAATGTTCTGATGGTTGTGCCACTTGTTGTTGAGGTTTCCGAAAATTTCTGGAGCTGCAGGAAGTGCGAGTGGTTTTTTTCGTGTTCCAAGTGTCTGTGGCAGGCAGGCAACAAATGTGGCGTTGTCCTCGAGGGCTCTATGGCAGGCATGCCAGGTCCAGACTGGAGATAAGTAAGGCGCCGACCAGGGCCAAGAATGCCGGATTATAGCCCGGCTCTGATAAATCCACAGCTCATCACCAAAATTCAATTAAAGCAACGGGACCACAGATAAATTAAACGAGTAATACTCACTTGACCCACATGAGCACAAATATGCAGCACCTTTTCACAAACATTTTCAACTAAAGAGTTTATTTATTATTACACCACATTGTGCTTCCATTTAATCTTGTCCTTTTTTAAAAAAAATTTAAAATTTCAAAAATCCCTAAATTTTCCCTAATAGTTATTTTTGGAAAGTACGAAGGTCGCATGAAGTGCGAAAAAGGCATCTAAAAGACCGTTAAATAGTTTCTCTAATAACATTATCTTCTGATTATTCAAAAGATATTTAACTTCAAATATTAAAAAAAATATTAATTAATGTTTCAGTGGTCGAAGCGTGAATTAGTAACTTGTTTTTTGTAAAATTTTGTAAAAAGAAACATTTTTCAATTACTTAAAGTCAATAATTTTGTCACAGTTTTTTTATTGCTGGCTTACTTTTGCCCTTTGATCTCCAACGACACAAAAGCTTGAAACAACAGAAAAAGTATTCACTTTTAGCAATCAGTACTACACGGCTGTTACAGTAAATCCTTGAAGTTATTGCGTGTTTCAAAAGCCGAAAACATTATCTACATTCTAAATAAGTTGCCCATTTTATCGCACCCCGCAATCTCCAACAAACGACTAGGTATATTTTATTCAGTCGAACCGAACACCAAGAAAGATCCGAATGTATTTGCGCTCCCAATGGATATATAATCAAGGAATCAAAGCACTGATAAGGAAGGAATCAACCGGATCATTTTGTTGTGGTTATTTATGGGCTTACAAACATTTCCCGTGTTGTTTTACAGTTACCTCTCGGCTTTCCTCCGTATCACATTTCAGCCGTTTTTGGGGGCAATAGATTTTGTTTACACCGTTTAGGCGATGAGTTGTGAAATGACCCATTAGGAAATTTGAT
Source organism: Tribolium castaneum (assembly GCF_031307605.1). Classification (NCBI taxonomy): domain Eukaryota; kingdom Metazoa; phylum Arthropoda; class Insecta; order Coleoptera; family Tenebrionidae; genus Tribolium; species Tribolium castaneum. The sequence goes on along the minus strand of NC_087396.1, from coordinate 24,309,370 downwards.
TCGTATTATTGCTAATTTATACAACAATCGGACATTTTATGTAAATCTGCCGCTCTTTAAAAATTAAACCTCGTGCTGGTAATAGTGTATAAAAAATCACGTAAATGAGATATTTTTGAATTTCTTTCGTAATTTTACGAGGTGTCAGGTAGCCTTGTGCGGTGTAATGAGCGTGTTTATTTTTTATTCAGTATAATTCGATGTAAAAACCCCATAAAACATGCATTAGTGCGACACTCGTCTCCTCAACCATTTATAGCACCTCAAACATCAAACAATAAAATTATTTTAGATAAACGAAAAAAATTAATTGCCCCCTGTGACAGTTTCAGTCGTTTAACGAGGTGCTTTTTCTGTTGAATTTTTAATTGATACCAGAATCGTCTGTTTTATGTCGGGAAATGCCGTAAATTTTTGTGATGGACAACAACACAGCGGACAACAAAACGGTTTTCATCTCGACTGAAGGTTTTGCCCAAAACGGAGCAATTGCTAATTGGTGTATTTTAAAATTAATTGGCGCCACTAGGTCACGGATTACGTAAGCTACTATCGACTGCTACTATAAAGGTATAATTTGTTGCAATTATCAAAGTTTTTATATGCTTATCAATTTTTCCACGAATTGGACTAAATAATGTGAATACTTTTGATAATGCAAATAAGTTTGCTACCAATTATTGTATATCAAATAAGTAATAACACCTTTGGCATAGACTTGACAAATAAATGATGGCGTTATCGAAGTGGTTAGTTATTTTTAATTTTATTGTTCCAAATGCGCAAGAATGTCATAAAAAACATGTTTCAAACGATCAAACAATAATTCGATTTTTTTTTCATTGTTTTTGGAATTTAATAAGATTTTAGGTATAATTCAACTGTTATTGACCACTTCTTTGTTAATTTCTTTCTAACCTCCTATTTCTTGTATTTTTATGAACATAGGGTCATAAGACCAAAAATCCCCAACTTGTTTAAAATTATTTTTATTTTTAAGGAAAAAAGTACAATTATTATTTAGATAACTATGAATTTTGTGTTTTTTTTTGGGTTTGCACCTTTTTAGTTAAAAACGATAACTCTGCAATTTTTAAAAATCTGGAAATATCTTTTAGTTCATTTTAAAGAGGAAGCCCAGATCTTTCCTTTGGTGTTTTCAAATTTCTAAAAAAGAATAACAAACCCCAAATATTTAAAGTTAAGTTTTTAGAACTTTAAGCACCCATAACTCATTTTTTTCAAATAAAATGTCACAAGTTTTATTTTATTAAATCGTGGAGAATTTAATTCTGCATCAATCTGCATTAGCATTCCCTATACTTGTTTAAAAGTTTTCAAGTTACAATAAATCTTTGTAGGGATTGAGAAATTCATTGGCCATAGGCTTTTTCTCATAGGTTTCCATGGAAACGAGAGAAAAAATGTGAGAAATTAAAGTTTTGAAACCAACATTCAATTAATGTATTTTGTTTTCACAGAACGGACAACACAATTTTGAACAGAGTTTGTCGTTTGTTTAATCAGAAATGTTTTTACGGACAACTGTTTAATAAGAAATTTTCTACAATGTCAAAAAAACCAACATAATTTGAAAATTATCACAGACAGGTGTAGGGAATGCTAATACAGATCGATGCAGAAGAAACTTCTCTACCATCTCGTAAAATAAAAATTGGGACATCCCATCTGAAAAAATTAAGTTATGGGTACTTGAATTTGTTCAAATTTAATCTTAAAATTTTTGGATTTATTAAACTTTTTTCCAATTTTGAACACACTGGAGAACAGATATAGGTTTTGTCTTTTAACTTTCCAAATATTATTCCGAAATCTCTAAAACTAAGAGAGTTACCGATTTTTTAAGTGACAGGTGCAAATCTAAAAATTTTCAAAAAATTGTAAGTATCACGAAAACCGTTAAACTTAGGTATAGGGATAGCTGACGGAACAGGCTGTATAATTTAAAATACCTAGGTAAAAATTAAAAAAAAACACGTCATTAGAAACAAAGCAGCAATATTTTTTTTTGGTTTCAATTTACTTGGAAAATGGCAAAAAGTGATGTTGGAGTGTCAACATTTCGCTGTGTTTGTTCGTCCTTGCCGTGGAGGCCTTCTTCAAGTGGCACACGTTCCGCGCAGTTGCGGCACCACCTCATGTTTATTTGCCAAGCAAAAAGCTCATTGCGCAAGGAGGTCGTTGTTTGCGCTTCGCTTTTAATAATTTACAATTGTGTATGCAAATGCTTTGGTGGTTTGAAAGATAAAGTCGGATAAGGCTCTGCAGCCGCTCGTAATCAAGCCGATCGACATGCTGATAGCCGTGTCTGGGGTCTCTCTCACCATCTACCTGAAATGAAACGCAAACTCGTCCTTCTGCCTGCTTGTGACAATTGACGACAATTTTACTATATTATACGCATCCGCACGCTTATTCACCACAATTTGCATTCTTGTAACAATTCGCTTGATTTTTCCGGCCAGATGTTAATGAGAGTGTTAATTATCGATGCGGTCACTTGGCGGAGGGGCCGGAGAGGTGCCAAGGTGTACTAATGAGATCAAAGGTGCCGACAAGAAGCGGTGACGTGAACTCGGCTATGGACATGCCGTACCATACCGTTCAGCGACACCCAAGCCATGGGAGAAAATACTAAACTGCATCTCGGATTTTCCTTGGCTTTTTTTATCTAATCTAATTCTAGAAAATAATCAGAAAAAAATTAAGAAAAAGTACAGACAAATGCTGGAAAATACTCTGCTCCCTGTTCTCATACTTAGTTCCCTGTGCATTTTCTCCAGCAGACTTTCGTTCTGGTTCTTTTGCAGCTTTTTTTTGTTGTTGAACCTAAATCTTGTTCTAAATTTGTTGTTGAAAATTAGTTTGTTTGTCTATATTTCTGTAGAAAATAGAAACATCTCAGTATAGAATTTGGTGTCCAGATTTTTTCGTACAGTTTGTCTTAATTTGTCACTAAGTAATTTTTTAAACATTCTTAGAGAGATACTTTTTCCAACTGAAAAGTAGAAACATTTATAGACGGTAAATAAAAAAATCCGATGTATCTAGTGTTTTTTGAAACTAATACTAATAAAAAAATGAAAAAATATAAATTAAACATGAGTTAGTTTAAGAATTTAGAAAAAACAGAAATTGTGTCAAATGTTTAAACAGATTTCTGGTTTGAAGGAGTAACAAGTGGAAAAGAATCGAGTCGGGATTTAATTATCCCTGTGCTCTCCTTTTGGACGTTTGGAGTCTCGAACAGCTCATTAGTGACTTTTCTGATTTGCATGTTGGCCTGAAATGATAGTCTCCTACCTGCGCTCGAATAAATAAACTCCAACATGTCGCTAATTGTTTACTTTATCTTAACTTATGATCTCCGAATTGTCCACATTCCCGACGAGCCGACTCCACTCCGTTCGGCACTCTTTTCTTTATAACCCCATCACCTACGATGCCTGCAAATGATTGCCGTAAATCCTCACCTACACCCGACCAACACAAAATTGGGGGTTTTAGTACTGACAAAACAAACGGGTCCACAACGATTTTTATGTAATTATTTAGTCTAAGATAGACATTTTCACAGGGTTTTTCGTCTGGAAACAGCTCCGAGCTTTCGCATGAAAATGCAGCGATTTACATTTGGAATACATTATTATAATTCAAGTGTTCCAGTTTTGTAAGTCAAGTGTAAACAATAATAAGGTAATCCAGTTTAATACGTAACCACAACCGAATTGTAAATTGGTTATTTGTAATTAATTACAATTCCGCTTTGAAACAATATCATATTTTTGTTACAAATTAATAAAAAAAAAACTTTTAATAAAATTATACAAAAGTTCAGACGAGCTTTATTATGTAAAATTTCATGCTTATAATTCTTATTTAGGTGGCTCCTAGGTCTTAGCTATTTTGCATAATCTTGGAAAAAATAAAGTTTTTGAATTCATATCAAAAACTGAAGTCCTAGACTAAAAGTAAATGAATTAAACACGTCATTTTTATTAATAGCCACATACCAAAAGCAATTAAAATTATAATTATGAATGGAGGTAAGCACTCGGAAAGAATATTTATTTACCTACAACAGTTTCACAATTAACGATCATCTTTATTGTTCATCTTAAGTGAAGCAATTTAAGCTTTATCTTAATTTATGCAACAATTATATTCATATTAGTGGTTGCTTATTTTTCGTTAATTTTATTCATTATTCTCCAAATAAATTTGGCTTAGACACAGGCTGTAGTAAGTTAGTAAATGTTAATTTCCTTGCTTGAAGCCAAAAATGTGCATTTTGACTGAAAAACGTGTTGTTTGCTGGTCCATCCTGTATATAAATTTCTCAGTTTGTGGCGCTTACTCATGGCGTGTAATTGCCTTTGGTTTTTCGCGAAATAGCCGTTAAATTCATAATCGGCACCGGTTTTTGTGCGGTAGTAATTGCAAATTAAATCCTTCCCATTTTCGAACGTGATCAGCAGAATGTGATTTTTTAATTTTGCACACATTGCGGCGCTGTTAATTGTTCATATGCCAATTTAATTAGTTATTTTTGTTGGAGATGTGCAACGTAACCGGTGTAAGCTGTAATTAAACCATCCACTCACTATAAATATCGTTCCTTCAAGGAGAAGAGACTTACGAAACTCACTCTTGTAAATGAATCTATTCTATTATGTATTATTAGCGTGGCGGATGACTTTGCTTTTTCCCTCATACTTGCGGCTTTTTTACTATTTAAATTCAACGATTTGTGGCTAATGCTACGAGAAAACTTCCTGCATTGTTTTAATTAGTGCCAGGTAATCAAGAAGTGTATGGCGGACAAATTACTGCATCAAGCGCGCATTTCGAAAATTATGCAGTCTTTTGTGTTTTGTGTTCACCCTGTATTTGAAGATTCCTTCAAACACGTTTCTAAGATTTTTATGATAATTAGATAGATCTTAAAATCTTTATTAATAGAAAGAAGTGCGTGTTCGCAATGTAATTGCGCGCTTAATAGTCGTATTAATTAAGCATTATGGTATGTACACATAATAATACCTCCAAAGTAATCTCTAGATTTACTTAAAATATGATAAAACTAAAATAAAAATCCAGTTACCCAGTTATTTTTTTATATTTTTTCTTGTGTGAATTAAAAGCCACACTTGTAACAAAATCTCAATTGAAGCAAATGATAAAAAAATAAAAAATCCAGAAAATTGCAAAATTGCAGCAATAGTTGTGTGTTTCTCTGATTTGGCAAAATGAGCAGCAAACGTCCTGTCCACAATTTATTGAATCTTGGCTTCCGTTCCACCGGAAATGGCATTAGCTTTGTGCTTTGAGAAATTCCTTGGTCCTAAATAAATTTTCGCGCTAGATCAATCGCTGTTGGTCCTAATGTAAGATCCGCGTTAACAGAAGTCATCTAAATATTAGTGGCGGCAACACGTGTTTCCATCAATATTTACTGGCGGAGTGGAAAAGCGACGATGCATTAACTCTGCTTGTATGAATGTTTATTTCTGTTAGTGTTGCTGTCAACGCGTTAAATGCATCACATGAACACATAAACACGCAACTTGCTCTCTATGTGAAATTCCTGCTAGCCTGCCTCACATCCATCATACGTAAACTAACGCCAGCACTTGGGAATTTGATTTATTCGGGGTGAGCCTTTCGCCTGCTGATGATGATGATGATGATGGCTTGAAAGTTCGACGAACGACGGGATCGTGAATGGGTCAAGGTTTGCGAATGAAAAAAAAAAAGTGTTTTTCACAAGCCCACCTGTAACTCGTCGGTGGTCAGGGGGCTGTCTGGACACCCCGCAGTTCGCACTGGGGTGTTAATAGGCACCGTCTCGCCGACTTGCTACCGGATGCCAGCTTTTCTGACACCGCCACTGACTTTACCTGGGCAATTAGCGCCCAAACGGCTACACTCATCTCTGTTTGCAGACACTTTATAGGGCTCCATTGTTTACCTGCTCTACCACCCCTGATCACACGAATTAATACCACCAAACCTCCCCCAAATTATTCAGATTGATAAAACTGGCGCCGAAGCTTTGCCGGCGATTTATTACTTCTGGCACAGTCATTTGCTTATTTTTGGTATAGGCCACCTCAAACCAAAATTTGGAGGAATTTTTGGTATCAGTTACTCTGAAGCAATAAGAATTTTATTTGAACCCTCTAGAAAGAGTAAAAAATGTTTGCCATCAGTTGTTATACTCTGTTTTTTTCGAATTTATCAAAAGAGGAAAAGCGTTAATTAAACTTAAACATCCACCATTCGTTTGTGAGTTGTTTTAAAAATTTGCCTTCTTATTCTTATATTATATTATATTATATTATATTCTTCTTCATCTTCTTCTTCTTTATTCCACTAGGTTTTCCGCAAATTATCTGTTGCTTAGTTGTAATAAATCGAAACGGGGTTTGCTCTGAATGTTACTTAAACTCTTAAGTTAACTGTATTAGGTAAAAAATAAAACTATAGTAGATAATCTGCTTTTTAATATCAATAATTCACCTTCCATACAACTTGAAACAGTTATTTAATAAACCAGTTTATTAATGAAGGCGATCAATAAACTAAACTGTTTAAAGCACGAACGAGCGATAGCGAGTGAGTGCCTTTAATAGTTGAGTTTATTAATTGCCCATTATCAAACAAATTTTTTTTGACCGTAAACTTTTTTTGTGACAAAATTGGAAATTAATTACAAACCAAAACCAGTTTCATCTTTTTCATCGCACAACAATTACGAATTATAATCATTTTTGACAATTTCGGAAACATCCGAAAAATATAGTAAATCTTGACGTTTAGAACAAAAACAATGTATTTGTTCCATTTTTAAATTTGAATAATTGTAATACCGTGCGTTCAAAAAGTCGTTAAATCAACTCTTGCTGTGGAATTTAGATTGACAGATTTTTATTGTCTTTGACAGATTATCGTTTTATTCTGTTGCGATTTTCTCCAACGCCAATATTTTCGTATGTAATAATCGTAAGAAATCAACATACGTCTAAAATTTCACAGCAAGGTTGATCCAAAGACTTTTTGAACGTGCTGTATTAATAAAATTATTATAAATAATGATAGGTACATTATTAAAATGTATGATGATAGTCCTCATTGATTTTTTATTTGTATGAATATAACTGGTTGTTTATATTAAAATATCATCAAAATTATTAATATAGTATTAATACAGTAAAACCTCTCAACAACGGACACCGGTGTGGAATCTTAAATTGTCCGTTGTAGAGAGAATTTTTTTACATTATTTTCCGAGGCTTTTGTTACGATTCTACAGAAATGTCCGTTGTGAGGAGGATGTTGCTGTATATCCTTTTTGAAACAAGATAATAATGGTTTCAAAATATTGAAGGACTTTTGAGGGGATACTTTTTTATTAAAGTAGTTAACAGTGAGTGATTTTTGATTTTAAAAATAGGCTTTCGCAAATTTTTTTAAGTAGTTTATTTGATTTCCAGAAAAGCCCCGCCGGCTGAGCCACTGCGTGGGGTGCGGTGGCCAGATCCACGACCAATACATCCTCCGGGTAGCTCCTGACCTGGAATGGCACGCAGCTTGTCTAAAATGCCAGGAGTGTCGACAGTTCCTTGACGAATCCTGCACATGCTTCGTGCGAGATGGTAAAACCTACTGCAAGCGAGACTATGTGAGGTTTGTAAAATTAAACTAAACACAACACAACAATTTTCCCTTCATTGCTTTCCTTTTTGCCACCAACAAGACCTCCAAAGTCGTTGTTTATCCACCCACCGCAGCTGCTGCTTATCAAAGTCAAATCAGCGGTGATTTTGGCACTCCGGTGGCCCATATGTGACTTTTCCCTCTTAAACAAACCGAATCTCAAATTACACACGTCCTGACAGAGTTCTTGCCAACCACACACAGTGGGTCAATTTTCTTTTCTCGCATTTCCAGGTTGTTTGGGGCGAAGTGCGACAGGTGCGGGTCGTCGTTTAGCAAAGATGATTTTGTGATGCGGGCAAAAAGCAAGATTTATCACATAAAGTGCTTCAAGTGTTGTGCTTGTTCACGACCGTTAGTACCTGGAGATGAGTTCGCGTTAAGAGACGGTGGAAATTTGTACTGTAAGGAGGACCACGACCACATGGAGAAGACGTCCATACCAACAACGCCACATTTGCCCTCCACCGAAAGTAATAACAACACCAGCTTGAGCAACAACAATCACAACAGCAATTCCACGGAGCTGGGCTGCATGTCAGGTAGGGATTTTTGATTTTTTATTTTACAGTTTTATTTAAAAAGGTTTCAGTTTAAGAATTTTTAACAAAGAATACTAATTGACAACAAAATTAAACAAAAACTAAGAAAAAACAATGATCATCCTTTAGAAAATTTATTTAAGAGCTTTTTCAGTGTCTTTTTCGTCTAGAATTTTTTGTTGATAGTCTTAAATCCATTGAAACATAGAAAAATTCTTTTTGGTATTTTCTTTAAATTCGATATTATTTGAAAAGTTGTAAAAGTCGATTATTTTTTCGACTTACGTAAAAATAACTCTTTACATAATATACGTGCTCGAAATTCAAATGCGCTTCAGTTTGATGTTTTAATTCTATTCTAAAAATTTACAGCGAGTTACAACGAAAAAATGCGAATAACCAAATTTGTTAAAAATGTTGTTCCCATTATTTTTGTATGATAAAACTCCCCCTGTTTATAAATTGACATTTCTGAAGTAAAAATAATAAAAAACTTGAAATCTTGAGCAAATATGCTGTAATTTTATTTTAGTGTTTAAAGTACTCGAATTTAAAGTTTTCGAATAATTCGCGAAAGCAAGTCAGTTTCCACTGCATTCCTTTTAGAAGTTATGTCTTTAATACTCGTACTTACTTATTACTTAACAGACGGTAGAAGACGGTATTTAAGATTTGCAAGGATTTTTCCACAATTTTGTGATTTAAGAATATAAATTGTTGAGTTCATTTTATTTTATTTTATTTACCTTACAAAAACTTTTATTCTGCTGCGGAATATTTGAAATGTGACTTGATTGATTGTAAGTGTTATCATTAGTTATTAAAATTCTATTTTTTTGTCTTTTTTTCTCAAGTATTTTAGCGAAAACTGTTATACCTAGTCGAACCGAAATCAGCATTTGAATTTGTTTCTACCTTTCGTTATAACTAAAATTAATTTATAAAAAATACTAATATCTAACAATAAAAAAAATATGAACGATTTCATGATTTTAAGTGCTATTTTAAAACAACGATGTTTAATGATGTTTTTAGTAAAAATTTATAATAAAATTGTTACCTACTACCTACTTATTTGAAGTTTTAATTTTACTTAGTTAATTATTTACAAAATTGTGTATAATTATTGTTTTTGAGATATCATAAAAATATACCTACTTTTAACAGATTAACTCTGTACAATATAAAGCGTCCGGCAAAAGTATGTACTTTAGTCTTTTTTTTACCTAAACTGTTTATTTTAGTTAAATCTACAAGTTTTTTTATATGGCTTCTCTGTGTCTTTGGATCCAATCATTTCTCATAACTCCTGGCATGGTTAACAAATAGAAAAAATAAAGATGTTACATTTTTAAAACGTTGTTTCTTTTCTTTTTCATTAAAAATTATCTACACTCATTATTATGTTTGATGCAATTTTTTGTTTATTAAAAGAACTATAAATCATATAGTTAATAACGTTAAGAAAAATAAAGGCAACGATAAAGAAAGTAACGAATGAATAATAATAAATAATAAAACTTTCATCAGAAATACTTTAATGTTTTAGATATGAGTAATTTAAAGCCAGATATTAAAAATGCACAAAAAAGCGAACAAAACAGTACATTTTAATTACTCTGGAATATATTTGCGTTTATTAATACAGTACATAAGATAGTAAAAAAAAAATTGCTATTTTTTCATGGTATTGCATTTTTTTCTCTCTAAGCGTGTGAATTTATCCGAATTTTTCTACCCTTTTTATAATTAAAATTAATTCACAATTAAGTACTCAAAATCTCACCGATTTTCTATTACCTAAGCAGCATAAGGGACCATTTTTATGGTGATAATAATAATGCTGTCTAAATTTCTAAAGAAATTGAAACATCAATTTGAAGTGCATTTAGTATACGCTATAAAAATCAGAAATATTTTTTGCCTATTCTGTTGTGACTGTTTTTACCAAAAAACCGTCTTTCGTCAGACGGCGGTCCATTCGGAATCGTTAGAATGTTAAAAAAAGAGCCATCCCATAAAAAGATTCCATTGGTATCATTTTGCTGCATTTCTGCATATCTGCTAAAAAGTATTGAAATAACTTTAAAAATAAATATCAATTAAAACCAGTTTGCTCCCAATTAAAATGTCAGTAATGATCTAGTTGATTACATCAAACTGTTGCAACTGTATAAGAAACTTGCTTAACGAAATATTCATGCAAAGATCATGCAAATGAACGCTTGGCGATGAAAAAAAAACAATAATTGTGTTTAAAATAGTTGTGAGGTCCGTCCCGGGTCATTTCAAGTGTTTAGAAAGGTTTTATTTAGTTTCGTAAAGCCTCCAAGGTTGAGCATTTTTACTTTTTAAATATTTGCCTTGGGTTTAACTCAAAGCTGGACCGTCTTGACCGAAGGGTGAACAAACAATCCCTTCCTTTAAAAGACACCATCACCCAAACATTTCCTCGTCAATTCGAGTTAATTCGGGTGATTAAGGTAAAGCCGACATCCACTCGCCTATGCACAAAGAGTGGCCTAATCTGCATTGACCAGTGTTTCACGCCTTGCTAATCCCCGGACTCGGCCCGGAATTACCGGACTTTGCTAATGGACGCCGGCCAGTGCCGGATTAATCCGGACAAAGAGAATTTTCTATAAGATTCATTTTTCGCTTGCAGATTCCGGCTCGGAGAGCGGGTCGCACAAGGGCGGCGGCGGCGGCTTGAGGAAGGGCTCCGGGGGCGGCGGCGGCGGCAGCGACGGCAAGCCGACGCGCGTGCGCACCGTCCTCAACGAAAAACAATTGCACACGTTGAGGACGTGCTATGCCGCCAATCCTAGGCCTGATGCCCTCATGAAGGAGCAGCTGGTGGAAATGACGGGACTTTCCCCGAGAGTCATCAGGGTTTGGTTCCAGAACAAGAGGTGCAAGGACAAAAAAAAGACCCTGCTTATGAAGCAGCAGATGCAACAGGAAAAGGTTAGTTCTTTCTTTAGTGAATTAGCCAAAGAAACAGAGCATTAGGTATTTTTGTGAGCGAGGTAATTTGTCGGCGTTAAATTTTAATTAACTATGAAATTAGTTCAATTATTTCGAATGCGGCATTAGCACGAATTAAGTGGAGCTACACATCTAGAAAAAATAAAACACCTAAGTGAGTCATTTATCTTTTTGCCGATTTAATTCACTTCGGAAAAATGTGATTTGCTATGGTGTAATTATTTGACTTTTTCAGCAAGTAATTAGAGAATTTACATTTTTGTGACATTAACAATAAATAGCCATTACAAAAACCGTGATAATGCATTAAGACCTGGTTTCTAGTACGATTTAAACCGAGTTAAAGTTTATCGGTTCCATATAATTACACTGGTAATGTAATTGTTGAACAGATAAAATTAAATTGGTGTTACGTTGTACTAGGAAATGGCCCTAAGAGATGCCTTATCTTCTTTGTGTCCGAACTAAAACATACTCACTTGTCAGAATAAAACGGAAAATGTTTAAAAATTTGGTTTTGCTCAATTTTTTGTGGTCCAGTTTTTTTATTTTTTCAATTTATTTACAAAAAATATATCAGGAGTATAATTTAAAAAATGGTGAGTGCAAAAAACATGTAGAAGTGATGGTTTACGACCAATGGTATTTAATTAGAGGTTGCTAAAAAAATACAGTACCTGACAACTAAAATTAATTTAGAAAAATATTATTTTTCAAAAACTGGCAGCAGTTTAGGCAAAAAGCGCTTTGTCCCATATTTTTATCCATCATCTGCAATATATTTTTTAAAGAAACGTAATGGTTGTGTAATAAAAAAATGGAATTTTGGTTATGGAAGTTGTGTTACAGATGTAGCTTGTGTAAGAGTTTTTTCATTTTTTATTTTTGTATTGTAAATTATAATATAATTTAAATACTTAAAAATAAATATGCAAGCCAATTACTAAGCCAATTTCCTATTTTAATTTTTTATGATTTTAGGATTTTAGTCGGCTAGTTTTTGTCATAAAATTATCTATGATCTGTTAATTAAGCTTTAAAATTGTGTAGTAAAAATAAAAAAATTAAATCAAATTAAAAAAATTCAATAAGAACCAAAAACTTTATTTAAAATAAGGACAGAGGTATTTAGTTATGCATCTTTATTAGCCCCAAAAAATGCTACTATAATTAATAGCAGAATAAACATTCATTCAAAAAGTCCAAAATTCGATGATTTCACTATAGTTTGAAAATTATTGAATACCGCCATCTGAAGGATCCTTCAGATACGTCAGATACGACATTTTTTCCAAGATGAAAATAAAGAGCTAACTCTGTTTGTCGTGAAGATTTCAAAAAGTGTAACCGACAGAAAAGATATAGGACCTGTTGATAAAAGTCCTCATAAAAAAAATTCAAAGTTCCTAGTTCCGGATGTTCCGCCATCTCGAAAATAATTACATTGGAATCAGTTTTGGTCGCTTTTTAAAGCCGTAGAACATTTTTTAACTTGAAAATTACTTTCAGTCGTTTTATACAAGCAACATTAAGCAACACGTGACCAAATTGAAAAATTTGATTGGTCTATTCGCGTAGTTAACTTTTAACAACGAATTAAATTTTAACAAAGTCTTTCTATAAACCGGCTCTTAAAATCACTAAAATACACCTACCTTTTTGGGGGGTGTTTGGTGTATTAGATAGGTTGGTAGTATTCCTCCGCCGATTTTGCACCTGTCAAATTTTGTGTTTCTGTCAAATTCGAATTCAAAACGTGTTGTGTTAAAGCCTTGGGATTATTTGAAGGCAAACATTAAAACAGTTTAATGAATTTTCTCAATACCTAGTGTATTATACTCGTACCTCATTACAAATATTCTTTGTTAAACCTTAACATTGTAACTCACTGTACTACAACTTTTAGCGCGGAGTACTAATCGTAACTCCCTAAAAATAGTACCTTTACCAAAGAGTCGTGGTTTATTTTTCCACAAGTGTATTAAAAATGAGTCGAAAAAGAAAGTTTCTTGTTTTTACAATCCCATTGGGGCAAGTCAATGTGTCGCACAGCCGTACACACAACCGTGTTATTATTGATTAGTGGCGTAGCATCCCAACAGATTGCCCAGTCTATAATTGAATACCCCCCACCTCTCAGGTCGTTCACGTCGTAAATCTCAGGAGGCGTTTCTTATCAGCTGAGCGTGTCCCCGCCTCTCGTCGTCAACCAATCGTCTGCGTCACACATGAGCTCAACCGGTCGATTTCGCTTTTTTCTGAGGGATATAGAGGGGGTCGTGTCTTTCGGTTGGCACTCACTGGCCCAACATTTAAATCGCAAACATGACTCAAACTAGTTTTTTAACCTTGGAGAAGATGACTTCTCATTGCATGCCCCTTGTTGTCTCGGCATGTTATTTATGGGTGGTATGAGAAAACGGATGGCGGTTGAAGAATAATTCCAGTTAAATTAACAAATATTTAATGCTCTGGTTGTTGTTTGTACCGTTGTAAAATTGTACTTTTTTATGTTTCCCGTTTAATGTCTAACATAACCCAGTATTACGTGCAGGATGGGCGAAAATTGGGTTACGGTGCCATGCAGGGTATCCCAATGGTAGCGTCATCACCTGTACGACACGATTCACCCATCGGTGTCCATCCCCTTGAAGTACAAGCTTACCAACCACCATGGAAAGCCCTATCAGATTTCGCCCTTCATGCAGACTTAGAGCAACCCCATCAGCCGGCCTTCCAGCAGCTCGTCAACCAGGTAATAAGCAAATTCCCCCATCGCCACATACTTTATTTTATTATTACATCAGAAGGAAAATTTTGCATCGGTTATTAAATTAATCACTGCTTGTTTGCTTCGCCTAATTTAAGGCATAACAGTAAAAAATTAAGACAAGAGAAAACATTATTTCATGCATAGGTAATATAAATATCTGTAAAATAAATTGCTGTGATTTAGACATAATAGGTAGGTACCTATTCAATAATCCATAAAATTATTATTTTAGGCAATAGCTTTCAGTCAACAAAATATTTTTTATTTTCAGCTGCAATACCTAATAAAGCCGTCATATAGGTACTACTTAGTTGGTTGTTTGGCTGACAATTCTTACATGCGGTGCGACGGTCTTAAAATTTGCTTAATTAATTAATGTTTCATTTTTCTATAACTAGATTATACCGTGTTATTTCGCTTCTCGTGCAAAAATGAAGTGTTTATTCTATTCAATAATATCTAGAAATGTAGCTATGAAAAAAAATGCACTTGAGAAAGAGAAATTTTATATGAGAATGTCATTTTTTCAATAAAATAACGGATACTCGTAGGAGAAATAAGTCGAAGAAAAAAAAAGAAGAAACTGCAAACTATTTAAATACTTATTTATTAAAATTTACTTACAAGCCATTGTCCAGCACGAAGGAGACAAAGGAAATATTTGCTAAAGCTGTTATACGTAAAGAAAATTTTTACAAAATGTTATTTTCCGCTTTATTTGAAATTTTTTTGAAACATTACAACTCTCGGAACTATTATTTCATCGTCCAGTGAGTCAAGAGATACCTATTAAGTATGGAAAACAAAGTTTTAATTTTTTATGTTTGTGTTTTTGTGCCGTTATTGATAATGCCGTAACAGGCGAAACTAGTCGAATGAAAATAAATTGAAGAAAGTCAGGATTCCAATCATTTATGATAATTTTTAACGTTTTTCTTTTAATGAAAGAAGTTTTTCTCTTCGTAATTTGTAATATTGCTAATAATTTTTGTCCAACAGATGCATGGGTACGACCTGCCGCCCCCGTCGATGGGCCCCGCCACCGGCCCACCCCCGGGTATGCTGCCCTCATCAGCGCCGCCGTCTGACGTCATGACGCATCCCGACAGCACCGATAGTTACGTTACCTACCTCGAAAGCGACGAGAGCCTTCCCGCCAGTCCCTAACACCCCCACAACTAGCCGTCGCCGCTTCCGCCCCTAAACGCTCTCACACCCCTTCTCACCTCTTTCCTCCTTTACCACCACCAAGGACTGATTCGGCGGCTGTGCAGACCACCACCCTAGTAACCACCACCATCATGGCTACAATTTCAGGACGATAAAGGAACGAACAAAACGAACAATCACTTTTTTGGTTTTTCATCATCACAATAAGTGGCCAGAACGAATCTCAATTTAATCAAAATCAAAATTTCAACACATATCGCCACTTTGCGTTGATCTCACTCGAGAGTCATCGAAGTTTTCACATGGTTTTTGTTGGCCAGTCTCAATATTCCTTGTTTTACGTACAGTTGGAGAAAAAATACTGAGTGGTATTTTTTTCCGGCTTTACAGTTGTATCATTAGATGTTTTGTTGATGTTGTTATTGTCGGGGTATGCGTGAAGCAGTTTTTTACTAATACACTGTACCATATTGTAAAATTATATATCTAATGTAACATTTGATTGTACAATTTGTTATGGAAAATCTAACTTTGTCGCTAATTTGTAGGTGTTATTAATTTTAGATTTACTACTGTGCATTCGAATGTATGATATTTTTACAGAGCTCTGTATCACATAATTTATTGCAATGAATTTATAAAACTGTATTTGATAAGAAATAAAACAGCAAGTTATCTGTAAATAATGTTACATTAAAAAATTAATTTGTAAATAAATACATGAGATAATCGCGCGCCTTTTATTTCCGTCAACAAAAAAAATGACAGTCAGCAGAAGTCAGTCAACAAAATCCAAGGTTGCCAACCCAAACAGTCATTTTCAATCACTCGTATTACGTTGTCAAATGTCAATTAAACGTCAGTTTGACATGTTTGTAAAGCGATAATGGCTGAAGCAAATTTGATAAAAGAGGGCTTCTTGTGCCCCATTTGCCACAAAGACTTGCGTTCCCCGAACAATCTGATTGCCCACTTCCAAGACTTACATTCCGAAGAACAAGACATCCTAAAATCCATCAAAGGTGAGGTTATGTCAGCTGTTCTCAACACTTAAACGTTCAATTTTCACAGATTTGTACGGCAAAGCCAAGAAAAAGATATTAAAACTTGACGAACAAGACTTGGAAGTTTTCAAAAATGAAATCACCTTAGAAAAGTATTATTTAGAGATAAGTGAGCCGCAAGAACCCGGTCAGATCCGGAGTCACACTGATTATTTCAAAGCCGTTCGTAGAGAACGACTCGATCATCGAACCACCGAAACTAATAAACTTATTATTAGGTTGGATAGGTTGTTGAGGTTCTATGGGTCGGATCGTAAACAGCAAGAGCAGGAGTTGGTGGCTTGGTTGGATGGTTCCACAGTGACACGCTGTCCTTCATGTGCGTCTAGTTTTAATATTACAAGGAGACAGCACCATTGTAGGTTATGTGGAAGCATTATGTGCAACGCGTGTTCCTATTTTTTGCCATATGAGACGGCTCGTAAGTCATTTTTTAAACACCAAGATACAGTATAATTTTTCATTCCAGAAGCGATAGTTGCCCCCGTTCACAACGTGGACGTAAACAACCGGGAGCAAGTCCAAGGTAAGGAACCAGACAGCCTCCGTATTTGCAACCATTGCCTCGACATGCTCGAGAGTCGCAGACGCGTGCAACTCGAACAAATGAGACAACCAATAATTTGCCAATTGTACAACCACCTACAAAACCTCAAATCCCAAACTCAGAGCTCCGTTGATTTGTATTTAAAAATGTACAATTCCCTAACGTCCGGTGAGACCACGTTTCAACTGCAAGACACTCAATCTTTAAGGGCTTCAATTGCCAAAAAAGCCGAATCAATTGATATTTTGAGTAAAAAAATCGCATCCTTGCCTGTGGACGAAGAAACGCCTAAAGTCGAACTACTACAAAATAGTATAAGACGGGGGACTTCTCATTACATTAAAGACTATTTATTAACACTACCAGCGCCCCCTTCTGTCCAAGAACTCGAGAGAATTAAACGCGAACGCTCTCTGAGGAACACTGAAGAGGAGAATCAATTGGCAGTCAAAACGAACATAAAAAGAGTGACAGTGACCACAGGTTGGTCACCTGCAGCTGTGAGTAATGAAAATACCGAAACTGAGGACCCGCTAATTGAGCAAATGAATATTGTGCGGAATTATATTGACCAAGCACGGAAAGCGCAACGATTTGAAGAAGTGGCCTCGCTTCAGGAGAATTTAAAAATGTTGAAGGAGACATACAAACAGCAACAATTGACGAGAGATAGCTAAATAAATTAACCCATTTTTTGGAACTTGGTGCTGAACAAATATGAAATACTGTAATTATTTATTAACTGCATGTTCACTAGTCACACTATTGCACTGTATCTATTATTATTTACCAAAATATATTTTTAATTAATACATAATTAAATAACAAAAATCAATTTTCTCTTAAATTGTGCAAATTTGGTTTTGCGACCTCTTCATCATAGAATCGATTGAGGAAAATTAAGGGAGTGAGTGTCGGTCTTCCGTGAGCGCATTGAAACGGCAACTTGCACTTTGCCAAATTTTTCAAATGTGCAAAACACTCGTTTTTGGTCAAAGAATCTCCGAATTTAATTGCACCTAAAAATAGTTTTACACTAAAATTAATTTGTCAATCGGCAAACCTCTGCAAGCCTCGGAATTGACGATATTTTGTATAAGACTCGGAGTATTTACCATAATTTCGTTGTTAGTTTTCAAAAGATCAACAATTTCTTTGATCAAAGTCTGAGTCAAAAACACAATATCGACCTACAAAACTGTGACAATTACTACAACAAGTGCAACCAAATGTACCCCTTTTTTCGACTTGTTGTAAAGACACAGCGGCACTTGATAAATGGTCAACCCGTTGGTGAAAAACTCCAAAACGAGACCTAGCGACTTGAGATTAGTTTTTTGTCGCTTGAGGAGCGTTAAGTCACTTTGTGGCAAAAAAATTGTAATGTCTTGGTCAAGTTTCGTGGATGCGTTTTTGTAACCTGTAATTATCTCAGTTGAAGTTTTTACACAAGTGTGACACGACCTTCCGATAGCTCCTCCAAACGCACCCTCTCGTGCACAGCATGTTGGTCAAACAACACAACCAAATTCCTCGTCCGTTCCCACACTGCAATAAATTTGCAATCAACCTGGCCGATAATATCAACATTTTTGAATAAATCCTTCGTGAAGCTTATATTTTCAAAATCCTTGACATGTCTATTGTACGCATTAGGAACCTCACTTTCGATTAATCTCGACTTTTCCACATAAATTTCATCGAAGAATTTCTTCGGATCTGTAACACGTTCATGTGACAAGGCAACGTTTCGTAAACAATTACCCCCATCATCAAGACACTTCTGCCACTTAACCATCAACAACTCGTCTTCGTACGATTGTACGAGCGCATTTTGTAGCTGTTGCCTCGATTTGGGGCTCATGTCGTCCACTTTGCCACAATCTTTCAAAATCGGAGACAGGCCTTTGGGGACAAAGTCAAAGCGTTCGGTCATTTCAAAAGTAATGTCGTTGCCAGTTTTCCTTAACCAAAGGTTCTGATGTTGCGTAAATGTGGGGGCTATGACAATATCCTCAGTTTTGTTTTTCTCAATTTCCTCATCCAGGGTTATTAAAAGCCCACTTTCGGATGACTTATCAAATAAATCTCGCGACTCTTCCAAAAGGGTGTGTTTCGGGGTTTGAACCCTTAATTTACAACTCTTAGATTTTTGAGGCGTGAAGTATTTACTAGTATGTGATTCGTTCAAAATTCTTTTCGTATTGTCTTTTTTAATAAACTTAAAATCAACTGTATTATCCAAGTCATTTGACCAGTTCTCTTTATTCGAATCAATCTCAAATTTGCTAGCTTTGGCCTTCTTAGCAAAATACGGCGATTGCCTCACTTGATCAAACGTGTTTTCATTAGCAAAAATATTAAAACTGCTACGCCTTGTATTACGAAAATCGAACAATTTCTTCGGCTGATTGAAATGTGTGGGCAAATCTGGCGTTTTAAAATGAAAAGTCGGTAAAGCTTCGACGTTGGAAAAATCAAAATCATAGTCAGACACATATTTAGACATAGCTTTTCGTGGTGTGACCCCAAATACCGGTATGTTCCCCGGTCCTGCCTGAATACCCACTGAAACCATATTCTCCTTAATCGGAGATTTTTGGGAAAGAGCATTTTTTTCATTTGGTGATTTATCTAAAGTAGTTTCCATATCCACTACATTATTTAGTTCGGGTTCAGTTTCATTAGCCTTATCTTCAGGCGGGAACACGTCCAGTGACATTATAAACATATCCATAATCACGTCTTTCCCCTTCTTTTCGTTATCAGGGTAATTGGTATAGAGGCTATTATCCATTATACCTTCGCTCTCCCTTTTCTCCCCCTTTTTCACCTCAATGGGCAAAGCCACCTTCGTTTGCTTGGACACAACCCTCGGTTCCTCAAAATAGGGCGTATCCTCGACAATTTTCGCCGATTTATTCGACACCAACTCTTCCAAATCCTCACTTTTGCGCTTCGTCCCGAAGCCTTTCACAGCCCCTCCTATCTGGGACACGCCAAACTCACTCAAAGGCCTGTGCGTTTTCTTGGCCACTATTTCGGAATCACCCCCTTTGAATGTACTGATCATTTTTTGGAGACATCGCTTCACAAGATCAATTTTTCTGAAGAACACAAGCGTCTTTGCTGGTTCTAGAGTGATATCAATGTCGGAGTAGGGACACTTGATGTGTATGACAAAAACGGGGTTCTTCCTCTTCGGATCAGTTTTGGGGACGGTTTTAAAAAGCGCATTGACAAAATTGAGGATTTTGGGCGAGTTCACCGGTCTCTTATTGACATACAAGTACTGCAAGCGCTTGTTTTCGTGCAACTGTTTGTAGATGAGACCTTCAACGCGTGTCTTATTTTTGCCAACTTTGAGCAAAGCGAATTCGTTTTCGTCTATTTCAGGGTGGATTGTTTTGAAAGAGCTTGCAATATCTGGTGTTGCAACGCTTGAAAGAACAACTTTCAGGCCTAAATCGTTTCGCAAAGTGAACGACACGCGCGGGTGGATTATAATAAGGCACTCAAGGCTCCGCTTGATATTTTCTAATTCGTTGTTTTTGACGCATTGTTGTCTCACTGGTAAGTTGTGCAAAAAACCCTCAACTGTGACAGTGGTGCCATGGCTGGCCCGACATTTACTTGAATTGATTGTTTGTTTATCTTTTTCCAAGATTTTGACGAAAGTCTCCTCACTGTTGTGTTCCCTAGTCTCAACTGTCACACGTTGGGAAATGTGCGAAATGTTAGACAAGGCTTCGCCTTTGAAACCGTAGAATTTTAGGTGTTTGTGGAGGTCGTCCAAGCTGTGGCATTTGTTGGTCATGTAGCGTTGACCCACAAATTCTAAATTCGGGCGCGAAATTCCACGCCCATTGTCTACAACTTGTAGGCGAAAAGTTGTAAGATTGACTCGAACAGCAATAGCTGTCGCTTTCGCGTCCAAACTGTTCAAAACCTGGATTTTGCATAACTAATACATTTAAAGGACAGGAAATGGTTTATTACCAGTTCTGTGATGCACTGAGTCACGCTATCAATTGAAGAGGAGCTTCGAATTCGCGCAATCACTTTTTCTTCAAGTGGTTCGACCACCATTTTGAAATTTGAAAATCCGGGGTTTTTTGTTTTTTGAAAAACATAATTAGAGTAACACCAAACGGAATGAGCGATATTTTAGAGAAAAACTGATAGCGGCTCACAAATTTGGTAAAACAAATAATCAAAATTGGGGGGGAAAATCTCCTAAATGCGGTTCTGCTGTAATTTAAGACTTGGTGTCTGGGGATTTTGTGTTGTCAGTGCTTGTCATTGTCATCGTGATGTTGACAATTCAAAAAACTAACCTCACACTGCAATATTCAAACTTGTTTGTTCTTGTTATTCTGTTCGTGATGTAATTATAATGAACATTTCGCAAATAAACACACAAGGAATCAACGAGTAAGTGTGACTTGAACCCCACCACTTAATAATTCAAACCAAGTGCTGGAAGCCTGTGCCAGGACCCCGCCACCAGAGGCTTCGACTTACAAGCTGGCCAGACATGGATTTACCCCACAAATCTCCCAGTCCGGGAGTACCAATACACTATAACCGAAAAAGCCCTCCACTGGAATACCCTCGTAAGTCTTCCGACAGGTCTCGGCAAAACCTTCATCGCAGCCGTGGTCATGTACAACTTCTACCGATGGTACCCCCATGACAAGGTCATTTTCATGGCCCCCACACGCCCCCTAGTCAAGCAACAAATGGACGCGTGCTACAACATCATGGCCATCCCTCAGGAGGTCACAGCCGAACTCACTCGCACCAAAATCCAGCAATCACGTACCGAAATCTGGCAAAATAAGCGAGTTTTTTTTATCACACCGCAGGTTTTGCAAAACGATCTTAACATAATTGTCGAGTTGGGGCCGAAAATTAAGTGTTTGGTGTTTGATGAGGCGCATAGAGCAAAGGGTAATCACGCCTATTGTGAAGTTGTGCGTAAGTTATTACCGAAAAATAAGTTATTTCGGGTGTTGGCGTTGAGCGCTACACCCGGGAATAGTTCGAAGGATGTGCTGGATGTTATGAGGAATTTGTTGATTGCGCATTTGGAATTCAGGAGTGAGGAAAGTCCCGATGTGAAGCCGTATGTGTTTGAGAGGGCGCTTGAGACTGTTGTGGTGCCGTTGGGTGAGAAGTTGCAACAAATCAGGGATAAGTACATTCAGGTTTGTTTGAAGCAAAAAATTATATGAATTGACATACAAAGAGCAAGAAAAAGCTAAGTTTATTATAATAATTAATATAAATGCAGAATCATTAAAAACAGTTGAATTTTAAAATTACTAATAAATCCAGTCTGTTTATAAATAATGTGTCCAGGTTTTAGAAAAATACACCAGAACCCTAATCCAGTATAAAGTGATTTATGGAAATTGTGCTAATCTGACCAAAGGTAAAATATTCATGGTGATGAAGGAATTCCAGGCGAAAAATTCAGCCAATAGGTGCGTTCTTATTTACGCCATAATCCGAGATATGTTAAAGTAAATTATTTACAGAACTGCAAACTATGCAGAAATTATGAAATGTCTAAACATTTGTGTCACACTTTATCACGCTTATGAAACCCTTGTTCGTTGTGGATTGAGGGCGTTTCTGAATTTTTACAAAGGTAGTACCACCATTTCGCTATAAAAAATAACTAGACCAACACTTGTTTTTTCATAGAACATATTAATAATCCTTTACTGCAGGGAAATGTGAGTATAATTCAGATAATGGACGATCTTCAAGCATACTTAGGTCCAGACCCTGAAGTCCAACCACTGCCCGATGGTACTTTTGCTGAGGTAAATACACATTTTTTTGTGTAAAATTTGTTCTTATTACACGAATAATAAACAAACATTGCTGCCACTTTTGAAAAATAATTTGGAATTAATGCAATATTTAATAACAGTTTGAAATTTTTTGATTACAATAGATTCCAGCTTCAATAAAATTTGGGCACCCGAAGTTTTACCAACTTCGAGACATCCTTGTTGCACATTTCACAAATTCGGACGCTTCCACTCGTGTTATTGTGTTTTTTGAGTATCGGGAGAGCGCCACCGAAGCTTACGCTGTACTCACTAGGAGTTTTCCTCTGATAAGGTCCCGCGTTTTTGTTGGTCAACGTGCCGGAGTGACACAAAAAGAGCAAATAAATGTAATTAAAAATCTTGAAAAAATGGAATAATCTCGCTTTTAGACGGTCAAAAGTTTCAGAGAAGGCACTTGCAATACCCTCCTGTCGACTTGTATTGGCGAAGAAGGCCTTGATGTGGGCGAAGTCGACTTGATTGTTTGCTTCGATATAGCGAATAAATCTCCAATTCGAATGATACAAAGAATGGGGCGGACCGGGCGTAAAAAAGAAGGGCGGGTTGTGGTTCTGGTTACGGAAGGGAGGGAACAACAAACGTTGAAAGATTGTTTGATTTATAAAAATAACTTAGGGAGTTTTGCAACGAATTCGCAATTGTTGCAAGAGGGGAAATACACAGATAATCCCAAGATGATACCTTCGTACGTGCAACCAAAGTGCCAAAAAATGTGCATCACTGTTAAAAAACCCGTCGTAACAAAAACCGCCAATTTGAAAGATATGTTACGAAACATTTCCGATGATTTAGAAATTGTTGAAATTAAGGAACGAATCTCTGATAAGATTGATAATTTCTGGAACAAAACTAGAGAAGAATTCTTCCAAATCGAGGCAAAACCCAAAATTGATTTTGCCAAACATTTGGAGAAACAAAGGGTGTTCCAAGCTAACGCAAAGTCCAAACAAACGGAAATTTTCGTTACGTTACTACAGTTTGCCGATTCTAAGCGTTTCAACTTACCAGTGACACAAAAATGTAAGTTATTTTTGTTTACGATTTTTTCTGTTAAAAAAAAATTTCAGCAATATTTAGCGATTTCAATCACCATAAATATTTGAAACAAGGTGATATCAGGAGTATGTTTGCCAAGCCCAGTGTCAATGCTTTGAGCCAAGGTCTGTTGGTTCTGTTTTTCTTATTTCCAAAAAAATATTACATAACTATCAAGAATAAATCATTGTTTTGTTAATTTTTGCAGAACCTGTAAGCCAGAAATTTTCTTTTGGGGGCGAAAAAGACGTGACTCAGTCGTTTCCGCCTGAATTATTCGAAGAATTGTCAACGTTTTTATCAATACAAGACTTGTACCGTTGCAAAACGTGCGAATTTTTATTCGAGTGTCCTACAATCAAATATAACAAAACTCGTGATACTTTGGATTTGAGTTCTTTCACAGTTCCTGATTTATCAGTAGTTGAAAGTATCACCATCAAAGATTTGGAGGTTTTTGCTGATTCTTTGAGTCCAAAATCGAGAGAAAAACACCAAGAGTTGATGGACGTTGATGATAGTTTCGACGATATTGATTTAAGTGAACTGGAAGAAATGTGTCAGGAAAAAACTGTACCGTTTGAAACCCCACGAAACTTTGATTCTTTTATGGATTCGTTTCGCATACGCGACGATCAACAAATTGAGAAAGTTCCCGAAAAATCGTACATTTTTGAACCACCTGAATCGTTTAATAAAGTTTTGAATTTATTGGAACCGAAAGAAGACTATAACGACGTTTTGGCATTTTTTAAACTCTCATCAGTTGCCGAAATTTTCGAAGAAACTGGACACACTCTTGAAAAGTGTGAAGAAACACCGGCAGATTTGGATGAAACTGTTATTTACACTCCCGAAAAGTGTGCAAACACCTCTCCTGATATTTTCGAAGGGTCACCAGACTTATTCCCTTCTGACGAAAAACAAGACGTTTCATTCGAAGCACCCTTATCGCCGATTTTATGCAGCTACACAAGGGGGCAAGAGTCAAGTGCGAAAAAGAAATTGTTTGAGGAAAAAAAACCGAATTTAGCAAACTTGAACCAACGCCGAAAAAGTTTTTTTGAAACCACAAATGCTCAAGTTTCGTCGCCCAAAAAGAATTTTGATATTATTAGCGATATTTGTGATTTATCGCAGCTTTTGAATAATCGAGAAGAAAACAAGGAAAAAGTTGAGTCTACGAAAGTAGATTTGGATATTAGTGATCTTTGCGATTTGTCTGCGTTTGGATTGTCGCGAAAAAATGTTGAAAGCACTTTGCCAAAGGAAGAGGAAAAGCCAAAACTGGATTTATCTATCGATGATTTGTGCGACATGTCGCAGTTTTCAGTCAAAAAAGTGGAAACTCAAACTACGAGCCATAAAAATATTGAAGAACAACTCTCGAGTCTTGATGATTTTTGCGATTTTTCTTGTTTCCTTCCTGATTCGAATAAAGAAACTCACAGGAAATCAATTTCGGATAAGGGGATAATTAGACCACAAACTCAGAACTTGAATGTTAGTACGATTGATTTGACTGAGAGTCCCGTTAAAGAACCTTCTAAAACAGATAATAATAAATCTCAACTTTCGGTAACTCAGATGTTAAGTTTAATCGCGAAAAGCGATATTCAGAAAGAAAATACGACTCCAAAAACGAAAAAATCCCAACGTTTAACACAACCAAGACAAAAATGTGAGACTCCTAAATCTACACAAAAGAAAAGTTCTCGAGTAAAGAAAAGCCCCAAGTTTAATATTTCGTTTGATGGGGACAGTGAGGACGAGTTCGAGGAAAAGAGTCCAATTTTTGCAAAACCTAGAACTATTTCACTGAAGAACAAAATTGAGAAACCGTCAAAAACGAAAGAGAGACGCAAATTAGTGTGCGAGTTTCTGGATGAAGAAGCGGTCGTATCTGGTGATGAACAAACCATTTCGGATGATGAAGATAGTGGGGAAGATTGTTTTGAAGCAAGTTTTGTAGCTGATGAAACGGAGGATTTGCTTAATGATACAATAATGCATGCGAGATATTTACAATCTGTGAAAAGTCCAGTGCGAGGGAAGTTCAAAATTCCGGACAAACCTACGTTTAATGTCTCAAATGTGTTCTCTCAACAAGTTAGCAATGAAGATGACACGTATATGAACGTAAGTAGTCGTTCAAAAATACAGGAGACGAAACGAGAAAGTTTAGAGTATCACTTTTACATTACTTTTATCTCTTATTATTGGAAATTTAACCCTGTATATGCCTGTATTTTTTATGGAGATCCCCATAAAAGTTACTTCTTGTTGGATTTTCTTGGCTTGGAAACTAAAATAAACAAAGTTTAAAAAACCCGACACACCAAACCTTTATTTAAAAACACTACGCGTTTCAACCACAAAGTGGTCATCCTCAGGTGAGAATATAAACTGTTTATATTCTCACCTGAGGATGACCACTTTGTGATTGAAACACGTAGTGTTTTTAAATAAAGGTTTGGTGTGTCGGGTTTTTAAACTTTGTTTATTTTTTTTTCCTATAAAAGTTGATTTTGATTTTCAAGGATTCGTTCTGCGTGAGCAGCCAAGAGGTTGAAATTTGCAGCAACGACTTGTCCGAGCTGGAACTACTGGAAATGCAGCTGAAGGAGGAAAAACAAAACAAAAAACGAAAAAAATCGGACAGTAAAAGCGCCGCGAAAAAGCGAAGAATAGTTGTGTTGGACGACAGTGATTAAATAATTTTTTATTAATAATCGTTAAATATTTGTTTAATGTCCTCAAAAACCGCATCCTCTGACTTGTTTCCATCGACGACTCTCAACAAATTCAATTCTCTGTAATAATCAACCGTTGGTTGAGTCTCCTTAAGGTGTGTGGCCACCCGTTTTTCAATAACTTCAATCGTGTCGTCAAAACGCCCACTTCCAGCCGCAGCCCCTCTATTGAGGCACCTCTCAATACAAACCTCCACAGGACAATCAATAAACAAAACGAACATAACTTCAACTTTATCCCCAATTGTCCTGCTCCAACCTTCGCGATTTTCCAAATTCCGCGGGAATCCGTCAATGAGAAAACGGTCTTGTAGCGACTCCTCCATGTGCCGTTCCAGCAACTTGCAAGTGATTTCTGCCGGAACTATCTTCCCGTCTTTTATACAAGAATCAATCAGTTCGCCGTGAACCGAATTGCGGACTTGTCGCTCACGCCTCAGCAACTCACCGGCCGAAATGTGTACAAAACCGTAATAACTGGCTATTTTACGACATTGTGTCCCTTTACCAACCCCCGGCGGCCCCAAAACAAACACAACTTTCTTGTGCCCCATTTTCAAGCCGGTCGGTAACATCCGTCCCTACCAAACCGGCCAAGCCAAAACACGGAAAAAATCGAAAAATCGTTTTATTGGCCCGCGTTTGCACCAAAGATTTACAATTTGGTGGGAACATACCGCAATTTTGGTCCAAAATTGTAAAACAAGCCCTAAAATTTCATAATTGGGGAAATAAAACCCGGCCGGTAACACCGACTTCTACCAAATCGGCCGAGGTTGTGAAATTTTGACAGAAGGTTTTGCATTGTCCCGGTGTTCTTTCAGCAAAAAAGCGAAATGTTTGGCGGTGGACGTGCCCCAATTTTGGTTTTAAGTAAGTCAATGAGTTATTTTCTCGCCTGGTTGTTTATCTAAAACACCTTCTTTCACTTCAGGTCAAAACACGAAGCGTGAGTCGGGCCGCAAGGTTCAGGTGGAGAACATAAACGCCGGAAAGGTATGACTAGCACGTGTTTTACTTAATTAGATTTTCGCCCTTCTTTTATAACCCAATTCAATTTGCAAACGTCTTGATTTAAATATGTGACCAGTAAACGTGTTTTGTGAAAACTGAGGTTATAATTGTCACACCCTCCCCCAGCAAATAGCGGACGTTATCCGGACATGTCTGGGCCCACAAGCCATGCTGAAGATGCTCATGGACCCCATGGGGGGCATCGTCATGACAAACGACGGCAATGCGATTCTTCGCGAAATCACTGTCCAGCACCCAGCTGCCAAGAGCATGATTGAAATTGCGAGAACTCAAGATGAGGAGGTTGGTGATGGGACCACTTCTGTTATCGTTCTGGCGGGTGAGATGTTGGCGGCTGCTGAGCAATTCTTGCACCAGAATATGCACCCGACTGTTATCATCAGACAGTATAAAGAAGCGCTAGAAGACATGGTGACTATGTTGGAGGGGCCTTTGAGTGTGCCCGTGGACCGGAACGATAAAGCGGCCTTGGCTAATGTCGTAAGTTGTTTATTACAAATTCCGAAAAACCGAAATTATGACTATTGTTTTTTTTATTTTAGGTGAAAGGTTGTGTAGGAACGAAATTTATAGGTCGCTGGTCGGACTTAGCTGTAAATATTGCTCTGGACGCTGTTAATACAGTTCTGTTGGAAGAAAACGGTCGTACGGAGGTTGATATTAAGAGATATGCCAAGGTGGAGAAGATTCCGGGAGGATCGGTTGAGGAGTCTCAAATTTTAAGGGGGGTTATGGTCAATAAGGACGTCACGCATCCCAAAATGAGACGATATATTCAGGTAAAGTAACTAATTTTTTCTACAAGGCCTTGTAGTAAAAAATTGAGGGGGCATAAGAACCATATTTTTTTGTTACAGAACCCTCGAATCATCCTTTTGGACTGTTCGTTGGAATACAAAAAGGGCGAATCTCAAACCAACGTTGAAATCACTGCCGAAACGGTAAAAACACTTGCTTGCCCCACTGTATTTTTCATTTAATTGTGAAAATTGATAGGATTTTACTCGTCTGCTTGAACTGGAGGAAGAGCACGTCCGCCGCCAATGCGACGACATCATCGCCCTCAAACCTGACGTGGTTTTCACCGAAAAAGGCGTTTCTGACTTGGCTCAGCACTTCCTCCTCAAAGCTGGCATTAGTGCAATTCGTCGCTTGCGCAAATCTGACAATAACCGCATAGCTCGTGCTTGTGGCGCCACAATCGTTAATCGAACAGAAGAATTACAAGAGTCGGATGTGGGAACAGGTGCTGGACTATTCGAAATCAAAAAATTGGGCGATGAGTATTTTTGTTACATTACCGAATGTAAAAACCCAAAAGCTTGTACTATTCTTCTGCGAGGTGCTAGTAAAGACATACTTAATGAAACCGAACGTAATTTACAAGATGCGTTACAAGTAGCGCGTAATATAATGTTATTGCCTCGGTTGGTGCCAGGAGGAGGCGCAATCGAGATGGCCGTGGCACAAAAACTGCTGCAGAAAGCAACCCATGGACCGTACAGGGCTTTAGCGCATGCGCTTGAGATAATTCCGAAGACTTTGGCTCAGAATTGCGGGGCTAATACAATTCGGACTTTGACGGCTTTGAGGGCGAAACATGCGAACCATACGGACGTCAATAGTCCCTGTACGTGGGGGATAGATGGGGAGAGTGGAGAGTTGGTA
Organism: Tribolium castaneum; assembly: GCF_031307605.1. Lineage (NCBI taxonomy): Eukaryota > Metazoa > Arthropoda > Insecta > Coleoptera > Tenebrionidae > Tribolium > Tribolium castaneum. Next base: position 24,280,188 of record NC_087396.1, on the reverse strand, counting down.
GAACAGACTAGTAATGGGTTGTGGGAACCACTCGCTGTTAAGTTGCAAACGTACAAAACTGCAGTTGAGACGGCAATTCTGTTGTTGCGTATCGATGATATTGTCTCAGGTTCAAAGAAGAAGGGCGATAAGGAACCGTCGAAACCGGCCGATTTACAGAAAGAGGAACAACAACAACATGAATAAACTAACCAACCGGCGTTTCATTTCTAATTTGTAGCTTTGTTTCCGGATTAATATTTAACTTACAATTGTATTACACGTTTTGCTAATAAAGCTATTTACACTAATTATTGTCTTCGTTATTGTACACACTTGAATTACAGTGGAACCTTAGCAATCGGCACTGATTCCATAAAAAAATACTGATTGTGGACTGTTCTATGCCTTTACAACTCTCTCGAGTTGTTAAAAGTCCATATATTCGATTTTTTGATTTTTCCAATTTCTGTCGCGATTTTGGGACATTTATCACGCAATAACTCTGAAACTATTAGAGATAACCCCATGAAGTGTATTATCGTTGGAAAGCTCTATTAATCATCTATCTTATTCAAAAAAGATTAATGCTCTCCGACTAACAGTTTTCGAGAAAATTTTAAATTAAAGGAACAATTTGTAAAATTTATAAAATTCATAACTCAAAAACTATTTGGAATTTGGCGAGTTTGTTGACGGCAATCGGGTAAACCCACCTGTTGTAAGAGAATCAGTCTCTGTCAAACAGGTTGCCTATTGTTTACCATCAAAGAGAAACTTGTCCGCATCATCGTAAAATTTAGGCTCGATCATGCACTCAAGGACTTTTCTATTTATATAAGCATTTCAATTTCAACATGAGTGCGTGTATGAATTTGAATGAAATCGTTTAGCAAAATGGTCCAAAAAAAGTAAGTAAGACGACGATTTCCCAACTTCCTACTATGTAAACTTAACACACTTCGCGTGATGTTGACCGCTGACAAATAAACACCTTTATCTTTATCACCTTTCGAACACAGTGCGTTAAACCTTCCAGACGGGGTAAAATGCTCATCTTAAGCATCCTCCTCACCCTATTGGCACTGGTGCACCAATCAGCCAGCATCAATTTGACTTACATTGTAAAAAAAGAAGGTGACACACTTCAGCCCAATTGCATAGCTGAAGAGAACGAACGATATGCTGCAATAGGCTGGATCTACCCCCTTTCAAGAACCAATCAAGAACCGCGCATAAGTGAGTTCAAAATTGCCCAAAACCACCCTTATTTTTTTTCTAGCGAATAAATACGTCCCGACGATTCAAAACAACTTCAATTGCAACTTTGCCAAAAACTCCAAGTGTAACAACATCTGGGCCTTGAAAAACTGGGAAATTGACACGAACTCGACCAAAACGCTCGATTTGCTGTTCGATGCTCGATGGGACAACTTCCCCACGATTTTAACCGGAGCTAACAGCAAAGAATTCGAGGATAAAATCGAAATTCCCACAATTTTCAAAGCTGGGTTTTCGCTACGAGCGTCCGCGAGTGTCGAGTTATTAATTTGCGATGGTTGGAACCCTTACAACCACCCTTGCTACCACTTAAACATGAGTCAAAATGCGATTTTTCTACGGAAATATATGACTTTGCCGAAGAATATTTCAGTGAGCGATAAATTGTTAGATTCGTATCAGGCGTTTGCAAAGATTTTATCCGGTGATGAGTGGCGTAATTTCGTGATAAGTCTGGACGATAAAGGTGTTTTCAGCTTAACTGATGTCAGTGTTAACAGAACTGTTATCCAATACGAAGATAAGGAAGCGCTAAAACCGCTCTATTTGCTCGTGCGAAGTGCTCAAGTTGCACTGTGGAAAATACACCAAAGTATACACAATTACCAACTTTTAAACCAAATAATTGAGTTATTTCAGACCAGTTTTTTTACACCAAAACAGTACAAACGTCACGTTTTGGGCCTTTGTTGCACCTCCCTTCGAAATTTCTCTGTGTGAGTTTGTACGTCTCGACTTGTCCCACCTGTTCTATGACTTTCTTTATCATAAAAGACGGGCAAAAGAAAATTTTAAAGGACGTGCAGCCCACTCAAGTATAATAATTCCGAACCGTTGACTTTAATTAAAATATAAAAAATTCAAGGATTTTCAGTGGCGGCTCGTGAAAATCAAAGACGATAATGTTGAAAGCGACAAGCTTAATATTTTTGTGGAGACAAAATCGGCAAACAATGATGGTTTTTGGGCGGTCGATGATGTGAGAGTGTGTCACGAGAACGGTAATTTATTTATAGAGTTTATGATTCATGGTTAAATTTGCATGGATTAGAGGTGAAAGTCACGTTTTTGAAACTGGAAAATGGGCTGAAAGAGGACCAAGCTGATGAAATTTCGTGTCAAGTGGTTGAGCACCCGAAATGGAGGCCCAAGAAGTTGGTTTATTCCGAAATCAAAGGTATTTAGGCGTTTTTTACTGTCTATAAGACAGAGTTATTAAATTGAACGCATTTGTGATATGTTTATGAGTGTGATGAAACAATTTAATTCTAATTTTAACGGTTATTAACCCCGATGTGCAGCAGCTGGAAATAGCGAGTGAATGGTTGCTGCAAATATCGATGATTCCTTTGTAGTTTTACGAGCGTATATCCGAGCTGAAATCGTTTTAATTTTCTATTTGTATCAAGGATGGGAAGTTTTGGGATAAAAATTACGTCAAAACGATAGAGTAAAACAAAAAATAGGCTTTTAAGATGAGACATTTGTACCGCGAAAACTAATAATCGCATATGTAATCAGCGTTTGCTATTGAAAACGTTAACTTTTTTTGAATTTCTCGACCATTCCTTCAATCAATATTAATTAATTAAAAATATAAACAAATAAAACATCTGAAATTTTTGTTTTTAGTAAAAATTCTTACTAAGTCCAAAATTGTTATAATTAATGTTTAAACATCTGTCGTAAGAAAGTAATTTTGTTCTCAATGATTTGCCTAATCAATTATATAATTTTAATTAAAAGGTATTGTAGAGAAATTTTGAAAAAATACACATGAACAGAGAAAAATATAAAGTATTTAGTAGCAAATTAATAGTTTTCTAATTACACAGGATGTCTCTCAAGGAAGTGCAATACAGTAGCCATAGATTAAGCATAAAAAATAAATTGAATAATTTTCTGCATTATTTCAACACATCTTTCGAATTTCTAGCCAAAAAACGGCTTAATTATGTGATTTTCTAATTTTTTAATTTTTATTTTCATTTAAAAAATGATTCAACGTTTTCCCTTTTTGTTTAGGCACTAAAATTCTAAAATCGTGTTTCAAACTTCAGTTTTGTTTGACAAATTTTGCAGATTTTCCAACAGTAGATAATTCATCAAATTCATCATCGATTTACTTAAACTGGACTCAGGAAGACCCCAACAACCAAATAAACTATTTCATCACATACGAGGTAACTCATTAATAAATTAAAATTTTGTGACCATCCAATTGTTAGGCCAACGATTTGTGCCCTCCTGAGAATCCTAACTTAGAAAGAGTAAAATCGAACGGTTTTCTAATGACAAAACATAATGAAATAACAATAAACGACCTCATTCCCTACACCAGATACAACATCACGTTCTCGAGCATGCTTCACGAGAAGGAGAAACGAATTTTTGTGACAACTCTAGAATCAGGTAGATATTTACCCACAATTTTGATACAACTGAACAAAAAAAAAAAAATCGTAGCCCAATTATCACTCGAAGAAATTCCTTCAAAACTACAAATCGAAGTGCACGACACCCAAGCGTACGCATCTTGGGACAAAATCGCCTGTAAATCAATTTACGGCCCGGTTTTATATGCACTTAATTTAACGAATGTTAAGACAAACATTACCAAAGAATTGGGAGTGCAAACTGAAGATACGGTCGAGATCAACGATTTGCAACCTTTTACCACGTACATGCTTGAAATTACAACAGCACGTAACTTTGAAAACATACAAAATAACAAAAACACGCTCAAAATCGAGAACAAGTTTACGACACAGCCAGGGAAGGCACCACCTGTTGAAAATTTGGAAATTTACTCGATTGGTAAAAATACAGTCGCGCTTCGTTACGACTTGCCCAGGAATTCGCGAGGGGTTCCAGTGTACGGGCAAGTGACTCGTTGCAATGCTCTTACGTTCAAAAAATGCAAAACTTCGAATTTTCCCATAACGCCGTGTAAATTATGGCCGAGGAAATACTGTGTCGAGATGAACAATTTGATTCCGTATCAAAACTACACGTTTAAAGTCAGTATCAGGAACGAAAGGACGCAGTTTTATGGTGATGATGTGTTGGTTGAGGCGTTTTTGGTGGAACAAGGTGAGTGTTTTTCTGTTTTTTTTTTGTGAAAAAAAATTTAACAGTTCCGGGGTCGCCGTCCAATATAACTTATAAAATCGTTGACTGTAAGGAAAGTTTGGACTATTGTCATTTGAACGTGAGCTGGATGCACCCCTACAACCAAAATGGTTCAATCGAATCGTTTCATATTGTCCTGAATGGTACGGATAATGATACAGCGAACAGTATTCAAGAAGTTTTGAAAATATTCAACTCGTCCTACTACTTGCCACGATATGAATACCAGGTAATAAATAATAATGATACAATTGTACAATATTTTGCACGTTTTTTCAGATCAAGTACATACCCTATAGCACTCACTACGAACTATTCGTCCAATCAGCAAACTCAAAATACAAGAGCCCTTTTGCCCACGTCCACGTCAAAACGGACGATTTGGGCGAACACATTGACCAAAACCTTATCTTACTCAAATCCGAGCCCACTTCAGTAACGTTCACTTTACCCACCCTTGACCACCGTTTGAAATCCTACAGTCTTGTCGTAATTGTCCAAGACTTCAACCAAAACATCACAATTCCGACAAAAATAACGAAAAACAGCAAAATCAGCGACCACTTGTGCCACGACTTTGGCGACACTTGGATTCTACAAAAACTGGAAGTAGCCACACATAATCAGGCCAAAAATTTGGAAATTGGGACTGATAAGCCTTTAAAACCCAACACTCAATACTGCTTCACTTTCATCGTCACCAACAAATACAGAAATAGCGAACACGATGTGGTTTATTACAAGAAGTTGACGACGCCACAAAGCGAAATTTCGGAAAGTGGTTCCAACGGCCTCTACGCTCTATTTTTGCTACTTTTGCTAATACCGATCGGGTTTTTCGCCTATAGGTGGGTCAAAAACCATTGCAAATAAATATTTACAAAGTATTTCAGGTATTTCAAAAAGAGAACACCCAGAAGGAAGCGTCAACAGGAGAACAATAAGGAAAACGTTTACGAATCCTTGCCGTTTGAAGAAACCGAAGAAAACTGCGTCAATAACGACACTTACGACCACTTGTTACATAAATAGTTTTTAACGTAGTTGTACTTAAATGTGTTCTGTGATAACAAACGTCTCGTGTATATTTTTACTAACAAAAGTGTAATTTTAATGTGCCATACTAAGTGTTCAAGTGCCCACAAACCAATTTTGTAATACTTAATAAACCATAATATCCGAGTCTGATTTTTCAAACCTCCGCGCAGTGGCGCCTGGAAAATCAATAAGACGAGAGCAGAGAAAATGCCTCTCAATAGAATTTTCCAAGCCACGTGAGAATGCCACGAAAATAATCAATACAACGCAAAAACATTAATTAGTTAAACAAAAAATGAGGTAATAGCAAAGAATGCCGAAAAAAATCGACTTCGCCCTAATCCACGTTACGAGTAAGTAGAGACACCGCAAAGCCCCTGGTTATGTTGGTTTTTTGGTAGGTGAAGACCCCAAATATCGGGCTATTGAACTAAACACGCACGGGCCAACAGTTAAGGGATGGCAATCGGCGAAAAACTGCGAATACCCCCAGGAAATTGTAATACAATTGAACAAACGGTGCTGTTTGAACAAAATACAAATATTAGCCCACCAATATCTCATTCGTAAGTAAGTGGTTTGGGTTCAAAGGGGTTTTAACCAGTTGTTACAGCTTCAAAAATTGAGTTATTTTCGAGTAATGAAGACACGAATACCATTGACGATGTGGCGTCAATTACTTGGGATTATTTAGGATATGTTACGTTATCTGACAACCAAAGCACAGGGTTTAAAAGTAGAGAATTAAAGTCTGCGAATGTCCCAACCACAATCGCGTCTTACGTTAAATTAAAATTGGGGAAAAACCACTCAAACTCCCACAATAACAACAATCAGGTGAGTCTGATTGCAGTGAACGTGCTCGGGACTGAAATAATCGTGCGGAGGCACTCAAGTCCTGAAAATGATGATGAAAAAGTGGAGAATGACCCGGAATATTGGTCGCCTTACGACGATTTGGCCTTTGAAATGTACGTCGATATCGATGTTGCGAAAATTATTAGGGAGATGGAGGCGAAGAAACGTCTGGCTGTGATAAGTAAGGTGTTAAAACTGAGTGTGTATTAATTATTTGGGGTTTTGTAGGTGAAAGGTTTGAGTATGCTCGGAAGTTGAAACTAGCAATGGAAAATCTACGATCAGCGGGGGAAAAACTAGGAAAATATGAGCTGGAAAAACGGCACGCTATTGAACTGGAGGACTATGAAAGGGCGCGGCATAAAAAAAATCAAATGGATGAGTACAGAACGTCAGTGTATCAGGAGTTTTGCGTTGAGCAACTGCTGGAAACTGAAGGAGTAAGTATACTTTTTTCAAATGAATTTGTTCTCAATAATCAAAAAAAAAAAGAGACAAATAATCCCTGATCTCATCAGAGTCACTCCACACATTAGCACAACATTTAACTCACCGTTGGAGACACCACAATTAGAAAATTTGGCACTTTGTTTAAATAATTTCAAAAATTCAAAGCGCAACGATCGTGCGAGAGCTAGACTTCGACTGACTCATATTCATTATTATCGTATCTATTCCCTCAAAAAAGGCATAATGTGTAAAAAAACATTTCGTAATAAGACAGTTCTTTCTAGAAGGCCGTTTCAGAACAAACTAATCGCGCCATTCGCAACGTCACAAATTTTATTCGAATATAAACCGTTTATTAAAATAAAGAAAACAAATTTGCCAATATGCAACAATAATGAATTAATTATTTCAGTCAAAGCTTGCAAAAAAAACAGTCAAAGCAACTTTAACAAATATGAAATTAAACAAATTCTACTGGTTCAAAAACAATGTCCCTTTCAAAATCAGTTTTTAATAAAAAAAGTTGCCTTAAAAAATTATTTTAGAAGAAAAAATTTCGAAAAATTTGTTTATAAATCATCACAATTACTAATGGTCTCACAGAAACCAGCGTCTCTGTGTAACTGATTTTTTTCAGAATTTTTCTACTCTTCCTTACGTTTAAAATTAATTAAATTGAATTAATTGTAGTATTGCCCAAAAAACGACGAATGTCTTGACGAAACGGACGCTTGCAAAAACCCCCTATCGCCAACCCTCCTCCGCGTATCCAACGACAAACGATCAAACTCGCCCCAAATCAACCAAACCCAAGCTTCACCCTTGCACGTGCCAAGACACCAGAGCCCTAAAAAAGGGTCGCCGAGTACCGGAAGCCCCACTAACATCCAAACGCGCGGTTCCTTTCGAAGAAGGAACAAATCTGCAGGTGCTATCGTCAAATCGACTTATGAAATGTACGAAGAAAAACCACTTCCAGCACTGAGACAGTAACACCCTCTTTGAGTCTAATAACTTAAACAAAATTGTAATTGACTTGTTCCAGTTCGCAAACGAACGAATTTCTGCGAGAGTGTCAAATGGACAATGATTTTAAAACAACGTCGAAACTAACCGAACGGGAGAAAAAACAAGCAGCCTTGCCTATCGTAGTTTTTGGTAATGACTTGGTGGAAAAATTCTATTCGAAACATTATTGTGACAAAGAGGAGGGTTTGAACCGATTGAAGGAAGAACTGCTGGGTTATGACAACACTAAAATGCACACTGCGAATAAAACAGCCCGTGCTGCAATTTTTCTGTTACATCGCACGTTGCGAGATAAAGTTTTTTCAGTTTATAATTTAGCGAACGAAGTGATTCGACTATTTTTCGTGCAGTTTGTTCCAGGGCGGGTTTCCCCGCCCGAAGTTGCACGAAGTGTCGATAAACTGCTTCCCGAACTCCTCACTAAATCGGGTGATACTAGTGCTAGAATCCACCACATGGCCGTACACACTATCCTGACAATGGCCGATTGTAAAAACGTCAGGTAAGTCACAAATAATTCAAAAAAAAAGTTCGAAAAATTGTTCGTTAGAGATCTACACATAATCCCGGTTCATTTGAGTAGACCTGTTAGCAGCAGTACTCACCCTAGACTAGCTTTAAGTAGGGCAGAAATGGTCGAGCAGCTCATTATAAATCACGGAATTTCAACCGATAAGCAGAGGTAGAATTTAGATTTTTTTTGCTTGTGGTGACTTAGTAATGCATTGTAGTGGTTTAACGTGTAGAACTTTGTCTGAGTTTGGCTCGAGTGGCTTACACCACCCTGCGGAAGCTGTAAGAAAGGTTTCAGAACGAATCCTTGTCCTAGTTTACAAAGTCAACCCGAGACTAGTTCGCAAACAATTGCCACCGGACGATGATATCACCCGGAGGAATCTGCTGTACCGGCAACTATTCCACGAATTCGATAAAATTGATTTACAGGTAAACTACACACGAATTAGTTTAAATTTAGCTAAATTTAAACTTCAGAGGAAGAAGGAAATGTTGGAAAAAACTCGAGTCATTCAACAGTGCTCCTTACCGCCAAATTCTGACTATTTGAGTCCGGAACCAACTCCCAACGAGTTGAATAAATGTCCCAGCACGTCAAACATACAAAATATTTTCAACTATGACCAAGTCAATCACCAGAACAAGAATTATGCCATTTCGAAGAGCTTGAGTGGTAGTAATATACAAAATAACGGTAATGCGAAGAACGAAAGTTCGAGCTCTGCTAGTGGGATTTCCTCGCCGAGTAACAACTCACAAAAGGACGACGACGAAAAGTAAATAATTTTGAACATATCTCAAATTCTGGCCGAAAACTTGCCAAAATTTTATATTTAGAGAAATCTCGGCTTATTTCTAACATTTCGTTTCTAGCTGAAAAATACGAGTATACTAATTAAACGCTCAAAAAAGACAAAAATGTTATGTTTCCTTTAGTTTGGTGATTTATCGTGTTGTTTAGCGAAATTTGACAAAAAACTTGAGAATTTAGTTAAAAAAAGATTATTTTCGACAAAACTTGCCGATTTTTCAGCCAACTTTCATCAAATTAATTCAAAAGTAAGATCGTATTCCTGGTTAAAAAAAACTCGAAAACGAAAGACAGAAAGTTGGAAATGGAAAATGGACAGCACCAAAACAACACTCTGCTCAGTCCTTGACGAATTAGTATATTTTGGTAAAAACAATTCCAGACAATGCATTTTCTGCAACCAGCCTGAGAGTAGCATCCTCTCCGTGAGCAACTCCATGAACTCGCACTACTGGCGCTCGTGTCCCATGCTGGTACGTTGCAAGGAATGCAGCCAAGTGGTGGAAGTGTCGATGTTGATGGAACACCTCCTAATGGAATGCGAACGTCGCAAAAACTACACCCAATGCTCGCAATGTTCCGAGGCTGTAAAAATATCAGAAATCAAACATCACGCCACCACCTGTCGTGGCCTAGCCGACGGCTACAACCGCTGTCCCCTCTGCCACGAAAACTTCGAAGACGAGGAGCTCTGCTGGAAAAAACACCTAATGGGCGAGAGACCCTGTCCGAAAAACACGCGAATTAAAATGCAAGCCCAGAAACAAGTCACCATTCAAGTTTAACGCACACTAGACACACAAAACTAAAACACGATTCTTTTACCGTCCTTTCAGTTAGGTTTAGTCAATTAAGTGTCATTCGTCCAGTTGTTAGCAATGTTATTTGCACTCGTTCGCGTAACTTTTTGTTATTTGTTGGTAGGATTTGTGAGAAGTGAGGGTAATTCTTAAATACCAATCAAATTATTTGTGATATTGTTTGAGACACTATGTGCAATTTTGTGACCTTTGCGAGGATTTTATGCTTTTTCTGTACATAATAATTCCAAATATATTATAAAAAGTACATACCTCAAGGCTTTATTGTGTTCCCGATTCTCCTTCCTTCACTTCTCCATCCTCTTCCGCTTTCTTGAACTTGTTCACATCTAAGTTAAATTATTAATTATCACAATTATCAAAAAACAATAATAAAAATACCATATTTGGTGATATCGCCTCCTAAAAGCCGAAGGAGATGGACTGTGCTATGTTGGGACATGTAGCATCTCAAGGAAGTAGTGCCCCTCCAACCACTGATATGAATAATTAAAGGTACAGCACTACCTTCAATTTCTTCCTTATAAATTAATACACAGCTTCCAGGACCTGTGACAATTCATCACTTTTGATTAGGTAATAATCAGTTGTGGGCCGCCAGGAGCCACAGTAATTGTGCCTCAACGGACCGTTTAGAGTAAATTTATGTACACTTGTTGACTTGAGAAAGGTAGCCAAGATCATTATTGACATTATTATTTTTTCATAATCAAGTAAAACTTACTTAAATGTTCAACTTGCTTCTGTACAATTTCTGACAATGAAGCAATCGGAGGCGACTTCTCTGGATTGTCGTTCAAAAGCAAAGTAATTAAATCTTCTCTCGGAATGTCTATCTTTCTCCCATCTCCAATGTAGGGATAAATACTTTCAAGCCCATCATTGGCAATCCTGAAGGCACATTTCATGTTTTTATTGTCACAGCGAACAAACGCCTTAACACCCGTATTAATAAACTTGATTACGTTCTGATTTTGTACAACCAAGTCGCGGACTGCATTCGACGTCAAATAAATGTTCTTTTTTTTACCGACATGACATCGAGTCAAGAGACATTTCGAATCGAAATCGTCGGAAATTTCATAAAATGATTTAATTTCGTTCCAAACCGATTCCTCTTCTTTGAAAAAAACGAACGGATCCTCTCTGTAACCTTCTTTCCGGCGTTTTTTTTCGCTGATTTTGTGGCAAATCGTCATTTTCGCGTTTGTTGTTACTGTTAGTTTCGGGGATTTCGTTCGTTTTAAATGATTTTTCTTTCGAGTTGAGAGGTTTGAGTTTTTCTAACACTGCAACGAAGAAAGCACCGGTGTTTTGGTGGTGGGGTAAAATACGCATGCTGGGGACAATCACAATTATTTTAAAAATTACTGGTAATTATTGCAATTACCATCTGTTTAAATTATACAAATGTTTGTCTTCAGATTTTGGCGGAAACATTTGTGGCCTGATTGTCGTCTGCCATTTCTCGTCCACTTCATCATAAGATGAATAAAATTCCAAGTTCCGGCTCCCAACTAACCAATTCTCCAAACCTATTATTATTTTGCACTATTTTAGTAAAAATAATTAATTAATGAATCACAAACCTGGCATATATTTAAGTCCAGGTAACGAACTACTAACATCAACTAGTTGAAGCGCTCCATCAGTCTCTGATAATAATCTATGAATTACAGCTTCGTTCTCAATTGGGTTTATTGAACAAGTTGAGTACACCAACCGGCCGCCTACTGTTAATAATTCGGCCCCTCTTCGCAAAATTCTAGACTGAATTCTGTAATAAAAAAATATGCTTTCAAATCAAGAACAGTTATTAAAAATTCAAAATAATACGCACATTATTTATAAACTTACATAAAACAAAGTAAATCGGTATCAAGAAAATGTACGAAGATTTTATGAATCCTCAACTTTGTTGTCATAAATTCAATTTTTGTCGAAAAAAATACAAACCCGTGCAAATTCAACCCGTTTGCGGGCGTCCACTTCATCCAAATGTCTGGATTTTTGCGCAAAGTCCCATCTCCAGAACATGGTACATCGCACAGCACCCGATCAAACTGGACTTGTTCCATTGACCCATCAGGCAGAGACGCCGATAGGTTGGGTAAAATTGCGCTATCATGGTTGATTACAGCCACACACGGCGAATTCAGCCTTTTAGCTTGGTGCACCAACATATAACACCGCTTGTTATCAACATCATTTGCGATAACATAACCGGAAGGAATCGGGTCATCATTGGAGTGCAACATCTCCAAAAGTTGGGCGGTTTTGGAGCCGGGGGCGGCACACATATCTAGAACCTACAATCATTAAATGAATTTATAGTATTTTTTCGTCACGAATTACTTTGTGATGGGGTTGCACGTCGAGTAATAAGGGGGGTATCATACTGACGGTTTCCTGGCGTGAAATTGTCCCATGTTCCGTTTCCGAAATTAGGAAATTGTGGAGTTTGTAATAGGCCTCACAGCGTCTTATGTCTTTACGTGTCAGTTCCAACTGCCAGGCTAATTTATTGGGGTACCAAGGGAGAGGGAATATGTTTGGGGGCTTCCCCTCACTATCACCCTGACTTAAGCAATCCTTAATAAACTGGCCTTGGACGATTTCGAGCATTTTTTGGGCCTCTCCCTTGGAGCCAGTGATGCGGAAAGTCGCCGGCAAGTCCGTCTTTAAACTAGTGATAAACGCATCATACTCATCTTTCTTGCACACGTTTTGCACCTTGATAGTCACAAATTAGTTAAGTTATTACGTGCTAACGTTACTCACTTCGTAATACTTGACAAACTTTTCGTTTTCTTTTACTATGTCGTTGTAAGCCTTGCGAGTGTCCACATTACTTTGGCCCCCCTGAACAACAAACAATCAAAAGTAATTACAAATTAGGCCCAAACTCACTTGTTTCTGGTTGGAAAACTGGTGGTTTTTCCTAAAACCCGGCTTCCGGCGCCCCATTTTGCACAATATTCGTGTGGTGGTACAAATCACAGAACAGAAAGGGTTAAGAAGTGATAATTCCCTAGTAAATCACTGGCAACACGAGAATCCAGCGCCTCTGGTGCTGAAGTGCGTTACTACCACGGTAAAGTGCCACGTTTGAATAAATTCCTTTTATATTGTTTTTTATTATTTTTATCTTACAAGTTTCATTGCAAATTGTTTAAAATAAAAAAATATATTTTCATTTTAAACAAAATGAAAACGTTTTATATTTATTTTAAACAAAATTTGAAATGAAACTTACAAAAAAAGTTGTTTTGGGGTAATAAAACACAGATTTTGTTAACATTTTTATTGTACACTTGAGTAACATAACAAATTAAATTTTTCAAAAAATTAAAGTATTGTATTATTTCTTAATTATACAAAAATTATAAAAAAATTAAATCAGTCAGTGTTGGCATGTTTTGCCTGTCTGCTCGAGACTTAAAACAAAATAAGGTCTGCTTTGCAATGACTTTTACCTTGTCTGTCAGCAAACAGTTGCCCACGCTACGACCACGAGGAGGTACATGCAGTGCACTGACACACTCGAGCGCAAATAAGAAACTTAAAAGTAAATTCTGAAATACCCTAAATAGCGAAAACGCCAAAATTTTGAACTTACAGGATCCTCAATTTTGCAGGCATTCCTCCACAATTCTTGAAGCTTTGGATTCTTAGGGAAGGTGAAGAAATGCTTATTGGACTGTCCTTTGTTGGGAACATAATCACTGGTGCATCCGGGGTATTTGCAGGAATATTTGCGATAACCAGCCATGACTAAAGTTCAGTTGAGTAGTAGAAATCAAAAATCCGTCACTCCAGACCAATGCCTTTAAAATAGAAAGAAACACCAATCAAAAAGATGAGGTTATATTAATAAAATAAGAGATACTTATCTTTTTGGTCGGCGCTCAACACCAGGAATTGACTCACTAACGAACTGTAATCAGAATTTTTGCTTTGATTAAACGATTAAACAAATAATTGCTACATACTTCCGGTAACACGTTGAACGATGAGTGACAAAACAACACTTTTGGCGCGATATTTTCGGTGCGATCTGCGCGCAAGCGTAGATGTCATTGTTACGTCAAAAAATATAATTTAATGAAATCCCTAATAAATACGCGCTTGTTTTAAAATAAGCAGTCGTCATTGGTCGTCCCTTTTCATCTCCCCGGGAGTGCAAAACCCCCCTCGCCTATACTCTCGTGTTGCCAATGCGCGTATCCCACTTTCACCCCCATGGTACAAATTACAGCCAGTTTTTTCTAACCTGAAAAAACAACCACGTGGTCACCAGACCTACCAATCATTTTGGCCACCAACTTGGAATTTGTTAATGCGTTTTTGGTGACATTTTCGTTGCTTGGGTTGGGAGCAGTAACAAAAAAGCGCCAATGTTAAACAATTCAATTTATTAGTGTAACAAGAAATTCAGCCAGAGCTTGACGAAAATGACGGTGATGTTGGGAAAAAGACCGAGCTTCGCGAAGAGTAGTACGGTGACGGTGGTTCCTCCATGTAAACTCTTCGTGAGGAAATTGGTGAGTATAGCGGATAATAAGTCGGGGATTCGGTCCTGTTCCTGTTTATATCGCTTCGAAAATATTTGGGAATTGTTGGGGAATAGTCGGGAGACGTGAGCATTTCGTCATGGGGGATTGTGGGGGAGTATGGAGGAGAAGAATAAGTGTAGTCTCGTGAGGAGAAAGTGTAGGTGGACGAAGAGCGGGAGTAGTATGGGGATGGTGGGAGGGTAACTGGAGATGAAGGCCTGCGACGTGATAGCGGAGTGTATGGGGGTGACTGGGAGAAAATTGGGGACCAACAATGGGGAGGACTAGTTGGCGAGTCTAGATAACAGGGGGAAGGGGATTTGCGGGCGAAAATTGGGGAAGGAACTCGATGTGAAGCGTAGTAAGGGGGTGGAGAAGGACTATACGGTGATACCAAAGGAGAATCAAGCGGTGAGTATGAATATTGTGACCAAGCAGAGTCGTAATAACTCGGAACATCTTCAATCTAAATAAGTGTGTTAAATCAGTTTAACGGGTTTGTTGAACATACCCGTCGATTGTAATACGTGCAATTTTTACGTCTGCACCCCATTATTATTCACAATCATTGGAGAAGAAAATTGGCTCATCCTTCCTGGGCATGCTCACATGTTATTTTGAGAAGCGATCAATTATCTCAAACTTTTATTGAATAAAGTTAACATGTATTACATAATAAAATATATCTATATACACGAGACTCAAAAATCATGAACAATTTTTTAAAATACAGTCTTTTACTTGTCACTATAAAACTTACTCCATAAATAACCCAAACTAAATTCTAAATTATCAAAAAAGTATAAATGACCACTTTATCCCTAGTCTTGATCCTGACTGGGACTTGTGGGTGAATAGCTCGGACTCGACGGTGAATACCGTGGAGGTTGAGACGAATACGCCGGAGAAGCTGGTGAATAACTTGGCGAAGTCGGTGTGTAAGTAGGCGAAGTGGGTGAATACTTTGTACTGTGTGGTGAATATTGAGGAGAAGTCGGTGAATAACTCGGCGAACTTGGTGAATAATTTGGTGACGAGGGCGAATACCGCGAACTTGCAGCTGGTGTATGTTGCGGACTCGACGGTGAGTAATTCGGAGACGTGGGCGAGTAACTCGGAGATGTGGGCGAATATTGCGGACTTCCACCCGCAAACGAAGGAGAAGTTGGCGAATAACTCGGAGACGTGGGTGAATATTTAGGCGACGAAGGCGAAAAACTTGGAGACGCAGGTGAGTACTGTGGTGACGACGGCGAGTAACTCGGACTTGTGGGCGAATAACTTGGCGACGCTGGAGTATAACGTGGAGATGAAGGACTGTAACTTGGACTCGTTGGTGAATAACTCGGACTTGTAGGACTATAACTTGGACTCGTGGGTGAATAACTAGGACTCGTAGGCGAGTAACTCGGACTCGTGGGTGAATAACTCGGACTTGTAGGTGAGTAACTTGGACTCGTGGGTGAATAACTCGGACTTGTGGGCGAGTAACTTGGACTCGTGGGGGAATAACTTGGACTTGTGGGCGAGTAACTTGGACTCGTGGGTGAATAACTAGGACTTGTAGGTGAGTAACTCGGACTTGTGGGTGAATAGCTCGGACTTGTGGGTGAGTAACTTGGACTCGTGGGCGAATAACTCGGACTTGTCGGAGAATAACTTGGAGAAGTTGGACTATAGTTTGGACTTGTTGGGGAATAACCGGGAGATGTGGGGGAATAACCTGGTGAAACGGGTGTCATGGATGGTGATGTCGGTTGGAATGAAGGACTTGAAGGACTGTAAGAAGGAGATTGGCCATGAGGTGAGGCCATAAATGGTGACATAGCGGGAGATTGAGGAGTGGGTGACCAAGCACCGTAACCAGGTGACATTCCTGAAGCGTCGGAAGCGGCAGAAGGTGAAAATGCTGGGCCTCCAGGTGTCATACCACTGCCCATTAAATCTAAAGAAATTATAAATGTATTGGTACAGGTTTGTGTTACTGTGTGCTTTAAAATTCCTTCCAGCAGCATTTTTCATATCTTATTAATATTTTTTTCAATTTTTACTGTATTTATAAGAAAATACGTAACACAAGTTTCTTTATTTTTCACCGACAGCTGAAATACCAATTTTCATGGATATAATTTTAAACAGTCAGTCAGAACAAGCAATTTTGCTTATAACGTTGCTTTTTGCACTGAATATTGAACGTTTATTATTTTTATTGCGCAAATTGGAATAAAAAAACTAAGTAAAAACAAAAACTTACTGTGTGGAGACCACGCACTGCCCACGTAGGGCGTCGCCCCTTGATTCCACGGCGTCATCGCAGCCCCGGGACTCATACTTGGAGTTGCCGCCGATCCGAAGAACATCCCCGACGCCATAATATCAGCCCCATGTGCTTGCGGTATCGGAATACCCATTTTACATTTCTCGGCATCAAGCAACAAATCAAAACAACCAGTACCCATCCGTGGTAATTGACCCATAATTATATTTTCCGACACACCTCTCATTGGATCAACTTCAGCATGTGAAGCTGCATCCATCAAAACATCAACAGTTTCTTCAAATGAACACCTCATCAGCGCACCGGTGTCTTGCCTATTAATTCCATGACGTGTAATCGCCATAAGGTGACCTTTTGCCGTCATAACGTCACAAAGCAACGCAAGGTGACGATAGTTTACGTACAGACCGTAGAATTGTAACACAGCGTTCATTTCCTTCTCGACTGATTTACGAACGGCTTCGATGCCAAGCACTGAGAAAATTTCACAAATGTCGTTAGAAAACGTCCGGACTGGGTCTACGTCACGTTCTGATAAAACCTTCATCATGCTTGTACCATCTGTTTCTAGTAACCATTCAGCTATGGCTTTAAATTCCCCAGTTTCTGTGATCACGATACGTTTTTTCGAATCGTTTTGTGGCAAATGCATGTAGACTTTTGAAATGGCTTCAATGCCTTGCAATGTCATGTCACTCAACATGTTAGCTTCAATACACCGTAGGAACATATCATCGTCCATTTTATCCACATCTTCATCAGCGCCATCTCCGAATTTCCCATCGTCACTGTTCATAATCCTGATACGCAAAACCAACTTCTCTGCGTTATCATCGTTAAAGATACAGTTTAAATCGTCCCCAAAGCCAGCATTGATTTTTTCAGCGATTTGTTCCATTGTCAATTTCTTATCAGTCATTCGTTTCCTATCCAATTCGATACGTAACAACCACGGAGAAATGCGAGTCGGATCAAAATCGGGCATTTCATAATAAACATTAACAAACTCTTGATCCTCCGGAATCACAGTATTTTGTGGATCAGGATCGTAGTAAATCGCCGTATTTGCTGTGACCTTACGCAATGTTGTATGTTCAAGTCGGCATAAAACATTTTTGGCTTTTTCGGCATCTCGAGCCGCAGCACCCGTTAAAAACACAGTCAAAGACGGAGCTTTGGGTTTTTTCGATATATTGATGATTTCCTTCAAACGGGGCACACCCAGCGTTACGTTCTTTGAAGAAACACCGGCAAAATGAAACGTGTTGAGTGTCATTTGAGTCGCAGGCTCACCAAGTGATTGTGCAGCTAACGCTCCAACCATTTCACCAGGATTGACTTGTGCTTGCTGGAACCGTGTCTCAATCTCACCAATCAACCATTCAAACGCTTCCGTACTTAAACGAAATTCTTCTGATACACATTTAGTGCAAAGAGTCGATCGAACCAAACATTGGAACAGCAATGTTGCATTTTCGTTTGCTTGTTTGGAAAGTCTGTCTTCTCCAGCAACAATCACACATTTATTTAACAACTCACGCACACCTTGTATCACCCGTAAGGGTGATAAATCAGTGGGGGCCCTTTTATTAATATGGAAAATTTTCTGTACGTTCCAAATCATTCGTTGCAAGTTGCATGGGAGCACAACTTTGGACTCCCCACTTGGGAAAATCTGACGTAAGGCTTCGCGATCTTTTTGTAGTTGTTCCCATTCTGTTTCCAATTCCGAAATAACTTCACCTGAACCCATCAAATCCTTGATCACTTCCTCGGTGAAAACACGTCGTAGATACCGTTCATTGCTTGGATCAAATCTAAATTTGCGTTCGAACGCTTTATTTGATAGTTTCACAGTTGGAAGTGTTTGAAATTCGACCATTTCGCCACAAAGACCGTCCTCACCGTAACGTAACTGGATGAGTTGTCCGACTGAGTTACGAACAGTTCCGTCATAGTGTACCATAACCGACTCCATAGCTTTGATTAGACGACGTTGGATGTAACCGGTTTCGGCGGTTTTAACCGCTGTGTCAATAAGACCTTCACGACCTCCCATAGCGTGGAAATAAAATTCGGATGGGGTTAAACCGGCCAAGTATGAATTTTCGACGAAACCGCGAGATTCTGGACCGTAATCGTCTTTGATGAAGTGAGGGAGGGTGCGTTTGCGGAAGCCGAAAGGTATTCGTTTACCTTCGACGTTTTGTTGGCCTACGCAGGCAATAACTTGGGAGATGTTAATATTGGAACCTTTGGAACCCGATACGACCATAGCTTTAAGATTGTTGTATTCGGTTAGAGATTTTTTAGCCGAACCACCGGTTTTGTCACGAGCGTCATTAAGAATACGATTGACTTGATTTTCGAATGTTTGTCGTAACGTGTTACCGGGTGTTGGCTCAAGTTCCATGTTGTGTGCTTTTTGAATGACTTCAATGACATCCTCTTTGGCTTTTTTGATGGCTTTCTGGATCTCTAAGTAGGTTTGCGGATCGGCAATGGTGTCACCAATACCGATACTGTGACCTAAGAGAAAAAAGAAAAGAAAAAATTCAAACTTTGTCATTATTATTTGAGTCGGCAAAAGAATGAAAAAAAATTAACAGACAACTCTTTTTATAATATGGTCAAAACAAAAATCAAATTTCAACTATTATGTAAAATATTAATTTTATATTGAAAACAATTAAATTACGCATTTTTTTCGTGACCAGAATAATTTTTGTGTTTGTAAAACTATTAAAAAATAATTATTAAACAAAATACCTTCAAGCAGGAGCCAGTTGTTGACGACCGTCTGAATATTCCCATAAAACCGCCCACAGACCTCATGTCCCAATTCCAACATACAAATATGTAGCAAAGACCCAGCCGAGGTTCCCAACGTCCTCTTACACAAAATTCCCATAACCAATTCTCCATGTTCGACCATAACTTTAGTATCACCCGGTGAAATCCATTTATTTGGCCCATCATCTTCATCATCAGGATGTGTAGAATGTGTTCGAATCATATTAACATTTCCTGGGATAATTAGGGAGAAAATTTGTTTTCCGGTCCATAACGGTTTCGGTTTCAAAATTGCAGGTCTTGGCATTTTTCCATCCCAAATCGGCAAAAACATCAACAAATTCATCATTTGCTCCTTCTCGATGAAAACGTCCCGTTTTGTCATTTTTCTAATAGCTGTGAGGGTGTCCTGTACAATACCCATAACGGGTTTATTGGCTTGTGGGGTGATAATTTGTCTGGGTGTAATGTGCAAGTTTTCAACTTCGGCCCGTGTTTCCATACTTTGAGGGACGTGAAGGTTCATTTCGTCGCCATCAAAGTCGGCGTTGTAGGGGGAAGTACATGATAAATTCATTCGGAATGTTGACCAAGGCAATACCTTAACTCTGTGCCCCATCATACTCATTTTATGTAGGGTGGGTTGACGGTTGAAAATAACTAAATCACCATCTCTTATGTGTCTCTCGACTTTATAACCACACTGTAAATGCAAATCGGAAGATTTCGGGTGAAACCTCAAATCAATTCTCTCCCCATTGTCACGAATAATATACTTGGCACCCGGATATTGTGAATTGCCTCTCTGTACCAGCTCTGACATTTTATCAAAATTAAACGGTGTCACAATTTCTGGAAACGTTAAATTCTGGGCGATACTTCTTGGCACACCCACTTGATCAATCCGCAAGTTGGGATCCGGTGTGATAACAGTACGTGCGGAAAAATCTACTCGTTTACCCATCAAGTTGCCTCGAATCCGGCCCTCTTTGCCTTTGAGTCGCGATTTGATGGCTTTCAGTGGTTTACCGGATTTTTGCATTGCTCGGGGCATCCCCGGCATGTCGTTGTCGACCAGTGTTGCCACATGGAATTGTAACATTTTTATGTTTTCGGAGATTACGTGTGCTGCAGCTCCAGCTGCTTCGTTTTTCTGTAATTCATTGTTTGCTTTGATAATGTCGGCTAATTTGTGAGTCAAGTCGTCCTGATTTCGGGCCGAACCGTACATTACTACAGCTGGGCGGACTGGGAGTGGCGGAACTGGCAACACTGTGACTATCATCCAATCCGGACGTGCGAATTTCGGGTCCATGCCCAAGATAAAACACTCTTCATCTGAAATAATAAAAAAAGTTACACACTACACCGAAGAAGATAAGGCAAATATTTATTCAATTTTTTTTAACCACTAGACCGCGATGGCAATCTTGAAATTGGGTGCTTATGCCTCTTGTCCTCTTTCTTTAATAATAAACTGCCAGTGATTTTTTTTATTGCTTCTATTGTTAGTAGATAATTATCGAAACTAATTTTTAATTACAATATAAAAAACATCAATTTTTTTAGAGAGACAATTTTACCTGTGATATGTTTGAGAATTTCCCAAACTCTTTCAGCCGACAAGGCAATTTTGCGTTCTTGTGAGTCTTCATTCAAGTGTTTCCACTCTGCCGTGAGATCAAGCCCTGTCCTTCTAATATTAGGTTGGTAGCGCCCACAACCACCATGTCCCTGTTTCTTTGCTAAAAAACCAAACTCTTGATTAAACCAAAAAAAAACAATTGTACCAACCTTGATTGGGGTCTTCCCCTTCTTTCCCCACATCCATCTCATCCCCGCCCTCACAAATGTTCTTCCCTTTACAGAGATCATAAACAAACGCTAATCTTTTCCTAGGTTGCCCCTTTGATTTCATTACGACTTCCTTAATTTTAGGATTATTGGGGCTCACAAGCAATTTACTGCAGTAGAAGCAAACGCACCGCAGCGTTTTGATAGTTTTTGTGATAAAACCCACATGGAAAACGGGTTTGGCTAAGTCGATGTGTCCGAAATGTCCAGGGCATTCGGTCATGTTGCCTGCACAAGTCTGGCAGCGGGAGTGCCGATCGATGACACCCTGTCTCGGGTCCATGAGACCCCCCATTTTGGGGCGACCCGCTTCCATGGTCTCGGGGAAACGGATGCCCCCTTCAGTGACGGACATACGACGCTATGGGAAAAAAAAATTCAAAATTCCCGTCAAGTTTTAGTGATTTTAATTGTACGGTTGGCAACAGCAGCACGCCATACGTCATATGTTTGAGAAAAACTTCACCAAATTACATTTTTTTCAGTTTTTACAATTGGCGGTTTAAATTTTTCTGTACTTATCGAATATATACAATGCATCTAAATCGAATTCTTTGGTCACAAAGTGAATTTGAATTATTTGTGAATTAGGTACAGTAATGGTGCCCCAACCGTTGGTTCAATTTCGCAATTTTTGGCGCTTGTTTGGTGTTTTAGCGCAGCAAATTTTACACCAAAACGTAGCTGAGCTTTCAAGGAATCGTTTACTTACTATTTCATCTGGACTTAAAATGCCAAACTGCACTCTTTTCACTGTTCTAAGTGGAGCTTTACTATCACTTGCGGCCATCTTGGTGGCGAACGCAAGCCTCCTGTGATCCTTTCCTCCTTGCGCTCATTTGTGCGCTGTGGCGGGTTCTCGAAGCAAATTTCCCTCTCTTCACTTCTGGGGCACATGCGCAAAAGACCGACGCCACATCAGTGGCGGAGATAAAAAAAACTTTTAAAACTGGAAAAATTATCCAAAAAAAAACGTCACAAAAATTTTGCACAAACTTTAAATTCTAATTCAAAATTGTTAAAATGAAAATCAGGTTGTATAATAATTTTTTATTATGAAAAGTACAAGTGCATAACACTTATGCAATATAGATCAAAAAGTGATCGGTAGATAATACTGTGTAAAGTGTTAAAACCAAAACTGCCCCCTTGTAACTGCTACCGCATTCCAGACGCCTTCAGTTCCATGAGGGTGCTCTGCGTTATAATTCCATGCGACTGGTTGTAGTTATTATAAGTGGTAAAGTCACTCCTCACGTTCGAAAACCTCTTCCTTCCATTTTCTCTCGTGTTTTTATCATGTACTTGTACTCTACTACAGTTGAGATTCTTCGGGAACTGGATATTCTGTTTAGTGATCACTTTGGAGTCGGACTTAATCACCGTCACCACATGGTTGTTACTTTTGGCGTGATAGTTGATTTTGGGTTCAGACTGTGTCCCTGTAGACTTTGGCTCTTTATTATTAAGTACCGACTTGACGTAGCTTTTTGTAATCCTAGTCGGTAGTTCAGTGGTGAACGGTTTGATTTTATGACAAGAACTCTTATTATTTCGAACGTGATGTGTCGACATGATCTCGTACAACTTATTCCTGTAATCTTCAACCGACAAACGAACGTCATCATTAAACGGGATCACGATATCATGCGGTAGCACAATTTCTTCATCAGGGTTACGAAACTGTGACACATAATCATGCTCTAGAGCTTCTTCAGCGGTCAGTCTTTTATTCGGATTGAAAACTAGCAACTTATTTATAAGAGAAATGGACGATCTGCACGCATTTTTCCCTAGTAGTGTAATCAAAGGTACTTTCTCGCTGGACGCTGCGTTTTTAATCATTGAAATACCAACCCCCGACACACAAACTTGACTAATATCTGAAACAGTTGTTATAAAAGGCACCACACCACGACTTGGTTAAACCTTCTTGCGATGGTGTTGGTATACTAGCCATGATTTTCTCGACTTGGTTCACTGTTGAAGAGCCGGGGAAGAGCGGTTTTCCTGCAGTTATCTCCCCCAGGATGCATCCAAGACTCCACATGTCTATACCCTTGGTGTACCTCCGATTTGCTATTAAAATTTCAGGAGCACGGTACCACCTTGTTGCCACGTAATCGGTCAGAGTTGGATCGGTTTCGTTCAAACTGTCCGAACCTTGGTATAAAGAGCGGGCCAGGCCGAAGTCAGCTATTTTGCATCTGGAATAGTTATTTTACTGTTTCGTCCAGAAATAAATAAAGAAATATTGATAATACAAAAAAAAAGTAGAAAAGCTAAAAAAAAAACAGAAAAAACTCAAAGTGGTACCAACCTGCACATGACGTCTAAAAGAATGTTACTCGGCTTGAGATCTCTGTGAATCACATTCCCCGAATGAATATATTTCACTGCTTTGAGGAGTTGATACATTACGTATTTCTTGTGGACATCCTTCAAAATGCCCTTTTTGATAACGTTGTGGAGATCAGTTTCCATATACTCAAACCCGAGATAGATATCACTGTTATTGGCCGCCCTGCAATTGCATGTGTATGTGCAATTATTTCGTTAGACAAGTATTGATCAATCAATTAATCGGTTCTGTAACTATGTCGTGGCTAACCTGTGGATGCTGAACAGCTTGACGATATTTGGGTGGTTTTTGAGCGATTGGAGGAACATAATCTCACGGAATGTTCGCTGGGCGTCGGTTTGGTTGCGAAAAGCGTCGAAAATCTTCTTCACGGCTACGACATCCTTGGTTTTACGGTCTATGGCCTTCCAGACGATACCATAAGCGCCTTTTCCTAGACGCTTCTGGATGTCGAAACGTCTGGAGATGTGTTCGTCTATTTCGAAGATTTTTTCTTTAGGATGTGGCATTTTCTTAAGTTATTGGAGGGAGTAAAACATTCTTTTAAAGGGATGGTAAAAGTGTCACGCTGACGTTGATTATTTCGATGACATGTAAATGATTAACTTGGATATCCTTGATCCACTTCCGAAAAACTAAATAAAGTAATGATTGTTTAACAAAATTAAATTTAGGAACGCAAGACGTTTAAAATACGACCGAACTGTACACATAAAAATCACAGAATGTTTTATCAATTAAATACGAAATAAAATATAAAATCGGTTTGTTTATTCGTCACATTTTACTTGAAATCGTCGCCGGGGCAACAATCAATCAATCGGTGGCTTCCGGGGAATTTATTGCTCAAATTTAAATTGTCTAGTGACATCTGCCAGACATACAGTTAACTTGCTACTTTGTCTACTGTATAACAGATGTCAGGAGTCTCCAATTTAAGTTTTCAGTGAATATTTCAGACGCTTTTACTTGCCGAAATAAAACAGCAACAATGTGAAAATACGGAGCAACACACCGTAAAAAAATTCGAAAGCGACTATGTAAATTTTTATGAAATGACTGAAAATTTTATTTCAGGGTTGGAAAGGAGTTTGATAATGGGTTACTCGATTGGGGGTTGCTATGGAGACGTTTTATAAAGGGGTGAATTAAGAAAGTTTATCTTTATTTTGGACGGAACGGCAAAGAGTTTTGATATTAAGGGATTTTTAACAAAAATATTGATTTTTTTTTAAATGACTAAAATAAAAAATATTTGGATATAGGATTAAAAAAGGCAATAAAATGAGCGAATTGGCTTCGAACCGTGAAAGGCTTTATGTAATAAAGAGAGATAACCCCGAGCCATCCAATTCGACCCCCATTTGTATAATGGGGTTAGCATATCTCTATTATCATATATACACCAGTGGCCCTTGTCACAATAACATCTCGAATAATAAGGGTGTAAACATAACATTGTATGACTAGAGTTTTATAGATGGAATTATTCATAGTTAATCTGCAGATAAATCGGGGGCAAGTTAGAGCGTCCGACAACCGAGCGAAATGTTGAAATATAATGGCCAATCACCGGCCAAAAGATAAATATTTTACAGCGAATTTTGAAATAAATACAAAAGATCTAAACTTTTATTGCCCTACCGGTAGCATCCGAAATTATGAGGCTATAAAACGAGAGTGAGCCATAAAAATATAAAATCATTTATACTTTCTTCCTCAGGTTTACCCTGCTTGTTAGCGGAACTAATTCACCACCCAACTTCTCAGAAGGGGCCTCTGATGGACCTGCCTTTGATAAAATTAGCGCATTTACGATTCAAGCCTTCACTTCTGGAGTTTTAATAAAACAGTAGTTATATTGTTCGAATAAAAACGAAAATCATCCATTCCATGCTCAATTTTTTAATCAGCGCTTTACCCGAAAAACACTTTAGAGAAAAAAATTATTTGGGCGAATTCTAGCGTTAATTTTTCCTATTTTTTCTATTATTGAAAAATCAACTTTTTCGAACAAGTTTAATCATTTTTTAGCATATTGTTGACGAAATTTATGTGAAATTTGGTGATTTTTTTAACAGTTTTAGCATAATTTTTTGAAAAAAAAAGTGTGTTAACCATGCAAACAAATATGGAATTTATTTCGGATTGTTTGGACTGGTTTGTAAATATTTTGGTTTCTGTCCGAAAACCGTGCTTAAAACACTCAAAAAAAGCAAAAAAGTCCTTAATTTTTAACTTAATTTGGTGATTTTTTCTGTTTGTTTTTACTAAATTTTGTTTAAAAAAAAAGCCAAATTTGGAGAAACTAACATCTATTCTTGTAAGTGTTTTTGTCAGTCTGAGTCGAAAAATTATGAAGTAATTCAGTTATTTCTAATTCGGTGACTTTAGACTTTAGACACTATTTTAGAAAAACTTTGTTTTTACTCGAACAAGACTCGAAAAAGGCTAAAATGACACCTGCGTTTTTGGCTAACAAAGAACATACCCAAAAAAGCTAAAATAAGATAATTTTGGGCTTAAGCGGTGATTTTTTGGTCACTTTAAAAGGTGCTTACATAATGCTCTAAAAAGGCAGAAAAATATTGCTTTTGATCGAAATTTATTGTTGTAAAAAGTCCTTGTGCAATAAATGACGCTCTAATTGAAAATAAAGGTTGAAATAATTTAGCTTTCCCTACTTTTAGTAAATATTTTTTATCTCAAAAACGTGTTTTAAATTTCGAGACGCACACAATTTTTTTCTAACTTTTTCTAACTGAAATATTGGTTTGTTTGTTTTTTTTTTCAAAATTTTTGAGAGAATTTTTTTAGCTATAACTTTTAATTTTTTTGGCTTATTCGTGACTTTCCAGCCAGCAAAATTAATCAAGGGAGTGTTGTTTTGACTCCAACAAAATGTGCTTAAATTGTTGAAAAATAGAAAAAAGTGCAATTTTTAGCTTATTTTGTTAATTTTACGGTTTTATATTACCAAAATTATGCAAAATAATTAGGTTTCTGGATGGAAATTTTGCTAAAACTTGTTGATTTTCGAAAAAAACGTTTTGAATTAATGTTTTTGCGAGAAGTAGCATTTAGTTCAGCCATTTCTGTCTCCATTATTTTCCTGAGAGAACAATATTGTGACATCTCTTCAATAAAACTGTTCGTTCCTTTCACAACAAGGGTGATTATCATGAAAGTGAAATAGGACAAGGCCAATTTTTTGTAAAAGCGAAACTAGGTGACTCCCATAAAGCAAACAAAAGCCCCCATAAACAGAAGCGAAAGCTTCTCGTCTTCGATCATTTTCCATAATATTCCTCAAACTGTATTTTTCTCAACGGCGTGTAAAAATTCAATAGTCGATAGAGCGCACACGGGGGTGGATTGTCATGTTAGGAGTTAGTGTTGTCGGTATAGGATATAAAGGAGGTCGGATAAGACTTATTTACAGCTTAATAAGAGAACGCGCTCTGCCACCAATCTGGCGGCTAAATTAACTGATCGCCTCAATTTATTGGGGGTAAATAACGGCCAATAAGTCTATCAAGCTGAACCGTTAACTCGACTATACAACTCATACAATCAACCGGCGCTTTATTAAACCAAAAACTGGAATCAACGACAGTTTTTAGCCGATTTTATTGAATTATCTAGCAATTGGAGAAGAAAGCAAGTCGCTTGCTGGTTTATAGGTATTTCGGAATGGCTGTAGTTGGGGCGGAATCGACCCAACAACGTTTATATGCATGTAATCTAGTTCGTGAAATAAATAGCTGTAATAAATTGTGAGCTGTGCTCCCATCGCATCTGAGCAACAAAACGTGGCACCGCCTTTGCTCCGACTCTAAATTACAAACAGATAAACGAATTATTCATTAAAACTTAAAAAAACATAGTTATCTAAACCAACATGCAGTAGCCTGAGTACACAAAGCCTCCGAATGATCTTTTAGCAATGGCAGGTAATATTAAAATGATTGAGGCATGACGGAAATCTGGTCTTTAGGTAAGTCTAGCAGAAGACCATCTTGTGCGGGGCACAAAAAGAGGCTGTTTATTTTCCTTAAAAGGACAATATTTTCAAACAGTGTCGACAGTTTTACAACTTAACTGTGTGCAATAATGTCGGCAAAGTAAAACGGTCCGGACAAACAGCGCTCTGACGAGACGAACCCATTTCGTCACACTCGCTGGAAATTGGTCAATAAAAGTCAAAATACTCAAATATTGTGCTTTAATTTGTTACAGTAGCTACTCATCTGTATTGTTGACGATGCGAGATGTCAACGAAAATTATGGCGAGCTGATGAAGCGAGGATTCAGGCACTGGGATAATCCCAGAGTAAATCAAGCACCTGGTGCCTTGCAGCAACCACTCTTTCAGAGGATTATCATTCGATTACTGGGGTTGTAAAAAATATAAATTAAGCATTAAAATTTGTTAATTCCAACAGCATTTTTATTGGAATAAAACGTCTTACGGTAGAAAACTTAAAATTTTCTATTGTCAATTGCACAAAAAAAAGATATAAAGAAGATTAATTAATCATTAAATCCAAATATTGTTCCAAATTTGCTGCTGCAAAATGAGTTCGTTTTTCTGAAAATATGATATGTAGTATTAAATAATATGTTTTTTCTGGAACTCTTCTAAGAAGCACGAAAATGTGTAAAGTCCTGTTTATTAAATCAACTAGAAATGTTTGGGTCCTTGTTTAAAAAACGCGCATTGAGTAAAACTGGGATGGGATTATTAAAATTACATTTTCCGATTGAGCTCGAGATTGGAAAAGGACAATACGGCGTCCGATAAATGTTTCACCAGTTGGAAACATCCAGAGAGTTGTGAAATAATTATAGTCTGTCAGGGTTTAAAAGATAGTCATTGTGTCCACTCCTCCCGGGTCCAAGCAAAATACGATTTTAAATTTTCATCAAGCCGTGCACATCTGAATAATGGACTTTCCTGCTCCCTTCAACTTTTCCAAACTTCCTCAATTATCTCTTCATCGAGACGCTGCGTCATTTTTTCCTCCCGATCGTAAATTCGGCGCATTATTATTCAAAAGTTTGCTGAGAGAGAAAGACTGGTGACACGGTTCTCGATATGTTTTTAAATCGAACTTTATACAGCCTCTGGGAAATCACGAAAGTCTGTGACATCGCAGGCCGTAGAGAACAGACCCTGCTATCACACCGCCTGATTCTTATGCGCAACCAGACAGAAATATTTATTATGGAGGGAAAACCGATTCCGATTTTTCCGCTGTGACGCTGCGGAAAATTGACGTTTATTTCCGACATCACGGACGAATTTCAAACAAAACTTTTTTATCCGATTGATTCCTGAAACAACAACAAAGACATAACACCCTTCATGCCACCTGAAATTATTTATTCTGTCCGTCGGATAAATAAATGAATAATAGCCCCTTATATTTTTATTTCCGATTGGAAAAGTTCTCCCCCGTTTGATAGTAAGTTAGGAAGGCATCAATTAGGTTCGAGTCCGGATCGACCGGAGCGATGAGCGCGCTTATTAATAACTGACAAAGTTCCGGAGCGGCTATCAGCTGAATTTATGAAACGAATCAGTCTGAGCGAGGCAGCCCTGCTATCATGGCTGATAATGGAGCCGGAGTATTTTTATCGTCGAGTCGCGATCGCTTATTGGCTGCTTCTCTAGTCGATACGTTCTCTCATTGGCCCCCGGAAATTGCTAGGGGGAAAAACTGACATAAAACAACAGACAATTTTCAGGACTATACTCGTTTCGCGACCCGGACTTCTTTGTCTGCTTTGATAATGAAAAATGGGGAGATTGCTGCAAATAAAACTGCTTGCGTGACACAATAAGTGTCCAATTAATGCACTCAAATGTGCTAAAATTCTTACATTACTCAATCAATATTTGCCAACGGGTCCAATGTCGCCTATTTTATTGTAAATGCCATCAAGTTAAATCATAGAAACGTTAATAGACGGATGATGGATGGTTTAATACTGTTGACATTTCGATTCGTGGATTAAAGTAGGAGACGTTAATTAAGACACTTTCCTTTCAAACGGCATAATTATGTTTTCATCATAACTGTTTACATTTCAAAAAGATGGTGTGGTGCGAGTTGTTAACACGATTAAGCGAATTTTGTCGGAATGAGACTTTCGTATGGACATCATAACATTCTCATTTATCACAAAACAGATAACTGAGCCAAGTTTCAAAAGTAATATAAAAATGAGTTATGTTCATAATAGGGTCAGTCAAAAGTTTCTTTCGGCGTACTAGTGAGCAGTAAATTATAAATTACAAACTAAAAAAAGTTATAATAATCACGAAAAAGCAATAAAACTATCCTTCGGCAGGTTTATTAATTGCTGGAAAAGATCTAGATCATTTTTTAGTTTAAACTGCTAGTAGATAGTTATACCAAAAATTATTTAATCGCAACTACCGTTAGCTTAAGCACAAATCTATTAAACCATCGTTCAGAAGAAAAAAAGACAAAATGCCAAAAAATATACGGCGTATTAGGAAATGGTTTAGCAAAAATTTAAATTTAATGGTAAAACAAATCAATTAAGCAAAATTTATGTAAATCAAAAATCAGTTTTCCTAAAAAACTGTTCTAAACTTAAAGCTGAACCGCTGAACTAGAATTATAAAAAGTAGGATAATATCACTGTTAAAACAACATTAAATCAACTTCTTGGCCCACTATTTTCATTTTGTGTTGTTATTAAATTTTACAAAAAAAGAAAAAAAATTTTTTTGAGGGCCAAGATTCGAAAGTACGTAATTTTTGTCAAAATTTTATAACGGTTTTTACTTTGTCTGATCATGACAAATACTAAAATAAATGCTGTACCTATTTGTTGTATCAAGACCTTTTTTTAGATTCAAATATTCGTCCCCATTTGCTTGCATTTTAATATTTTTTCTTATCTTATATTTTGAAGATACCATTGAAAATTTTAACCGAAACTTTGACATTTGCTTTTCTACAATAAGATGATTAAAACCAAGCAAAAGTGCAACAAACAAGCATAAAAAAAGAAAAGCTTATTGAAAATTGAGATTTTCGTTATTGCTAAATCTACCTATGCAAACATACCGATATTTTTTGTTTTTTTTTTCAAAAGTCTTATAAAAATCTATCCAAATAACACAAAAATTTAATTTGTTTATTGTGACTTGTGTTTAACAAAAATTTTTTACAAGAACCCAAAAACATTTACAGTTTGAATTAAGTGTGTTAAAAATGTGTCGAGAAATCAAACTAATTTCTCGTTATATGGCAATTTTGGAGATTTTATTCTTTGTTTTAATTAACAGTTTTGAGTTTATTTTTTAGAAAATTCGAGAATTTTGGTAAATTTCAAGTTAATTCCAATATGTCTTAGACACCAGTTGCAGTTTTGGTGCAAAAACCAAAGGGGCCTTCACATGTATGACACCCCTCGAGCGTGCGTTCGAATTTATCTGTCCGCTGGTCAAATTCGGAGCAATAACAATCGCCATTAAGTCCGATGACAGATGTGGCATCCGAATCTCCACAACCACCCACAACTGAATAGGATAAATTGATCCATTATGTCCGAATCGGTGTGTGTGAGGCTATGTTACTCACGCTCTATTAAATCGGCTTGACGGCCGTTTAGTCAATCCGGCCCTTATTTATTGCGGCTAATTGCTTTTATTGGCTTTCGGAGCGATTTTCGTTTATTGAACCACCGTTATAAAGGTCCGGCCCCGTTATTGCGCAAAAAAGACCTAACGGTGAAAAAATTTGTGCAAACTGTAAAATTCCAAGTCGTTGCGAAATATTGGAGGTGCCGCCGATATTTAAGGGTTGGGGCCAATAAAAGAGACAATTTTTCGTTCGACGAACTTTCGAGTGAGTGACCGTTTATAATGGTTTTACAAGAGGGAATAAACCACA
Source organism: Tribolium castaneum (assembly GCF_031307605.1). NCBI lineage: Eukaryota > Metazoa > Arthropoda > Insecta > Coleoptera > Tenebrionidae > Tribolium > Tribolium castaneum. The sequence goes on along the minus strand of NC_087396.1, from coordinate 24,248,496 downwards.
GTTTTGGTCAGTTTGGGGTAATTCTGTCACCATGGAACCAATCGGTTCGTTTCGCAAATTTTTTTTTACGAAACTCTGATTTTTAAACAGATGTTGGGATCTTGGGCATGTATGGATGCGTGTCGGTAATTCAGATAAATGTGTTATTATACGAGGGGTGCGCACAATGGGAAGCGTGACAAATTGTTTGTATTCCCTATCGGATTAATCCGTTGCAGTCAACATTGTAATAGATATAAGATTAGATGGGATTACCAGTTTGTTAGGCGTTCTGTTAGGCCGGATAATTCGAAATCGATAACAATTATTTCTGATATATTGCTGATTTATTAATGATAGTGATTGGGGAGGACGGACCCGGGACTTCCAAATGATTTGATAAGGCGTTATCAGGACCAAGCGTACTTTTGATCGAAATGAAGCCAAACCAACTAGGAAAAAATACCAAGTGATTTTACCAACAATGAGTGATTATTTGATATTTAAATTGTTTATAGCTTGGGATCTTCCATTGTATTATTTAAATCTTGCTAACGATTATTGTATCGTTTTGGGAAATTTATGTCTTCATTTTCAGCGTCGCATGTAAAGAACAATTAAGATAAAACCGACTCAAGCCGTATAATTAATAATCCATTTGGAAAGAATTCCACAACAAAGTAATGATGGTGCTAATTACGCGATTTATTGCTTTCGCGAACATCACTGGCAATAAATAAATGCTGAGATGTGCGCTCCTGAAAGCTAACACTACTGTTCTTCTGAAAAGCTAACCACAACGAATTAGCCATTGTTCAGTTCAAGTTAAAATCCTTCATTTATCTTTGGACACAAAACACGAGTCGACATTGCTTCCAAACCTGTCAAAGTTTGGTCACTTTTGAATGGGCACAATAGAAACGTCTGTGTTTGTGTTTATGTATTGCTTTCCTGCTTTTTAATTATTAATACACAAATATTTATAAAAATAAACATTTTTTCCAAAGTAATCATCTGGTGGTGTACGTGCTTAGATAGTTAATAATATTCCGGTTCAATGAACGTTTTGGCAACTATTTATTGGCCCCAATAAAATTTAATTTGGACGTTCATCCATGGCCTAGCTACCGACCCTTTGGCTGTGAGACGAACCTCAAAAGCACCGATGTTTGGAAAAAGGATGCACCCTACAGTTTTCGGTATCGTTTAGTGATTCTTGGTTATAGCCATAATGTCAGGTAGATTTTGTTGATTAGTTTATGAGTGGGTTGAGTTGGTTTATTAGAAAATTGGAGACACTATTGCAAGTTTCCAGAGAAAATTTCCAAGTTGGGGCCTATTTACAAAATTGCGGAACTTTGACTAAAAAAAAATATTTTAGAAAATTTTTGAAAAAAAATATAAACAAAGATCTGAATCTTCACTTATTTTATCACATGACAAAAGATTTCAATGTTTTTTACACGAAGTTAACTTTTCATTACGTTTTTTGTGTCTGTATTATTCAATGTTACCAACTTTTTCGTGATTACATTTTTTCTCGAGAATTGTGAAAAATTTGTTTGTCATTTGTTCGTAAAGTTGAGACAATTTTTCCATTTTTTATGTTATAGTAGCATGTCTTTTATTCAAAAACATAATTATTCATCAAAAATTCGTCAAAGAATACCCAAAAAATCACGTTTAAAAACGTAATTAATAATAATTATTCTTTAAAATATCTTTAATATTAATCCAAAAAAGTGTTTAAATGGGATTTCTTTCGTAAAAATACCAGAATTTAATTTTCAAGTCAGTTCAATTTTAAATCTGAATGAATTCCTTTTTAAATAATTAAAAAAAAACGAGACAAATAGTCTTGTCTCTTGCTGCCACTGAATTTACCAGTGAGTAGAATCTGCATCTCTAGAACTTGACTTTTATTCAATTCAATGCAAGCTCTAAGTATTATTTCATTTGTCTGGATAATGGAAAATAAAATGCCAGAATATCGAAAAAACGCTTATATTTCAGTAATGCCTTAATGTTAAAATAAATAAATTTCAGTTCACAAACAATAAAGTCTTCGTAACAATTAACTAATGTATATACAACACTTAATCTAGAAATAGTACACGTAAAAATACAAAGCAACCATGCACAAATATTTACACAATTCACAAAACTTTACGCTTCCGACTTATACGGTTTGAACAACTTGGGCTGCTGTGGCAGTTTGGTTTGCCCTTCCGCCGCCAACTTCTCCGTGGTGATCAAAAGCGGCTCATGCACCGGACTTAGACTAACGTCCGACTGAACCGGCGAACTCCTCGGCGACGATTTGGTCGGAACCTCAAACTTGCCTTGATACGGAAAATCCAAGCCCAGATTAAGCGGTAACTGGGTTTGTGTAACCGGCGGATTTAAATTCAAACCCGGATTTTGCAAGGGAATCCCCGCTGGAGGCACCCCAAAGTTGGGGTAGGGGTGGTACCTGGCGTAGTGGTGCGTGTAGACCGGCGGCGGCGGCGGGTAGTGCAGGGGCAGGCTGGTGGCGGCGGCGTGGAAAATGGAGGCGGCGAAAGCCGGGTCTGTGTAGACGGCGGCGTAAGGCCAGGCAATGGCCATTCTTTGGCGTTTGTCTTTCATGCGGCGGTTTTGGAACCAAACCTGGAAGGAAGAAGGAATATTGTTAATTCGTTGAACAAAGAAGTGTAGTGATCGGGGACGGTTAGCACGTCGTAAAATGTATGATTCGAGCTTATCTGGCCATTAGGCTACCAGAGTTGGAGGCTGAAGAGAGGCTGCTATAAGGAGCATATTAGCATAAAAGCGGTGCCACTTGGCGATGCGGTACTTTTCATCTCTTAAAAGCTGTATTAGCGTTTTATTTGAGCGGGCAATGTGTTAATTGGTCGCCATAGGCGGCGTAATTGCTTAGACTAACGGAAAAACACCTTGATGCGAGCGCAATGCCGAAAAAACAATTTTCCAACAACAATATCAAGCATTTTTTACTATTCACTGGATAATCACACATGCGTTATTTACATAAGTTTGAAATGAATTTCTAAAACTTTGTCGTTTTCGAAATATTTAGGGTTTTTTAAAAATTTTTCAATTTTGTAAAAAACTTACAAAAAATGACACTCGTACTAACCGGGCCGCATAGCATAAGTCCGAGAAAAAACATAAGCTTCAACAAAGAGATTACTTAAAAAAAACGTCTAACTAGTTAATGAACTAGCCAATTACCGATTATCGAAAAAAATTGTGGCTGCGGTTATAGGGGTGTCATTCTTTTTGTTCGTGACTGTACGCAAACTGAGCTATTGTCAGTTCAGATGACAATGGTAATATATGCACTGTCGAAGTAATTCTATATAGGCAAACCTTCTTAAAATTAATTATAGTATTAAAAGCAGGACAAATTTAAAACAAAAAATTTTTGAAATTTTGAACGTCAAAAAAGTAAATATCTCCCGACGATTGTAAGTGCTTTCATTGATTGATCTATTTTATTATTTTGCTGTACAAATAATATAAAATACAGCAGAAATTTTTGTGCAGCTACAATTTTTTTTTTAAGTGGACTGAGATTGAATAGATAATATAGCAAATAAATTTCTCAATTTTAACAAAAACTTACTGTAAGTTGAAAACAATTAAACTTAAGTATACAGGAAATGTTAATACATTTTGATGCAAAATTAAGTTTTATTATTAGTGAAATAAAAATTAGTGGGTTTTATTCCCAAAAAAATGTGTTATTTATATTTGAATTTTGTAAAGTTAACTTTAAAAATTTAAGGTTTGCTATCCAAATTTTTAAAATCCAAAAATAGTAAAAGAAGGACCTAAGATTGCAACGTAAAATGCACAAAAAACGATTTTAAAATCTCTAAAGTGGCAAGGTTACTGATTTTGTTATTGAAAAATGCTAATTCAAAAATTTTCAAAAACCCTAAATAATTCGGTATTGGTTAAATTTCGCTGTAATATAGGACTTTGAAACAATTCAATTTTGTTCCTTGCAGTCGCTCTAATCGAGTTCCACTGGATAAATAAAGATAAAATTATTGAAGCATTTTATAAAAAAAATAATAAAACAATAAAAATGCACTTGCGTACGTTATAACTGAGTTGTAAAAAAATACAAAAAAGTAAGTATTAAAAGAGGAGTACAATTTTGTAAACTGTAGTCTCATTCTACAACAAAAATACGTAAAAATGGTGCCACGTCCAAAATTACGTTTATTTAAATTTTTATTTAATTAATGTCAATTTTTTGGGATAAAACATATTTTTACACAAACCAATGTTAAAGCATCTTTTGCATTAGAATACAAATAAATTTTTTGTAACAATTTAATATTAATTGTGTATTTATTTTAATTATTACAAGAAAGAAAGAGAAAAAATAAAGAAAGAAAGAAAATAAGGTATAGAACTAATTATAACTAGTGTAATAATTACTTCTATTTTAATATTTTTAATTGCGAAAAATTTTAATAAAACAAAGTTTAAAAAACCCGACACACCAACCCTTTATTTAAAAACACTACGCGTTTCAACCACAAAGTGGTCATCCTCAGGTGAGAATATAAAAATTTTGAAAAAAATCACAAACACAAAGAGAAAACATTACGGATTTACCTAATAATAGTGACTTCTGAGTGAAAAAATCCGAATTGAATGTTTCGTTTTTTAAAGACAAATTTAAAGCTTATGATAAAAGTTACAAGCTCCTACCTTGATGGTGCTTTCTGGGAGATTGAGTTGTGCGGCGAGCTCGCACCTCCTGGGCCTGGACACATAATTCTCCTTGAAGAACTCCTTCTCCAGCCTCGCCAGCTGCTCCCTGGTGAAGGCCGTCCTATACCTCCTGATATTCTGATCGTTGACATTAACCGAGGAAGTGGTGGAAGTGTTCAACTTGTCGGAAGGAGTAGGACTTGAGCAATCTGGAAGTGTGCGGAAGAAGAACACTTTAAAGTCTAGACCCCATCAAGTGGTGCCGGCGTCGGACTTCCGCTTACCTTTCGTGTACTGCTGGTTGGGCGACTGCGGCGGAGTGGCCCCATGATGGATGTTGTAGTGCGGCGGAATGACGTCGAGAACAACGGGGACGTTGTTGTTTTGCTCTTGGTTGAACATCTTGTCGTAGAAATGCATAACACTCACTGATAACTGCACCGGAGGTGGACAGGGAATGGGTATTTCGGTGTGCCCATGAGTTGTTTTATCCGGGCTTTGATGGGCGGAGCTGTTCTGAAATTTGGTTGGCTGGGGCACGTTAGTGCAAGCCCCGCCTGGAGTGTCTTGTGCGGTGCTGGGTTTGGGGTTAGAGTCGTGTGAAGCGATCCTTATTGACTGTAAGTACATGTCGGAACGGATTAGGGCGGATGTATACGGACTATTAGCGCTTCAACCCTTAATAAGGGCGAGCTGCGCCGCGCCGCTATATCTACTTACTTATCTGATATTGATTGTATTTTTATGCTCCTATAAAGATGCTTTAGTAGTTTAATTTTATGTTGCCGAGATTGCTTGATTCAAAATGGAATTTCGCGAGATGCAATTTCGGGCTTCAGGTACAGCCGTTATTTGCATTTTTGGGACCAAGGGTCGATAACTCTTCAATTGGAAGAGCAATAAAGGGGTCGAATTGTAAAATTATATTGTGGTGATGGCAAGGGGGTTTCAAAGGAATACGACGAAGATTGACAATAATTTGCCTCCAACAACTCGCCTGCAAATAATTGGCTTTTATAATCCAATTTTTCATCCGCCTCGCAATTTAACAACACAAGTTATTCAAAGTTTTTCTCTATCTAATGCAATGATTTCACAATTTTCTTAAAAGCTTTAAATTAGGCACAGAAAAATAACAATTTTTAACTTAATTCTTGAAATAAATTCCAACATTTTTTGTAAAAATTCAATTTAACAAATAATGCACATTTTGGTTTTGGTGGAATTAGTAAAAATTCGCTAAATTCGATCAGAAAATCTGTAATTTAAATGGAAAAAAAGGATTACAATCATATATTGCATTCTTTGTGCGTGTTTCTGTAAATTTTTCAACCAAACACTAACTAAAATGAAGCTATTTTTGCATTTTCCCAGCAAATTATGCATATTTTTATGTTAAAAACGCGCTTTTTTCGCGAAATTTTGATAAAACAAGCGAGAGTAGTTTGCCGCTTTTGCACTTTATTTATTGGCGCGGTTTTTTTTTATCCAAAAATGCATTTATTTCGCATAAATTCGTTAAAAATAAGCTCAAAAATTTGTCGTAAAATGGAACTATTTTTGCTTTTTTCTGCGTCTGTTATCTAAATACACACCTATTTTGCATATAAAAATTAAAAAAAAATAGACGAATTGAGTAGAAAATGGTGTTACACATTTGAGCAAAATGTGAAATGACTCAATTACTCAAATGAAATAATTATTTTAAAAACTTCGATCAGAAATTCTCCAACTCTTTAATATTTATTTGAGTGTGGAAAAATGCGCAAGTTTCCTAACAGAGTTTTTTCATTCACGACGTGTTTTTATCTAAGCTTCACTTTCACTTTTCCTCCTTTGTTAATGTCTTCTTTTTATAAATCAAAAAGTGCTTTTCATACCAGGCGAGTTTAGTAAAAGTATATTTTTACTAGAATATTATGTCAAAAAGTAAAAATGACACAAAATTATATTGTATATTTGTATAGGTACTTTTTTCCATACATGTGATTTATTTTTTAATTTTTCTACAATTTTGTATAATCCGTATAATAACTTATTTATTACTGTTAAATCAATACCAAAATTTTCATTTCTTATGTCATTTTTTAAGGATCTTTGTTTTACTTGTAGACACTAGAAATCATAAAATTTCGATTAATTGCTAATATTTTTATAGTATTTTCTATTTTATTGATATACAGGGTGACAGTAGTTGTCAAAGTAATAACTGTTTCATTAATATCTATTAACTGCATAACACAATTATGTGTTCTATCAAAAGACAAAATAAACATGATTATAATTTATTTATTATATTCCCTATCTAACTAAAAACGTTCTAATTTTTTGAAGGGGTGAACAAAGAAGAGATGACTATCTAAATTTTCCAAAATTTGTAATTGAGTTTGTATAGGAAAATTATGTGAAACACCCCATATATTAATATTTTTTATTAATTAATTGTTATAAGGAAAAGTAGAAAAATTCTGACAAAATTGACCTGCATAAAAAAAATATAAAGTATACCTACTTATGTAGGTAATAGAAGTAGCTGATATTTCTCTGCGCCTATTAGTATTTGGGACATTTATAACAGACCCACCCTGTTCAGAGAAATAAATTCTTGTGGGTATTTCTTCACGTACTTAATGAATTGTTATGGTTTGTTTTTTAGTTTATATTTTTTTATTGTTTATTATTATTATTATATGCTAATTAGTTTCATCTTAAGAAAGGGCTAAAATTAAAAGTATTTCTTGGCACAAATCAACTCGTACTCATTAGGCAGTGGCTACAAAATAAAAAACTCGTATTTCTAATTTATTATTATTATTTATCTGGCAGTAATCCAAGATACTTCGGAGCATAATAATTATTACACTTACTTAAAAAAAAGTGCACAGCTTTATTTTTGTTTTCCAGTTTTCAAAAACGTGTCTAGAATAACTTTTCCATTATTTAATAGAAACTCGTAATTGTTATTCCTTGCAAAGCAATGTCTCCATCAACCAAAAGTGGTTTAATTACAAATTTAAAGTGGTTTTCGGCACATGTAATGCCTATAACAAGCCTCTAATGTCAGGTAGTCGTTTCTGGTGCCACTCTGCCGAAAGTAAACAGTATTAATTTGCCGACACAGTGGCTAATAGGCTTGTTATAAATAGTTTGACGAAATGTTAATGCCGGCGGAAGTTGGAAGCGTCTAAGCTGATCGCCCCTCATAATTGAATCTCTGATTTTTACATTGTATGTAATTTGGTGACAATTAGCATGACGTCTTTTTGACAATTTCCATTTTACCAAATGCATTATTTCATCTTGATTATTTCCATTCTACATGGTGTGAGTTCACTCGAACGCGTCAGCACCAATTTACGTAAAAAACTCGACGCCGAAGAACAAAACGCCATATGTTGCATGCACCACATGGATTGCTGTAGAAGAGAGACACAGAAGCCGACAAGTTTTGAGGTCAAATCTATGATGACCGAATGTCCGAACCAAAACTGTCTTAACTGGTCAAATGCCCATCAAGTCATCGTCCAACGCAACAAAACCACGCCTGAAAAGTTAACCGACTGCAAGCAAAAGCTACTCCTCACTATCAAAGTCACCAACGAAGGTATTCCCAGCGATAAGAGCGAGTATGTCATTATCGACCACATCACCGACCCCACAACTTTGCAAAAAGTGCGCATTTTGAACCCTTACGCTATCAGGATCAGGCAGCAGCCAATGCTGCAAGCGTACCAACTTAAATTCGAGCGAGCTGTAAACGGGGAAGCCAAGTGAGTATTTACTGCGTTTTGTGACAAATAATTATTGAAATAAGGGAGCAAGTCTTTAATAAACACACTCGTAACTACCGAGGCTGTGACACTTCCTACGAAAGCCCCACCTGCGGTCTAGTTCAGCACGAAGGCAAAATGGTTCCGTACAGCACGGGATTTTGTTGCTCTTGTGATGCTGAAAAAAATCGCCAGTTGGAGGAGCATGGGAGTCATGTGCCCTTAGTTCAATGGCCTCTCCGTGATGGTGTACCTGACTATCGTAAAAATCGTCCCGAAGAAAATGATTATGAACATTATAAACATTATGGATTTATAAGGCCCGATGGTAAAATGGTTTATGGACGGCCTCAAAAGCGTGCCGACAAAAGTGTGAATTACCAACAATTTACTGAGTTAAAGGATGGTAAATATCCGTAATTTCTTTCGGCAACAAACCGGGAGGGCAACACACCCTTGAGGAAAAGCTCGATTTACGTTTACCACAAACAAATCTCAAACGGTTGTGACGACTGCAAGGGAAACACATGATATGTTAATTTGAACACTTTTGGAAAAGTTAAGCGGTCATAAATACAGACCAAAAATATGGTTTAGACAATTAGAAACTTATTGGTTTAAAATTTAAGCAAAAATCCGGCGTAAACTTATAATTATTTGTAAAAAAAACGTCTTCAGTTAGTCAGTCTGGCAGTTTTTATTTAATAATTTTAATAATTATTATAGGCCTTTTTTGTTGAATAAAAACTACTAATTGAAGAGATTTTCTTGGCGACACAGAAATCACAAGTTTGTATTTTTCGGTACCTATTTTTTATTTGACCAAACTTATTTTTTATTAAAAATAAAAAAAGTCTCATTTATCTAAAAATACCGAGTGTTACGTCTAGTGTGTAAACTTGGCTAGTTTGTAACTAGCCAAACCATTGAAACAACGTAGTTTCAACTAAAATAGCGGCTAGTTTACAAACTAGCCAAAAATCTGGAATAATATGATGAAAAGTAGAATAGAAATTTGTATTTGCATTTTAACCATTTTAAGTCCAAGTTGGATGGTTTACAAACTAGCTCAAACAACCAGTGTTATAAACCTAACTCAAAAATAAAAAGATTTCATAATCTCATTTTTTTTTCTAAGTTAGTTATCAAGTTGATTAGTTCGTCAATTAGCTAAATAAAGCACTGAATATTTTTTACGATAAAGTATTCTCACTTGTACCAATTCTCACAAATAATAATAATACTAATAATAATAATAATAATAATAATAATAATAATAATAATAATAATAATAATAATAATAATAATAATAATAATAATAAAATATTATAATTGCACTCCGAAATATGTCGTTGTTTTTTTTTCTTTAAATGATCATTCTTCAGTTGTTTTAGTTGCTTCTTTAATTGTAAATTATTATTTTTCAATTGCAAATTATCATTTTTCAATTGTAAATTATTATGTCGGATGTTTACTTTTGGGAAAACACTAAATTTGTAGGATTCTGCCTTGATTTTTAAGACGCCAAATGTTCTGGTCAAGGAGTAACAATTTATGTTCTACTAAAAGCTCATATGTACTTCCATTTTTTAGATGATAAAAATATCCAAATAATATAAAAGTTGAAGTAAAAAACTTATTCTATAAACAAATCAAGAGATTAAACCTACACGTAGAGTTAAATTTAAGTAAATAATCCTTTAGGTAAGATTCGTCAGCGCCGCGGCGGCCAAACCTGCGACGACGCCGACCTGAACATCCCCGAATCCTTCCGTGAGAGCACCCATTGCCTCACCTTCTCTAACATGTGGTACTCCGTCTACCAAATCTCAAAGCCGGAAATCATCCACAAACTGCGAATCCAAATCTTCCAAAAATACGAAGACTGCCACGGAAACACCCATTGGATGGACATAACGCAAGGAAAAACCATAGAACTCGGCACTCAAACCCCGCTCTACGTCGAGAAAGACATCATTGCCAAATACTGCTCCGAAGACATTGATTTCCAAGACCAAGCACTTGATTACAAAAACTTGAAGCTACTGATACCCGAACGCCGAGTCGTCGATCCTGAACAGTTCATGCTCTTACCGAAAAATAGTGTTTCGGATGGTCGGACGTGCGATACAGCTGGGGTGGGATATGAGGCGTTTTTCAAACAGCGGAAACGTTGTGCCCAACCACAGGGTTCCTGTTTGGGGAACCAACCAAATCAGCTGCATGAGAGCGATACCGAAGCTGTGAAACAGGGACGTGTGGGGCAGTATTTTTTAAAGTTTTACGGGACTTTGGCCGAGGATCCCGTAGGTTATAACTCGTCTGGACACATTCAATACTTGAAAATGGTTTATACCAAGAGACATGTGAGCACGTTGAGTTTCGAATTGAATGCTGATTTGGTTACGTTGTTGAAACCTAACTCTTTTGCCACAATCACTGAAGCTTACACCGATGCCACTGATCCGTCCAAGGCCAAAATTATCGTCAAAGTGACAAATTCTGGTCTTTTGTACGGCGTTTTCTATGTGAGAATGAGTGGTTGTCCCTTGGAAGTTGCCGCAACTTTTAACAACATTGCCTCCAAGTCTGTGCTAATTCCGCCTCAACACCAACACATTTTCAACTTGTTAGTGGAATATCCGCTCCCAATGAAGGAATTTTACTGCTCAATTCATGTCCACAACATCAACCAGGAGCTAATAGCAGTTCGGCAAGTCCGGATTGTGACGTACGATCGTTGCATTTGTATCTGGCATTGTGAGTGCGCTTGTTACGTGGCTGATAAAGGTCTCAAGTGCCTGCCAATGACTCTGGATAACTATCACGCTGCTGGTTTTCAAGGCGGTTTCCCTACAGAGACGCACTTTGTTGAAACCTCATATCTGGACGAGATGTTGGCAATGATGTTCAACATGTTCTTCTTCCTGGTGTTGACTCTCCTAGCTATGGGTCTGGTTAAGGCACTTTTAGGGCTGTGTTCCCAAGAAATCAGTCTTTGGGGACTGGATACTATCCTCGGGACTGAATCTAGCGTTAAAAATTGCGGTGACAAAAAGTGTGAATATAAAAATAACAGTGGGATTTCACTAGCGGGACAGTTTTGCTTGAACGTGATGTTCTTCTTCTTGTATCCCCTAGCACTGTTCAATCTGTGTATCCGACATTACTGTTTCTCGGCTTATACTATCGAAGACGATGAGTGTTCGTGTGAGGAGAGATGGGTTAATTACGAGTGCGATGATGAAGTTTGCCGGGCAAAAAGCACCAAAAGTTCGATAAACACCGACCAGAAAAGTAACGGGGAGAAGTCAAGTGAGGGCCAACCAAGCAGAAGTAACGAAGATACGGCGAAAGAAATTTCAAGTGAGGATAAAGACTTGCCACCAAGCGGAAGCAAGGAAGAGAAGAGTAACGAAGACGAGGGAAAGGACGTTTCGAGTGATGATAAACCAGAGGCAAGGCCAAGCAAAGGCAAGAAACAGATTCCTGAAGATTCAACGAGTGAAGAAGCAAATGCAAAACCACGTAAAGGGAAAAAACCATTAAGTGGGGAAGACACAGCAAGTGATGAAAATACGAGACCGAGAAAAGGCAAAAAACAGAAAGATATTGACGAAGTTGAAGATGAGGGGAAGCCAGACCGAAGACCACGACGAAATAAGGGTAAAAGTAGCGGAGAATCAGCAGATGAAAGTTCAGGAGAGGAGAAGACAGGAGCAAGAAGGCCAAAAAAAGGGAGAGGAAGGCGTTAATTTACTCCCAACTGTGACCATATCTCTATAAATTCTGTACAATTTATAATAAACTCTTATTTTTTAATTTTGTGTTATTTCTCAACCACTTTTTTCCATTTTAACGAAGGAACAAATATTTAAAAGTATTTTTTTATAGAAACTTAGTACCAGTCAAACTGAATTAAAACCACATTTTTAAAGTTTGAAACACGAGCAGGAAAAAGAAATACAAACTGATGACGGACGGGACACAAAAAAAAACGTTGAACAATCTTTGTAAAATTCTGTTAATTTAAAAGGCACTAACTTCAACAACTATTTTTGAAGTAAAAGGTGGTTGTTTACACATGACGGACGGGACAAAAAAATCTTGTGTAAAAATAGCATTAAAAAAACTATGTAGACAAGTTTTAATTATTAAAGACTTTAATAACTATATTAAAAAATTCTTGATTTTGTTTAACAACGTAAAAAATAAAAACATCTTATGTTTGCGATAACGGACGGGACAGCAAAAGTTATAAAGAAAGAAAAGCAATATTCCTAATCAACAGAGACTGGATTTAAAGAATCTTTTTAAACATCCCCCAGTGGTGTTAATAATATAAATTATTAAATAATAAAAATTTAAAGCCTAGTTTACATTAATACATGTTCTGACGACTTAACTAAGTAATTAGACTTTGTTTTTGACTTTGAAAGTCATGACTCAATAAAAATAAACTCAAAAGAGGTGGGTGGACGTTTCGCTCATCTCACATTTATGATTTATTCATAAGCTATTAGCAGGTAAATTATTAGCAAGAGCGGAAACAATGCGCCCATTATGTTTTGTAAAAACTTCCTTCACATGTTGTGTTCACGCAACCGCTTTATCTCTCCTCCCACACCGCACTGCTAATGACTCCCATTACAAATGGCCTTTCAATAAGCCAGCTTCCGCCTTGAAATCCGTATTCTCCGGTGTAAGATGTGTTGTTATCGACCCAACTCCTACTAGCATCACCGCCATTCAGTATCCTGGGACCCAATGAAACGCGAATAACGATAGCGCGAGAAACCGAGCGAAGCCATCATTGCCAAATAAGATTTTTCCAGCATAGAGAGTTTGTTTAAACAATAAATATTAACTGAGTCACACGAGAATTAATTTCGAGTGAAGAGAAATGTTGAAATTTGTCCCCAATCTCGCCAAATAAAAATCCAATTTAGCTAAACGACAAAACAAGCTAAAACCTTCCGCTATAAAGTCATAATAAACACACATCTAAAAACAACCCCCTAAATAAAGGAGATAAAATCACGCAAGCGTTCCCCTTGTTTTGACTACCGTTTATAATTCCTCACACACTAAAAAATGTACTTCAGCTCGAGTCACTTAAACGCTTGGAAATGATCTCGACCCTCTGGCAATTTAATCCGTGGGTGTGGAAAAGACCGATTAATCCGAAAGTGCTACCTGATTGATTTTTTCCGGCCCGAAGGACCCATGTGTGCTGGATAATTTTTATCAATTAAATTCCGGGATGACAAATTGTTTATTTTTTGTCGTGCAGGGATTTACACTTTTATTGGGGTTTATTCCCTGATGTGCTATTAGAACGTGCGACCCCTGTTTATAGGGTTGAAGCCTCATTGGATTTTATAAACACGATTATTATCTCCGAGGATTTTTCACAACTAATTAAAAAAACACACACGAAAAAATAAAAAACTTGTTCTTATTGTTGGAATATTTTTGATCTGAAAGTTTGATTACGGTGTAAACCGTGCTTAGAGGATGCCTAGATTATACTCAATAATTAAACAATTATGCAACGTTTACTTGTCTCAGGGGAGGGAAGCAGAAAATTGCCTTGGGCTGCGCAATAACAGCAGCTTATTCCCTTATGATATTAATAACGAGCAGCCGAGCTGTGCTGGATAATACACAAGCCAAAGGAAAGAATCGATGAGGACGAGAGCGCTCTCTAGTGGAAAAGGAACAAAGAGCTTTGAGTCGAAAGCTCAAAGCTCGCCCAAGAGCTTTGAGTAAATTCCTGTAACAGGAACTCTAAATGAAAACTGTAAAGAAACTATTTCTAGCAGAGATAAATAAATGGCAAAACTAATAAAAAAAATCTACTTTTTTAATTAATTGTTTACTTCTTTAACTAAAACTCTCAACGCATAAAGATCCAAAAAAAATCTAGAAACGAACAGAAAAACATTAATAATACACAGCCAAAAAAGTAAAATGCAAAAAAAATATTACAATATCTTTCTAGTCTTTTTGTAAAAGCTACAATTACCCGCAATAAACAATAAACCGTGGACAAGAAAAATAATTTTTCCTTTAATACACTGAATAAATTCATGTCAAGCACGCAATTTTATAATTTTTCCATCAACCTTGAAACGTTAGACCTTCAGCCCTTTGAACTTCAGCGAGTCGTGTTTTTCCGTATGACCTCCCTTTGCTTAAAGTTGCTTTTTTCAGGTTGAAACTAAAGGTTACGTAGGTAATAAAAGCGCCCCTTTGCTGTTGCGCAGAAGGGCCGTTATTGTAATAAAATGCAGCAAAGGGTGCGTGTGGTCGATTCGATCTGGACGTGTCGTTTAAACAATCAACAAAGGTACAGTGTAAAGGGTGCATTACGTGAGCTTTTGCATTATTGATCGCGGGAAGAGAGGCTTGAATCGATATTGTGTCCAGTAGCGTGACACTCGTAGCTTTTGCAATAACAACTATCCTTTATACTGGTTTACTGAACCTACCACAGGTGAGTTTTATGTGGATATGACTTGACTTTTTGATTAGTGTTGATTAGAGTGGATTGTTGTTTCGGTTCCGCTTGAATTGGGTTTGGTTAAAAAGCTTTTTACTAATGAAACAATTAGAACAACAACGAAATGCTCGCAAGTTGTTGGGTAAAGTTTGTCTAATCGAGCAATGCAGACAATTTCAGTTTATTTTGGCGTGCCTCCTATTTGTAAACTGTGTGCTATGTTTGGTCGAAGCTACAACTGAATTATGGTTAATTGTTGAGTGGTTAAAACGTTCCAATTAGTGGGTGTTGATTTAATTTAATGAATTTCTAAATGATGTAGAATGTTCAAACTCTAAAGAGTTTAAATGAACACAAATTATGTATTACTCGATTGATTTTTTTGGTTCTACTCGAAAAGGTCATATTTTTATCACTAAAGAGTTTTTATTTTACATTTAAATCAACCAATTTGCCTTGTAATTGGAATTACCTTTTTCCATTATGCAGACGAAGCCTTATTACACACATATCGTGTCAGCGTCAAATTGAGGAACTTTTATTGTAATGAATTTCTCATTTTAATTACGAAAACGTCTATTCATTATATAAAAAAACAATTTCATTATACTTGAATCACTCTAATCGATTCTATTTTTAATAATACGGATTTGTTATTATAAAATTACCTCAAATTATTTCAATAAACACAACTTCTTTTTTGTAAATGGCAAACAAGATAAAATTACATAAAACAAGTAAACAAATGCAAAAGTTAATATAACTGGTAATTAAATAGTTATCAATTATTACTTTTGCGCGAAAATTAATCAAAAACGTAAAAAAAGTAAAAAAGCCGTTTGTAAATAATTTAGTTGTATCAAGAGGTAGATTAATTCAAAATATTTTTTAATACCGGCGCATCCACCATTTTCATTCCTGCACTGAAACCTTAAAAAAGTTCAGAAATAATGCAATGGTAAGCTTAATTTAGTAGTTTTTGTGTAAAAATGTTTGAAAATGTGCAAATTAGAGGATAGTTTGGAAATGTTTTATTATTTTTGATATTTGGTAATTTTTTAGAAAATTCATAATAAAATTCGGTAAATTGTTTAAAAATAGCTCAATTTTATGATTTTAATTTTAGAAGTAAATTAAAATATAGCGCTTTTCGAAGATTTTTTATTCAGTTAGGTGAATGAAAAATGGTCTCCTGGCCCCAATTTTCCTGATGAGCAACTTGCGAATATTTCTCTATAATTTATGAGTTGATGCTCTAATCAATAGGTAACGGAATCGATTGCTTTGTAATTACTTCACATACAATTTTTTATCCATCTGATTGATCGTCCGTTTCAGATGGTTGATGAGCGTGGTAATGACGAAAGCATAAACCGGCGCACAACAGGGGGTAAGGATGTGTGAGGAATCCGCATGCTTGGTACCTCCGTTGGAACAGAATCAAAATGGGCCAAACGAATCCCGACGTATGTGTCCTTACATACTCCCAATTTTTACCCACTTGTTTTAAGCATGCAAGCATGAATAAAGTAGAAACAGTCGATTAATAATTAACTCGTTCCGCGCTATTCCTTTATTATTAACCACCTCTGAACTTGTTTGTTTACAAACACGACAATAAATTATTCAGCCCAGAATACGTTTACAGTGTCATCAGGAAGCACCGCAGGCACAAGCCACAACGGTGAAGCCCTGGTTGGCTTCCATGAAGACGCCTTATCTCAAGCAGCTGTGGGCAAAGCCCAGCTCCTCCTAGCCCTAGTTTTAGGGCTTGGCCTTGCTGCCGACTGCTCGGAACTTACAATTCTGGGCTACATACTCCCAGCTGCTGAACTCCAACTGTGTATAGACGAACACAAGAAGGGATGGCTTGTCTCCATCACGCTTTTAGCCCTTGCTGGAGGTTCCCTTGCGTGGGGAATCCTGGGAGATCATTTAGGCCGTCGAAGGGCCCTAATCAGTGCCCTTTCTGTTGCTGCCCTTTTCTCAGCGGTCGCAACAGTGATGCCAACGTATGGAACCTTCATGACAGCGAGGTAAATGCTGATTATCGTTATTAATATTATTGTTAATTTAATTTCTTTCAGGTTTTGTTCGGGATTAGGGGTGGCAGGAGCGTTTCCTTTAACTTTTAGTTATTTGTCTGAAACTTGTTCGCGTGCTACGAGGACGAGGTACACAGGACTGTTGTATTCGTTTTGGCCTTTGGGGGCTATTTTTACGTCTTTGATTGCCCATCTAACTATGCCCACTAGTGGGGCTGAGATAGTTGAGGATAACAGGGAACATTGGAGTTCGTGGCACCGTTTTCTCATTTTGAGTATTCTTCCGACTGTTGGCTGTATTGTTGGGTTGATTTGGGCGTCTGAGTCGCCAAGGTACCTTCTGGAAGCTTCACGAGAAGTCGAAGCTTTGGCTGTGTACCAGAGACTTCACAGGTTGAATAAGGCAAGGACTCAGTATGGGTTAACTGAACTGGAATTGCCAGGAAGGAGTGCATACAGGGAAAGACCCATGAGTCCATCAAGAAATCTTTTTGGGCATGGTTTGGAGTCTGTAAGTACCGTCACATCAACAAAAAAAATCGTTATTTTAAGTAAATCGTCTAGTACTTAATTCTTCGAGCAAAACGGTTTGTTCCAGTGAATTCTACGGCTCATTGTGCATATTATACAAATTTTCTTTTAACAATAATTTATTTAAAAACATGTTTAAAAAATTTATATTAATAAAAAATGGTGGATGCGCCGGGTTATTTATTAAAAATTCATAACTCAAAAACTAAAAGTCACAGGGTAAAACGGTTCGTTCCACTGAATTCTGCAGCTCATTTTGCGTATTGTACCAGCTTGTTGTCACAATAGCTCATTTGATAACAATTTTAAAAATTATTGTAAATTAAAAAATGGTGGATGCGCCGGCGTATTAAATTCCTAACTCAAAAACTAAAAGTCGCAGAGCAAAACGGTTTGTTCGAGTGAATTCTGCGACTCATTTTGCGTATTGTACTAGCTTTTTGTCACAATAGCTCATTTGATAACAATTTTAAAAATTATTGTAAATTAAAAAATGGTGGATGCGCCAGCTTATTTAAATTCCTAACTCAAAAACTAAAAGTCCCAAAGCAAAACGGTTTGTTCCAGTGAATTCTGCGACTCATTCTGCGTATTGTACTAGCTTTTTGTCACAATAGCTCATTTGATAACAATTTTAAAAATTATTGTAAATTAAAAAATGGTGGATGCGCCGACTTACTTAAATTTCTAACTCAAAAACTAAAAGTCGCAGAGCAAAACGGTTTATTCCAGTAAATTCTGTGGCCCATTTTGCGTATTAGACCAACTTTTTGTAACAAGAGCTCATTTGATAACAATTTTAAAAATTATTGTAAATTAAAAAATGGTGGATGCGCTGACTTATTTAAATTCCTAACTCAAAAACTAAAAGTCGCAGAGCAAAACGGTTTATTCCAGTAAATTCTGCGGCCCATTTTGCGTATTAGACCAACTTTTTGTCACAATAGCTCATTTGATAACAATTTTAAAAATTATTGTAAATTAAAAATGGTGGATGCGCCGACTAATTTAAATTCCTAACTCAAAAACTAAAAGTCGCAGAGCAAAACGGTTTGTTCCAGTAAATTCTGCGGCCCATTTTGCGTATTAGACCAACTTTTTGTAACAAGAGCTCATTTGATAACAATTTTAAAAATTATTGTAAATTAAAAAATGGTGGATGCGCCGACTTATTTAAATTCCTAACTCAAAAACTAAAAGTCGCAGAGCAAAACGGTTTATTCTAGTAAATTCTGCGGCCCATTTTGCGTATTAGACCAACTTTTTGTAACAATAGCTCATTTGAAAACAATTTTAAAAATTATTGTATATTAAAAAATGGTGGATGCGCCGACATATTTAAATTTCTAACTCAAAAACTAAAAGTCGCAGAGCAAAACAGTTTGTTCCAGTGAATTCTGCGGCTCATTTTGCGTTTATAAACACTTAAGTATGATACATTTTAAATAGTTTTAATTTTTCTCCAGTTTCGAGAAGCTTTCCAACGCATCTCTTCTCCAACACACTTCCGCACAACTCTGCTTCTGGCAGCCTTGCACCTCATCGTAGGTTTCACCTACATGGGAATATCAAACTTTTCGACGTCCATGATTAAGCAAATTAAAGATCAAGAGTATTTTTCGGAGCGAAATTATATATTTGATAAGAATATCACCGGAGTGATTTTCAACACAACTTTAGAAAATGTTGAATACAAAAACACTCTTTTTAAAAATGTGACTTTCAAACATATCAACTTGAACCACGTAGAATTCTTGAACTGTACTATTGACGAAGCCGAATTTATTAACGTAAAGTCGTCCATCACCTACTTCAGAAACACGACCATTAAGGATTCGAGGTTTGTGGACACTGACCTCACCCATCACCATTTCCTCAACTGTACGTTGAGTAACAACACCTTCATGTCTTTGATATCTGATTGTATCGTCGATTTTGATTATAATATCTATTTGGATGATTTGTACGAGGACACAATAGCATGGGCTGGTTCCATGTTCCCGGCTTTACTTTTCATGGGTTTTATTCTGGAGACTGCATCAAGACCACCCATCATTTTTACCACCATGGGGACCGCTAGCATCACCTGCATTGGCATTTTCTTCTGGACGAATACTTTCGTTGTGACACTTATTGAACTAACAGTCAAAATTATGCTGATGTGTGCCGTAAATGCCGTTAACATGGTGGTAGTCGAAGGATACCCTTGTCATTTAAGGTATAGTACAAAAACCGATAAATGGGTACAGTTTAACAATTTTTTTCCAGATGTACCGCCCATGGTATGATGCGCAGTTTATTCCACCTAGCGTCCCTTTGTGCCATCCCCATCTATGGTATGTTTGGTCACACAATGTTAATGTTCCCCGCTGTGATCACCATTTCTTTGACTTTTGGGGCCGCTTTGTTGTCTTTGAAGATACAAGACAACAGTAAAGTTCTCTTGTAATATTTTATCTGTTTGTAGATTGTGTCTGTGATATTATTTTTAAAACGATAATCACCTTGTCATTCAACTGTTAGATGAGATAGATGCGTCAATTATAAGCTTTTATTTTCCAAAATTTCATAAAGTTCAAGCTATTGCATATCAATTCATGTATGCCTCATGCATAGGAAACAAGTCAAATTACAATTCTTGGAACCTTTTACATATTGAAGGATTGATAGGTCGTATAATATTGTCCTCATGGTTAGTGAAGAGATCGATATTGTAATTTATTTTTTATTGTTGAACAAATAAATCCCGCTTAAAAATTAAACGTGTTATTCTTTTCTCCATTTACTTAAGAAGAAAATTCGGTTATAAGGTATTTAAGGCCAAAACACTTGTATACACATATTTTTTTGGTGACGTTTTGTCGCTATTATAAACAAATTTTTCATTTTTAAATTCCCGGCAACCAGTAAAACAACTATTTGGCATGCGCATTGTACCCTTTTCAAATTTTCAACAGCTGATTATTTTGTTTGCGGTTCTTATCGCATTTAAAGTTGTTTATCCCTTGATAAATCCTAGTGTCTTGAACACCTTTTTGTAATAATTGGTTAATTTGCCCCAAAAATGGTAATAAAATTCGACTTAATTGCTGCGGCATGTGAAAACATGGGTATTGGTAAAAACAACGATCTTCCTTGGCGCCTCAAGTGAGTAAAAAAATGAGAAAAATTCTTAATTACTTTGTTTACTGAACATGAGATAGCAAATATTACGTTTGATGTTTAAGGTCCGAATTGGCTTTTTTTTCCCAAATGACCACACAGACTAGTGACGAATCTAAAAAAAATGTTGTCCTCATGGGGCGCAAAACTTGGGATTCCATTCCTCCGAAATTTAAACCATTGCATCAAAGATTCAATTTTATTATGTCACGTGCGGGTGTTAATCTTGAGGGTTATAAAGATTGTTTCAGTTTCAAGAGTTTGGACGAAGTTATAAGTAAGCTTCAAGATGAAAAGTTTCAACAACTGTATGAAAATGTGTGGGTAATTGGGGGAAGTTACATTTACGAGGTTATTTTTTTTATTCTTTCTATTTGAAAATTTAAATTCGTCTTTTAGGCAACCATGGCCTCCAAATACTTCCATCGCTTGTATTTAACTAAAGTACTCAAAACTTTTGATTGTGATACTTTTTTTCCGAAAATTCGGGACGATTTAATCGAAGTTAGGTATTTGTATAATAAAACAAACATTACTTCGGGCAATAATTTATTTGTTTCAGGGACCCGAGAGTTCCTGAGGGAGTTCAGGAGGAGAATGGGATTCAGTTTGTGTACCACGTGTACCAAAATCCTGACTTTAATAAGCTTTAAGTCGTACTTACTGCCGATATTTTTTCAATAAAAGAGTAATCAAAAAGTAACTTATTTATTTAACCACCTTCATTTTCGAAATCAAAATAGCGAAATCAACTTCAGTCATAAATATAATACATAATTTAAAAATAATTTGTTTCAGTATATAGTTATATACATTTTTACAAACTTAATAAAATTTCTAGTTTATTTACATGATATTTTGAGACTCAGCGGTCTGTAATAAAATATAACCTAACATTAGATAACAGCTCAAGTTACTTTTCTCCATTACATGGGAACTCAATACATCACAACATTCATGCAATACGTGCTTTACAAGCATCCTAATTTAGCAACAAACGACTAATTCTCACAGTCTAAATTGCAACAAATTTATCACACATGCATTTTAACCTTAAACTCAACCTAAAACTAACTAAAAAATTACTCCTCTAGCTATATAGCCCCTGTCATTGATTCCTGCGGCAGTTGGTGTTTCTTATAGTGCGTGCTGATTGTCCTCTGACTCACATTAGCAGCCTGATTGGACCAATCACCAGTTTGTACCATCGTTCGATAAAACTTCGATGTGGTTTTATTGAAGATTGGAAGCAATTCATTTGCTTCATTCGACAAAGCCTAGAAAAAACTTAGTTATGCGAAACTCCAAACTTATTTATTTAATATATTACTTTGAGATAGATAACAGCATCGGTCCCATCGCCTTCACACGACATCAAAACTAGGTCTCCGTGGAAATACCGAGCATATAATCTAGAAATGGGCAAACCGTACCCATAACCCGCCAATGGGACTGTGTGAGCGTCCGATTTGCTGGGCTGGGGGGCTGTCGAGTACATGTATTTGAACAGGTGCTCCGTGGTGGAACGGGCGATGCCCCCGCCTCGGTCAGACATCTGCGGCAACAGCACTGAGCGTCAAAAACACAGCCAAAATTCTGACTTTTTGCCCAAAAAATTGGCAATTTTTTAGGGTTTCAATTTAGCCCAAAATTGAAAAGAGAGCACGACATTCGCGAGGTTTTTCAAAGTTTTTATTCGAGCACTTGATTTTCCAAAAATCCGCACAAAAGATAGACTGAGAGCGCACAATATAAAAAATGTTTTGACTTGATATTTCTCGACCATTTATCACAACAATCGCTCGATTTTCGAAATATGTGCTGTTAAATTTTAATTCGCGCACTCGTAGTTCATTTCTCATCGTTTTTCTCGGTTAAAATTGCTCAGAATCGCCGACAAAAAGCGTTTGAAAAAATAGTTGAAACTCAAACCTTGAGCGAGATGTCTTCCTTCCCCTTGGCTATGGTGACCGTGATTGGAGGATACTTGTCATTGGACACGTGATACTCCATAACCGCTCTCATTGCATTCTTGAACAGCTCGAACAGCATGTGGTAAAGATGTGAGGGGACATAGACTATATTAATTCGTCCTTCTTGTTGCAATTCTGCAAGCAATAATTTAAACACCTTCAAGAGGTCGCAGTTAACCTTACCATTATGTTGCGATTGGTTGATGATTAAGTCAGGCGAAGCTAAGTAATATTGATCACACAGAAAGCGTGCGTTTTCGTAGGCGTCTTTAATAACGCTTACGATATCACACTGTGGATCGATACAGCCAATGTATTTGCTTTGGTTGGGTCCTGGTGCATTCTCCAATTGTCCCCCAAATAAAAGTGCTTAAATTCAAACAATCAAACTAGATTTATTTAAACACCTGATCGCCTTACTGTGCTGATTGATCAACATTCGAATCGATATCCTCGACATATAGAACCGGTCCAAGAAATACTGAATGCTGTGCTCGGTTTGATGGTCAACATCGTGCGATTCCTTCAATTCGAGGACTCCCTGAGCCATCGTTTCGACAACGTCGGCATGCCGATTACGGATTTTCACTAAACTATCACAGAAGTAGTTGAGGGTATCGTGGTTGATTTCCTTCTTTTCGAACTCGATGATTTCCTGGAAACTGCGGATGTACCAATCGTTGACGGCGACCACTGACGGCATTCTCAGGAGATTTTCAGGCAGAAGGGCGATCTCTTTCATGATGTTGGCCAAACGCACCGGCAGTTCCTTCCGTAGGAAAATGAACGATTTTTGCTCGGAGGCATTCAAGCCTGGAAAAATAATTTGGCTGTGAAATTATTTCGTCCAAATGAACTAGTTTTAAACACCTGCTGAAAATAATTTGGCAGAGGGCCCCGATTTTTTTAACGGAATTTATCTCAAGGAGACACAAGGAGCCTTCGGAGAAGCTTGTGCCTTTAGATAAAGATTCACACAATTTTGTTGTGCTCGTAAATTAACCTTGACGAAATATTTCTAGTTCCTGGATATCTCATGCCAGAAATAATTAACAGGTCGTTGCCTTCCGATTTAATTCTCATTTTGGCACAAATTTTATTACGCATTTTTGTGATACAAATAAAACCGGATATTCGGAAAAATTAACCGATAAACATTATCGTGTGCCTGTAATAATAACTAGCGTTTCGATAAAACACGAAAAACCCATTTCCAATTTTTATGCAAAAATTAGATTTCTAGTTAAACTGGTTTGAATATTACTCAGCAAAATCCTGAATTTAGGTGTTTACTAATTAAAGACACCAGCAGTTGATTTTTTTTTAACAGAAACATGAAAATACAACAAAACTTGCTTGTTATATTTGCTTAATCTAAGCATAAACTTACGCTAAAACCTTAATTAAGTGGGGCGATTTTTTAGTACTTTGATCGGACGTGCCTCCAAATATTTGGCCGAAGCCACCAAAACCTTTGCACTTGTGACGTGTAATTTACGTTTTAATCTATTAATAGGTCAGTTAAGGTAAAAAGCTTGAGTGAAGCTCCGTGACCGATTACGCAAATAAATAGTTCATTCATGCGAATCCACAATTTCGTATGCACAAAAAACATTGAATTATGGACATACAAGGTTATGGTCAATGCTAATAACTTTTTACAGGTCGATTTAATTTTTATTGAGGTATTGGAAATGCTCCAAAAATGCACGTAACCATCGCGTCGAAAAAGTCTAGAAGTTGAAAAGCGGAAGAAATGAGGCCAAATTAATGAAACGTTTTAATAAACACAATAAAAAGTATAGACAATGCTTACAACAATTTTCCGCTACATAACAGAATGTTAATCCGTACTAATATGGTTTCAGAGGTTTTCTAGAAGGTTTAAATAAAACGTTGTGTCATTTTATAAGGCGGTATTTTTCACGACAAATGACTAAAACAAAACACGACATGATTATCGTTATCAGCTTTAAAACGTTGAAATAAAAAAACAATGCAATAACAAGGCCAAAGTACAACACATGACGGGATCTCCTCCGGCTCAGTGTTTATTTCTGCTCGCGGTCGCTTACGTTTGAGTGCAAAGTCCATTGCTATTTGTTGACTGAGTTTAATGTTGTCTGTTTCTAAGGTCCCCCTCACCTACAGAGGATGACTGGTTTGTTGTTATGCAAAAAACGACTTTGAGCTGAATTAAACAGTAATAAAATGACATGCTACAAACTCATCCAGTTTATTCTGGATTATTTTTTTCACATGGCGAAAATATGACAAGTTGATCGCATTTATGACATTATTATTTAATTGAAACCTATCGAATCGATAACTTATTTATCTATTTATCGTACTTTCAAGTCAAGTGTTTGTTACGCCTCATTATTAGTGAAAATGTTTGTTTATGATATTGATGCGTTATCACCTAGACGTAATTAATAAATCACCTCAGACCGTTTGATTTTTTCTAATGAAACTAGAACACACAAATTCTTCAACCCTCTAAGGAATAAAAAATGGTGGAGGCGCCGGTTTACAATTGAGCCGTTACTTAAAAGTAATTCTTCAAAGTTTAAGCAACTTTCTTTTGTAACACACAACAAAACACGTCAAAGGTCAATACGCAAAGTGAAACAACACCTTATGAATAAAATATTTGCTAAAATTGGCAAAATTTGACGTTGAACGAGAAAATGGCGTGCATAATTATCATAATTTACAATAACAGTTTTATCTTAACCAACATTCTTATCACATTTAGGATGTTTAGAGCCTCTAGACAATGAGTTAAAATAATATTTGTTCCTCTCGCGGTAGAGATTAAATATTTACAAAATACACTTCTACGAAACAAGATATTCTAGAACAAATAACACTTAGCGTCAACATAAACAAATTGATTATTTTCCCTACGTTTTTTTACTTTCCTATTTCAGTTAGGTTAACATGGTGTAAACTATTTTCCAAACATTTGTTGACTATAAGAAATAAAACCCACATTTTTTGGTGACCTGCTATTTAAGTCAACATAATTAATATCTGATTTATTTATTCATTTTGTCTGATGAAATCGTTGGCGCACATCGGCGATAAGTCCAAAAATATTATGTTTATGCTTGTCAATAGAAAATGACTCAATTTCAACTGTAGTGATAGTAGGAGTTCTAGAAACTCTCAAACTTTACTATAGGATTCCGAACAATGTCCAATTACTCCTATCAAGCGTTATCTCTTACTCTTATCTCTTTCTTTGCATCAGTTAAAAAGACAAATAAAATTGATAGTATAGACGCAAACATTAAGCTACATTTGAAAAGTTGTCCAGGAATTATTACGTCCGAAAATATTTACACACGTAAAGAAATAAAGGATGAATTGTAATTTTATTGATCAGCTGACAATGATTCCTCCTTATCAATGTGGTTTACACAACAGTTCGCTAAAGGTCATACATCGTTCTACATAAAAATAAAAAAAAAATTCTTTTATTCCTTAAATAGTACTGTAGTCTTGTTTTGTCAGAAAGAAATTAGTATAAAAAATGACTGTTGGTATGATTACAAACAACATGAAATAAACTTGTATTTGGCTTCAAACAGGTCGTAACTACCACAACATGTTGCTTCTTGTGGTATACAGAATTACTCAACATACCTATTTATAAATAAAACAATAGCCAATACGCAGTAAAGTTCACTTTGTTAGAATGCAATTCTTTTTTATTACTTTAAGGTACTTAGGTACTCTTTGACTGGAAACTATAAATGATTTGACATTTTCTCTCAAGTTGTTTTATGGTATTACAAAAGCAGTCACCTTGCCATTACTTTTTTAATATTTACGAATAATTTACGATAGTTTTTGTAGTATTCATGAATATAGTTATGTTTAATTAGGATAATAACTGCAATAATTGTTGGTTGAGGAATTAAAACCAATTATTCTTATAAAAAAAAGTACAGAAAATACACCCTTATCATTTTTTAACGATTTCTGGCGTTTTTGCAGCAGGAGAAATGCCCTTGATTGCAGGATCATTGACCGCATCCGCAGCCTACTTAGCAAAAAACACTCGGCTCTTGAAGCTCTTCGTTTACGTTTAAAACGAATAAAAATCCAGAAATAAAAGGGAAATGAACACGTGCTACGCCCCCGCCCACACTTCCCACCGGAAAATTGACAGAAAATTGATTTTCCTGCCAGCCTCAATATGACAGTCCCTACCCCACTTTGAACAAACGAAAATCGAACCCACCTAACCTTAAACAACTACAACTAGTTTAAAAATGGGGCATTTAAAATAAACCCTGCTCCCTAAGCTGGAAAACTTACCGAAATCTATAAATTTCTTTATGGATAAGGGTGACGGGTTGAATTGGGAGTAGAAATCCAGCATTTTTGCAATGCTTTGACATGCCTTCGCTGTCAGTCTCATTGTCGCTTCGAACTCGTGTGATTTTATTCCAAGTTGTCTCACAACACTCGAACCACAGTACTATCTCATAACAAAACTGAAATGACCTTGCCGGCGCGATATTTTATATACCGTTCACAAGTTTAGTTTGAGAGCTTTCTTGAAATTTGCAATTTTTGACACGAGCGCCATCTTATTGGCTGGTCTAAAGGCACGAAACCACAAGTGGCGAACTAATTTATTAGCCCATTTTGCTATCAAATCAACTCAGTCATCCATTTCTTGTGAAGACTAAATCAAATTAAAACGGGCTTTGTGAATTTACATATGATTTTGAGCGTTTTTATTTTGGATTTTGTGTGTCGGTGGGGTAGGAATCTGCAATGCGGCTCGATTTGCGAACATGGCCGCTTGGGGATCGCTGAGTTATTTAGGTTAGAATAGGCACCGCAAGTAGAAATAAGTACTTTTAAGCCCGTGTAATGTGATATTAGTAAATAGTGATTATCAAAGCCGAATCAGTTAACAGTTTCCGTCAGGATGAGTCAAGAAATCAACGGTGCAAAAGAAGAGAAAGCCTATTTCTTGTCGGTGCTTTCCACCTTTGAGAGTTACAGGTGAGACAAAGAAATGCGTGCCCTAATCCCGTATTTATCCAAGATAAAGGCCATGCCAGCGAACCGCAAAGTCAATAGAATAACACGCGCCTACGCAATGCGAACGTCACCGAATTTATTAATAATAATTGCTCCAACCAAGGTCCTATTTGTTACAGAGAGCAGTCTTTGCTGCGAATCGACCACAAGCAGAAATGCCTCTGCACGCTTCCTCCATATCACAAAAAATGGCTCACGAAGTACAAGGAAGACTTGGAGGCGTTCAAGGAATGCATTGAAAAAAATTCTAAATTTATCCCTATCGTGCTCCAGCATGCCCACACGATTTTTGATAATGTCTACAGTAACGACGGCTCCTCGCATTCTGAAATTAAAGTCGGGACTCTGGCCGAAGGGCTGGACAAGGTCCAGTCGGTTTTCAAGCAGTTGATGCGGGATTGGAGCGCTTTGGGGGCTGCCGAAAGGGCCCAGTGCTACCAACCGATCATTGACGAAATTATTCTGCAGTTTCCTGAAGACAAGTTTGTCAGGTCAAATATCAATGTTTTGGTGCCCGGGGCCGGGTTAGGTCGACTGGCTTTTGAAATTGCAACAAGGGGGTTTGCCTGCCAAGGCAATGAATTTAATTTGTTTATGCTAATTGTCTCGTACTACGTCCTAAACCATTGCAAAGAGGTTGATGAATACACTATTTACCCATGGATACATCAGTATTGTAATAACTTGAATGCCAAGCATCAAATGACAAGCGTTAGGTAATTAATTGATAACCACAGCTGTGGTTGAATTTTTTGGAAAACTAAAATATTAGGAAGTGACGATATTTCAATCGACTGAATTGCCTAAAAAAAGTTGCCAGATTACACTTATTTTTACTAGACTTTCAGATATGATTTTTTTTAACTCTGGGGTTAGTGCCTAGAGTTTGATAAAATGCAATTTAGTAATTTTTCGGTTCAGTTTAATTGAGTTTTTAACTCAAAAATGTGCGTGAAGAATTGAAAAGTTAAACAATAATAACAATTTCGTCTAAATTTGGTGATATTTTGGATTTTTATTAACAAAATTTTGCCAAATAATTGCTCTTAAACCTTTGGAAATAACGCATTTGTGGACCAAATTATATGATTTTTCCATTAATTTTGGTGGAATTTTGCAAAAAATACGGGGTTTTTCCAACTTTTTTTCAAATAAGTTGCTGTTTTTTCAACCAGTTTTAACTAAATTGTTCGAAACAAAACCTCAAGGACGTGCTTAAACGCTATTATTTTGGCAAAATTAACACAATGTTTCGCTGAATTTGGTAAATTTTCGAATTATTCGCTGAATTTTATAAATTCGTGTCGGATTTTCTAAAAATGTGCCAGGTCTAGTTTTAAAAGAAATTTTAGTTAAAAAAAATGTTTCCGTGATTTTGACTCGTTTCGCCTAATATTTTAGTTCCTTGTGTTTAAAATTAACGAGAAAATTCCTAGGTTTCCCGATGTTAAGCCAATGCCAACTCCTGAGAGTAAATTTTCAATGACTGCTGGCGACTTTTTGGAGGTTTACACAGATCCCGACATCTGGCATTGCGTCGCAACTTGTTTTTTTATTGATTGTGCTCCAAATGTTGTCCAATTCATTGAGACCATCTATCATATTTTGAAGCCAGGTGGCGTTTGGATCAATTTGGGGCCTTTGTTGTATCACTATTCCGATGTAAAAAATGAGAAAAGTGTTGAACCGAGCTTTGAAGTTGTGTGTGAAGTCATCAAAAATATAGGTTTCGAAATGGAAAAGTGCAAAACTGGCGTTAAAACAAAGTACTGCCAGAACCCCAGATCCATGCTCCAGTATGAGTACGATAGCGTTTACTTTGTTTGTCGGAAACCTATCAAAATTACCAACGGTAACAACGGAACTGTGGATGAGTAAATTGTTGTAGTTAAATGACTGAATTCAAGTACAATATTGATTAACTGGAAATTATATGTAAATCTACGATGTTATTTTTGAAATGTTTCTAGATCGGCGTTTAGTTGCAGTGTTGTAAACATCCCAGATCTGATATAATTTTTTCGTAGGAACATCCAGTACAAATGTTCAACTTTCAATTGTATTAATTCATTTCTCGTTTAGTTTATTTTTTCTATTGAATCGAATTTAAGTTTCACTATGTGTTGTTTAGCATTTAATAAATAATTGACCCCACTTTCCCTGAATAAAAGACATTTGGCGGGAACGGCCATTTTTATTTCAAAACCTAGGGAGTTTTCGCTTGGTTCGTTTTAGACATACGAAGGAATCTGTCACTGTCAGTTGTTATTCAGGTTTTTGTACAAAATTATAGAAAATAAACATTTTTTAGTGGATTAACTAAATTTACAGGTAAAAAGACTACTCTCTTTTAATGAGATATTACCGATTTTTCAAAAAAACATGTTCTGAAATTTGAGGTTAGTATCATTTTTTAAAGCATGTCGAGTCGTGAAGGAGGTAAGAAAAAACCCCTCAAACAACCTAAAAAAGAACAGAAGGAGATGGATGACGACGACCTGGCCCACAAACAAAAACTGAAGGAGCAGCAAAAAGCGCTACAAGAGGCCAAAGCACGAGCGTCTCAAAAGGGGCCCATGGTCGGTGGTGGCATCAAAAAGTCCGGCAAAAAGTGACACATTCTGAATCAACAATCATTAATGTTAATTTTGTAAAATAAACAGTTTCATTGCCCCCAATTTCGTGGTTCATTATCCATCCCTAAATAAATTAAGATAGAAATCATAATAAGTGGGTGCGGGAATAGTCAATAAATTCGGCGAACAATAGGCCAATTATTTATAATTGCTTCCGGGAATAAAAACCGTAATAAATGATGAATTATTTGAAATTGGCGCCAATTGCGCACACGTTTGCCCCCTCCCCGCCCACTTGGCCAAGGCTAACTTGACAAACAGCTGACTAGTTTCAGGCGAACCTGCGAGCTGTCAACGTACCACAACAAAGTAGGCTTTGCAAGTGCATTGTCTGAGAAACTTAGCGAAAAAACGCAAAATGTGTACAAAAAGACTAAAAAAGTTTTACTACAGTGTGGTTATTTAGCATACGTGTAATTTGTGAAGAGATTGGAGTGCAACACAAAGGTAATTAGACAAAATTATGTATTTTTCCTGTAGTTACATGCGATCGGATGCCATTTTGTCGCAGGGATTTATAAATAAATGGGCAAGTTTAATGCCCTTTTGCGTTTTGTCTCGAAGGAAGTCGGTTTAGATTTCCCGTTAAGTGGCGACACTGATTTGCATACAGTGGCCTAATTAAGACATATGTTCGCAACGGTTACGCTTTTTATGGGCCACTGGTACACGTAAAAAAATCGAAAAAATAAAAAATCAAGTGAAGTGAAAGTTATTTATTTTTATGTAAGTTCTTTGGAATAATAGCGTTTTGTTTAACTTACTTTCATTTATGGTTATTGCGGAACGTGGGCTTAATTAATCAAAGTTGCCTGTGACTTAAAATTGGGTTGGCAACGTTGTATCAAAAATGTGGACACTGTTGCCAACCTAATCACGGGCCACTCTGATCCGAAATTTAATTGATCGCATGTGTAACATTAAAATTAGATTGTGATTCACGAATTTCACCACAGCTTTTCGAGGAATTTCCTTTCGGGCTCTGGGAATTTTCCGTTAAATCAATAAAAGCACAAGTCGTTAAACTTTCAGTTTTCTAATTTAAGTGGCATATTGATGGTGTTTTGTTCGCTAACAATGCAATAATAGATTAATTGAAACATCTTTATTAGTTTTTGAACTTGATGATGGCAATCTAAAAGAGACAAGACACGATAAATAAAAATAAATAAGGGTGACAATACAAATTAAAAAATTCTGCTGGAATAAAATTAGACCACAAAAATCAACTTGCGAGTGTGTAAGTGGTCAAAGTTTGCGAAATACTATTGATAAACATTTATGTAATCGTAAAAATTGATCGCAATCATTGTTTTATATTTTTGGTTTCGATTTCGTTGCTTTGATAGCTTACCTTAGCACATTGTTTGCACACAGTGAAACAATAACAAACAATTGGCTACATAAAGGTTGCTGAAAACATTGCTATTTGAAAATATGAACAAACTTAATAACACAAAACAAGAATGTCCTATCAGTTATGAATTGAATTTTTGAGTGATATAATTGGTTTATATTTATTTTAAATACAGTGGAACTTCGATAACTCGAACACAAAAGTAATTTGGCATACAAACGTGTGTTTAAAAATTAACTAAATGAATAATAAACGTGTTTAACTAGACCATAACGAACGCCTTTATGACAAACTTAATAAAAGTCCACTTGCACAATTATTATGTAAGTGGAATAATAATGCTCCAAGTGTACCAAGCAGTAGAAATCCTTTCAACAATACGATAAAATATCCAAGAGAATCAAACAATTTCCATGTTGAAGGCCGCTAGAAAGTGACAAAACCCCACACTGTCTGTTTATGGTAAAGGGCTGTGTCTCACCATCTGGCACAAAATTAATGCAATTATCATAAACTAGAACTAACACAATAAAAGATGTGTTTAGTAAATTTAGATACGCCATAACTAGCGCATGCGTTACATCACCACCTAAATTAGTTGAAAAAAAATCGAATTTTGGTTAATTCTGAGCGATTAAAACAAGGGAAAGCTCGAAAGTCACAAAAGTAACGGTGAATTGTGTCATTGCGCTGCAAGCGGTTCAGTTTGTACTTTTTAGGTCAAAGCAACGTGGCTGACATTAAGGGCACGTTCGATCGGTTTGGTGTTTTGCAACAAAGGTAATTGTAATTTTGCGTTACCTACGCCCCAGGAACATTGATGAATATGTACTCCGTTATATTATTTCCGCTGTGACGTAACTCGTGGATGGATGAACTTTCCATTTGTCTAATTATTGCGTGGGTTTTTTTGATTTTGATGTTTGAAAGGAGCGTAAAAAACTAATTAGATGGCGAATTATTATTGGCCTGAGTGAGAATGATGGTCTTGACTTTGCTGCTCTTAATTTCATGGTGGATTTCAATAAAAATGAGGACTTGCTTGAGTAATTGAAAAATTTACATTTTGTAGGCGGGCAACAGACCGTGGAGATAACACTGTTTCACATATTGTATGTCATGTTCACCATTAATTCAAACTGTTGGAATACCCTTATTACATTGTTTTTTTTAATTTTCTCAACTGGTATAAAGGTAATTCGGGGAGTGACTAATTCGTATACTTTGATTCGGTGGATGAATGTTGTTTCATATGAAATTACTTGACTCATCGAAAGGTAAATAAGGTAAAGTCTGAGGTAGTCATTACGACCTTCAAAACGTGAAACATTTATGCAAGTCAATGCGAATTTTCTTTTACCACCGAAGGTGATATTTATGCTTCACTCGATCACTCCCAGTTTATTAATAATTTCAAAGTAACTGAAAAATCCGGCAACGACTTTGGGCCCTAAATGGTTGAAGATAGGGACATGGTCTCGCTGACTTTTTTGTAGGAAATTTAATTATCTACAACTTTTTTCCTACATTTTTCTTCTACCTATAACCGTATTCGCAGCGTTTTGAAAAATATGGGACAGAGTGCAAATTGGTAGAAGTTTGAAATTTTTTTAAACATAGTTTACGATAAAATTTCTGCCTTATGTTTATGTGTTACTATTGAGAATTTAATGCTCTATCTGCCTGTATTTTTTGGTTTGCTAGGTGTTAACCGTTATAGAAATACAGCCATTTTTTCAAATTCATTGCTCTGAAAACTTAGATGGCAATGGAACAACTGCGCTCTCTGGCGACAATAACTGAACTATCGAAGACGGGAACGTTTTATTTATACGTTGTTACATATCCTAACCTTTAGATATCCGTAGTTAGGCAGAATCCAGTTCGAAACCAGGGATTTTCTCATGTTTAAAACATGTTTCTCATTTTTTTCCTCCTTTTCACACTTTCCTTCCTTGTCTGTGTGAATATTTCCTTCCTGTTCAAAAAAATTCATTTGTCTGTGCTTATTATCTAATTAAATACTGATTTTTTAAATTTTATGTGTCATAGAAAAAATGTAGTGTACTACTTGCAAAGGATACCCAGTTCCCACTTTTGTGAATTATGCTTTCGTAGTCCTGGGAACAGAATCATTACGTACCACTTGGTTAAGAACACGTAATTTTATTTGTTTGAAATAATAATGAAAGGCAGTGTAGTGATTATTAAATCTTATCTTTAGCAGCAATTTGCTCCGGAATATGAAAAAAAAAATAATTAGAGTGTGGACATAGTCTATCCAGCAGTGACTGTGATAATTAAGATAATGAACGTAAATTACCAACGGACTCGAAATGAGCTAAATATTTTGCTTGAGTAGGAGGAGGTCGTAGAATCTTGCAAGTTTTCTGGCAAATGGCCTGCAGTTCTATTCCAGTTTAATTATTCCAAGTCTTCTTCCCGCCACTATTTTCCCGATTTCTCAATTTCCAACATTCCGTCGAGTTGTTTTCGAGCCTATTTCACAATCCCGGCACCATTTTCTTAACTAAGTTTAATGAAAGTAAATTAGACAGGGTCGCTGCTCTTCGCATCTGAGCGATAAGAGAAAGCATTTAGATATTATTACGTATTTTTCGACTCAATTCTAATTTGATTTTTTCCTCTGAAAATCACAATCGCACGGTCGTTTACATCGCCGTCCGTCAACAAGTGCTCTTTTCTCATTTTTGACGCACTCAATCTGCCAAAAATACCCGCGATCGACGACCCCGCTTTTGTCTGATGCCTGAAGGATTCACGTGTATCCTTATTTGGCGTGAATCGCACTTTTAACTAGTTTCTGGACCTGTGCCATGTTCGTTTAAATTGAAACTTCCTTTTCTTTATAAAAGAGCTGCACACGAAAATAGATGCGGGTCGGACCGCATGTATGCAAATTCGCAGACTTGCATTCGTTAACAATTTTAAGAGCGGAATTTTTATTGTTTAGATACGTACAAGGGCATCGTGGAAATTAATTATGTGTGCAGGGAATAAATAGCAGCGGACGAATTCTCCAGAAAATAGCATTTTAGAAGGTTATTTTCATCGCAGACGGCTTCCTGTGGCTTGAACTTTGATTACCATTTTTCGGTTGACGATTTTAACGGCTTGTGTAATAGGGTTACGTTTCACCTTGCCAATTTTTCCAGATAACACAACTTGTCAACATTATTCGGTTAATGTGTTTACCTTCGTCACCTCTTTTTCTAATTTATTATAATTTATTTATGTTATTGCGTTAGCAGCTTGCCAATTTTTGCGACAAAAAAACCTTGTCAAAAAAAATTCCAATAGGTTTCAACTTTGGGAACCTTGGTGGCCACCAACCACATGTGATTCCCTCAATACAATGAAGTAAAATAAACGATTGTTTACACAACAATCAGCCTTGAACTTCACATTTCAGTCTTCTAGAACCTTTATTAATTTGACACCAATTGTTATAATTATTTTTTAACTGTTGTCTGTCATGTCTAATGAAAAAGTTTGAAATGAGTGGTCCAAAAGGCATCAATTTTGCAATGAAACCGTGTTAAATATTTGAAGCAAAAGCGCTATAACCCTTGATGGACGTGAATAAAGTATGTTTCGGTTGAATAAATTAAATAGAAAGTCGGTAAATGGAGTATCAATTCGTAAAGCCTACGTAATGCGATGAAAAAATACTGATGGATTGGGGATTGCCAATCCATTTTCTGATGCTATCGGAGTTCGATTCTGAGCTGAATGTTAAGGAATTTATAAATTGCGATTTTAATTTCATTCGTTTAAAAATGCATTTGAAAGTGAAAAAATAGGATGTTAATCTCTAACGATTAATATGACAGTTCATAACAACGATAATTGATAACATTGATAACCGAAATTAAATTTGAGAGGAAACGGAAGAAAGTGCCGATAAATGTTACATTAGTACTTGAAAACAATGCGCACATTAAATAACACTGATCAGCACTCAATTTTTTTCTAAAACACATATGTCATCGATTATCTAAGGCACTGATTACCAAAAAACATTAATTTAACAAGTTTATATTTTTTTATAAAATTTTGTCTAATAATAGTCTAAAATTTTCAAGAAAAACTCAAACAAAAATGTGTTGCTTCTGGCCTGTAAAGTCTACGGCAAGTGTGAACTTTTTGGTGTTTTTTTGATAATTTAGGGAAATAAATGACTTTCTATTTTAAAAATGAACAACGATTCATAGAATTTTGGACGAAATTTTTCAAAATATTTGTGTTTCAGGCTGAAAAAGTGCTGAAACGGTTCGAAAACGAAAAAAAATAGTAAATTTCGACCAAATTTGGTACTTTTTGATTTTGAATTTTGCGAAATAAAATGAAATGGAACTTTGAAAAAGTTAACAAATGGTACAATATAATATACCTAATATAACTTAATTTAGTAGCAAAAACGGCCAAATTTGAGGATAGTTTAGATTTTTTTTATAATTTTTGACAAAAAAAACACAAATTTGGTAATATTTTAGGAGATTTATGAGTAAATTCGGCAAAAATTTCGAGTTTTTGAGACAACAACGTACTGAAAAGCATAAAAAACGGTAAAACAGTCATTTTAAAATTGAGATTTTCGGACACTGTCAAATTTTTCCAGATTTTCTCGAAATTGAGAATTTCGAACTGAAAATTTGGTGAAAAATTAGAGTTCCAAATTGAAAAAAGTGCTAAAACGCTTGAAGGATATGTTTTTTTCGACCTAATTTGCGGACTTTTGCACTGATTTGTTGATTTTTCACTAAACCTCGATAACTGGAATTTTTTGTGGCAAGGTTCCACTGTATTTAGTTTAAATTTTCCCGTCCCATCGCCTTTCCTGGTCGGATGATTCATGAAAAAACGGCCCCCCAGCGCATGGGTGTGTAGTAGTGAATGCCCTCGGAGTTTTGACCCGACCGTCTAGTCTGGCGGGTTCAACATCTCCCCTGCAATGGGGGAACGACCAGACGTTTCCAGACTGATTTTCAGGACCCGAAGGGCATTGCACGAACGATATTTTACGATTGCACAGAGGAAAGCCGAGTCATTGACTCAGACATACCGCAAACTATCGGCCTCGAGAAAAACTGGAACGAAATTTTCCAGCTACAAAGAAAAAGCAAACCGGATGAGACTGACACGTTAGGATGTTACTTGCTGCAGGAATGCAAGTCAAGGATAACCATTGTTCTAATAATTGACCCGGAACGTAATAATAACGCCCAATACTCCGAACGACTATTTAATTGTGGGATTAATTTTGCGGGAAAGTCGACGAATATGCACTATCGACCCAACTCATCAAAATTTCAAGCGAACTTTGTGTGTTGTATTGAATATTTTTCTTTTCTGAGAAGTTTCTCCGCCATTTGAACGAATTGGGGACGTTTTTTGTCGCAGTGTTACTAATTTGGACGTTGTTCTAAGATCCTCTTAACGGTTTTTGTTTCAAAGACCTTTTCGGTAAAACGAGATTTCTTAGCTGGTGGCTTTTCGGGTCGAGGAACTTGAAAGTGAGCGTTTTTCGTTCATTTCATTATCAGGTTCCTGCGGTTTGTTATCGCCAGATATTGGATTGTTTTCTACGTTGTAAAGTAAAAAAATATATGCAAATTTGAATTATTTCACCACTTGTACTAAATCAATTAATTCGTCGTTAATTTTTATCGGTACAGTGAAACTTAGAATTAACATAAAATTAGCTTTTAATGGATTTAAAACGATCAATAATGTTACTGATTGCAAAAAATGTCGAAATTAAGCTTTGTAAAAAAATGGTCAGACATGCGCCCAATTGGCTCATGCGCCTCCATGAACACATGGGACACTTTACTGTCTCTCTCCAATCAGAAGTTACCTTTATTTTGGCGATTAATTCAGAGTCAGTCGCTAAACAGACTTTACCCAAACTTCAGATTTGGTCTGAAAATTGTAAGTTTTTTCTTGCACATTATTTTAGTTGGATTTTTTACGTGATAACAGATCGGGAATATAAAGGCACTTTAACGACCCCACTGAACTTTGCTTTGTATGTTCGCTGCGTTAACCTGCTTCAAAAGCAAACGTGAGTTTATAGTGTGGTCTCACTAACGACGTCCGGCTTTTTTACCGATTTTTTATGACAAAAAAATTGTTTGAAGCAGCCGATCTGACCCCAAGCCTGGGTCAATGTCGGCGGTAATAATGCTAGCAAGGAGTAAATAGTAAAGTGTTCATAATCTATTGATCTATCAGCGTTCACACCGAAATATATTGTTGGACACTTTTCAAATTTGATTGAATAGTACGATAAGTGAACCATTTTTTCTCAAACTCTACCACTGTTCAAAGGTATAATTTTCAAGCACAATAATACACGAAATTTTATTATTGTTCTCAGCGTATTATTATTCACTCTGTTGCTTAATAAGAAAGTCATGTTTTTATTGCTTAAGACCTTTTGCAGAGCAACGAAACAACTGATACTTAAATTTAAAAGATCGACAGGTGTATTGTGTCTTTTTTGAGTTTTTTTTAAATTGTAAGTCATTGTCGTCATTTGTCACACATATACAGGGTTAGTCTTATTTTTCTCGATGCATGTGATTTTTCCTAAATTAATAATTAACACAGGCAGGTTTTTAATAGCAAACTTTGAATCCTGTGCGATTATTAGTTTTTAAGATATAGTGAAAATATATTTTAATAGACTAACCCTGTATTTGAGCTTTAACATCCGTTTATAAATATTTTTTATCAAGATTAATGAATTAAAAAAGTCGCAGTAATTATTACTGTCTAACATTTTAATTTGCATTTGAACATTTCCAACAAGATTAATAATCTGCTGGCTTCCATTATCAAAATTGTTACGAAATCCTGCACGATTCAATTTAATCAATTACGCGTCCGGAATCAACTAATCTAAATTAGCTAATTACGAGTGAAATACGCATTGGGTTCAGCCCAATTAATTATAAAAAAATGCAAGATGCGAACTTAGCTAAAATAATTCTGGCAACGTTGTTTCACAACGTCAAATTGCCAAATTTAATAATTCGACTCGGTGTTGGTTGGAGTGAAATCGCTTTGCCATTTTCGGTAATTACTGCGTTCCTTTCACTTGAAGTAATCATTGAAAATAGAAAATTTCGGTCTGATGCGCACTCTCGCATTTTTTCTCCATAGGGCTGATCAATATCGCAGGAAATGTCGAAAAGTTTTGACATTTTAGGCGAAAGTTACTTTTCGACCGGTTTCGAGCTTCACCGTTAGGGACCTTGATCAGGTGTAAAAATCGTTTTTATTGACCTGCTGTGGCATAAATTGGCGATTTCGCAAGTCTTGGAATCGTTACTGACCGTGGATAATAGATTATATGGGAGTTTGATAACGGATTTGCGTTTAATTTATTTAAAAAAAATCAGAAACGGCAAAAATATTACAAATAAAAACGTATTAATTATTAAAATGCAAATTTAGGAAACATTTCCATATCTTATCGCAATAAGTAAAGGAAAGTAATAACCAAAGTCACTCCTATTTGCAGGAATTCGGTGTGATAGCTGTTTCCAAGCTCTGTCACACTTTGCCAAAACATTTTATAACGTCTTTATCTAAAATGTTTTCAATAAATAATTCCCTGTTCCGGTCAGTTACAAAAAATAAGATTAGTAATAATATGTATTTCTATTGTCACTAAATTAACACAATTTGACCTCATATTTTTTTTAAATAAAATTATCGATACTTCTCACACTACAGATGTCTGGGCATCGACATTCTGATTTTTTTGGTAATTTTTCATTGATACTGAAACCAGAAGTAAAATTATTTATAATTTTGCAAAGAAATACATTTCTGGCTGAAAAATATGCTAAAAAATTCAAAAATAAGAAAAAAATAAAAACTAAAAGTCCTAAAAGAAAAAGTTTTATTCTAGCGCATACTACGGTACATAGAGGAATGATATAACCCA
The DNA here is from genome assembly GCF_031307605.1 of Tribolium castaneum. Taxonomy (NCBI): domain Eukaryota; kingdom Metazoa; phylum Arthropoda; class Insecta; order Coleoptera; family Tenebrionidae; genus Tribolium; species Tribolium castaneum. The sequence goes on along the minus strand of NC_087396.1, from coordinate 24,208,756 downwards.
ATTTGAACTAAATTTTTTTAATTAAATAAAATTCGACATCAACGTTTAATTTTTTTTTGGTAATTTTTCGTCGATACTGGAGCCAAAAATAAAATAGTTATTCAGATTAAACATGCGTTAAGTTTTAATATTGAAGCCTGAAGCGAAGCTCAGAGCTTTAATGAAACTGAAATAAAAGCTCCACTATTTCATTCAGGAAATACATTTCGAAAGCTCTATTTAACCCGAAAAAATGCTGTTATAAGGTGGCCCTTTTTTTGTTAATGAAATCTCATCCGTATTTGGTTTGCAATAATGATTATAGTTTAGAATTGCAAATTTATTATTTGGCCACCCCAGACCTTATCAGATCCAAAACAGTCGCCTTAATAATTTCCGAACGAATGAATATGCAAATAGTCGGTTAAAAGTGAGGCCATTAACACCACCACCTCCAGGATCCAAGTTGAAAGTCCTGCTCGACCTTCGAATAGTCCTCTTGCGAATCATTACGCAATAATAATAATTTTTTACCCACCACCTTGATATGTAAAGAAAGTGGTGTAATAAAATAATGCGCCCGATTTCCTTGAGATCGTATTAGGTGATTTTGCGCAGTGTGTTTTTAAAACAAAGGCCGCACGTGCCATGCCAACCTTGATTTCGACACGGGACTACCCATCAGCTGGTTATAGCGATCAGCTGTGCGTGTGGCAACGTGGTATTTATAAACAGGAAGGTGGGATTGACCAATCAGAAGGCGAGTCGCTGTATCGACGTCATGGGGAATGGGATAATCAGCTGGTTGGGAGCTTTAAGAGGCGCCCTCTATTGCTGGTCTTATAAAGTGTAACTCCGGGATTGATTGGTTGGCAAATAAAGGAGACATGTTTCTGTTTTGTAAACAGGGAACCGATTGCTATTATCGTTTTTTTTTATTTATTTATTTTGTTGTACGGAGGTTTGTAAACAGTGTTAATAAACGTTGGTTGATAAGACGAGTCAAAACATCTTTGCGATTGGTTATCATCAGGTGATGGTTACTGGAAAACATGAGGGTGTTTATATCGATTTTCGGTTATCTGTACAATGTCCATACTCTAATCACCTGCTTTGGAAAAATTATTTAGTTATCGCTGATGGGCTTCAAGAGAGACAATTCTTATCAGTTTAAGCTAGATGATGTTTTATCCATTTTTACACGTTTATGAATTTGAAAGCGATTTTCATGTTCAAATTTACATAATGGTGTTTTTACGAAGGGGATTATTCCAAGGGGATTATGGGAGATTTCCCAAAGGCGATTTTAATAACTGAATTCGTGTGCCTTCCTCTGGATCATTTATTGAGCTTATAATATTCATTAATTTATAAAAAAAATAATATAACAGTTTAATAAATACAATTATTTTGTTATTGTTTTCTGTTTGTAACGAAATTTTGTGCATTTCTGGCTGAAAAACTGGTCTTTCTCAAGAAAAAAACTGAGATTTTTAGTTCTAAAACGTACTTAAAAGTTTAAGTAAGGCAGAAATGACTTTACTTTTGATTAAAATTGGTTCTTGGACAATAATAGAATCGCTGGTTCATATAATCTGCTTACACAAGATTTTTGCATTTTTTTTCTAGAAAAACTTAGTACTTATCACAAAAACTCAAAAAATCGAAAGTAGATTTTTTTACAAAATTTTGATAGATAATTCCTTTACTGTATCAAGAAATCTCAAGAAAAAAGAGATTTTAGCTCTAAAACGTGCTCAAGAAAGGCAGAAATAACATTACTTTTGACCAAAATTGGTTGTTGATTCTTGAACAATAAATAAATCTTTAGTTGAAGGCTGATTGAAATAATCTAATTTTCACCTACCCTTACCAAAATTTTGCCAAAAAACTTGGTTTTTATCTCAAAAACGTGTTTAAAAAATTCGAAATTCGAAAAATGCAGAAAAATTTTTGGTCTAACTTGGTCAAGTTTGGTGATTTGGAAATAAATAGGTTTCTAGCTAGAAAAAGCGCTAAAATAATTAAATTTTTGCTGCAATTTTTTATATTTATATTTTTAATGAATGTGTTTAGTTTGAACAAAGCAGACCTAAACTAATTTACAACTAGAGCTGTTGGCACTGATAAGATAAATAAACGTTGAACAAAGTGCGACTTGACCTTTTTTGCTGCAAAAAGTTCTCGTGTATTCGTCTAGACAAAATATAACTACAAAATTAATTCATTAATCGAATAATTATAAATGGAAACTTGACTGAATTGAAATTTTTGCAAATTGAGAAGTGGTGGGGCTGTGGAAACACGTCTGACCCTGAACACCAAAACAAACATTTCTAAACAGTATGCTAATTCCGCGCCGGAAAAAACCGACCAATTATCCGGGATAAATGTGCTTTCTAATTTTTGCACAAAGATGGGATCTAACCTTCATTCAAAAAGAATTGTAATTGTTACTAGAAGCAATAATTAATGTTCGGATTTTTATCACTTTCTCCAACCTCCTTTCTCCGTTTCCTCTTCCGTATTGATTTCGTTTTTTTTCCTGAATAATAACCAAAACACAATGAGTTCCCGCTTTTGGCTTGATCGAGAACTGGACTTTTATTATTATTACTGTCCTATTTCTGGCGTAATGATTACGCAAAAAACCACTTGACCTTGCCATTTTTTATCTAGGGTACAAGATTTGATCGGTTTGTTTTTTGCAGATGCATAGCGCGAGCTTTGATAGTGAGATTAGCGGCAAGGATGGAGGAGAGGTTTTGGTGGCGATTGCTGCTTTGGTGACGGAAGGTCGAATTCCGGGCAAGCTGAGCAGCAAAACGAAGGGCTTCTATGAAGGGCCGCATTGTCCCTTAAACAAGACAGCGAGAGAGCATAGGTGCGACCTATCCAATCTATTAGTAAGTATTTGGCATTAACAAAATTGTTTCAATCATTGTGATCAATGGAGACTTGCGTGTTTGTTTGACGTAATATTTCCATCAGCTAGAAAAATGTTTCTAACTTTCAATAAACCACAAACTTTACGCTAATAAACGTTTTTAACGTCTACTTTGCGTCATGAAGCGTTCTTTATGTGGTGCACTAGCAGAGTGTTAATTATGCTCAGGTTTCGGTAATCGATTTAGCTTTATTAGTTGGGGAATATGAAAATATTGAATGCCACATACGGTGCTAGATTTATTGTATTTTTACATTGGACAGAAATTATTCGGTTGATGCAAAATAAGTTGTTTAATGTGTATTTTTGTTTACAATAAATTTCTTGTTCAAAAAAGCTAAACCCCGTTTACGCTATTTTTTTGCGCTGGCCTAACCACTTGTATTCTAGTGCTCAACCTACGAAAATGTGCGTTTGGAGGTTTTGGATCTATGGAAGAAAAACATTCCTGTTTGTTTGGAAGTGCTTCTGACTTGTCCTTGTAAAAATAACGTGACTATAAAATCACCCGAAACATACGACGACGATTTTCTCTTGGAAAAGTGGTATTTCAGCATCAACCATCGAAGGTAGTAACACAAAAAAAAGCACTTCTCACCCAAAACAAATCGTTTTGCAGAAGTGCCGAACCACTGTTTTTCAATTTTGTCCAACTGATGAACGCAATCCGGTCCCAATTGTATTTTTCCCAGCTCACGGCCTGGCTAACAGTCCAGGACGAGAACAGTCCAATTAAAATAACCGACAAGAACCTCCGGTACCGTCTGACATTGCCGGGAGAGACGTTCGAATCGTCGCAGTTCACACAATCAGCCGTCAAACACGAATTCCCGCTCACAGATATTGGGAACGGGTTCACAGCCACTGTTTCCTTCTTCAGCCTACCACGGATGTCAGCTTTGCCCGAATTCGCGTGCTTGAAGAAAATCCACGAAGGGAGTAGTCTAGTGGACGACCGCATGCACACCGTGTGCACCCTCAAGGGCAAACACCGCTGCGAAGACTTCGAAGAAGTTGAGAATGTGAAGAGTCAAAGGGCGATTAAAATCACGAGGTTCAAGAAACCGCACCCGTCCACCTCCAGGCCGAAGCTGACGGTGGACGTGCACAAGGCGAACACCTACCAGGAGAAGAACCTCCTCAACAGCCATAAAAATGATCTCAAGGTGCAAGACAAGGGCCAGCTCCTGCTGGACGCGATCGAGCGGAGCGCTTTGAAAAGTACAAACGAGCGAAGATGTGATGAAAACTGTGTTCAAACCGAACGGAATGATTGTGATACGAGCGAACGTGATATTTCTAGTATTAAGGGTCAAAGCAAATATGACATAGTTGTAGAAACTTGTGATAGTCCCAAAGCGAGACACAAAACTGATGTTGCCACAAACATCGAACATGCAATAAAAGGGATGAGGAAAAAGCTGACACTGGACGATGAGGTTGGAAAGAGCGAGGCTGAAATACCGTCAGCGTTCGAACAGGCAAAGTTTCGCAAAGATCTGGATAATGCAGCGTCGATGGTTTTCCATTCAAGGACTGGCTTGCCGCTGACTAGCAGTCCAGCGCCTGTCCGGAGAGGAAAGTCGTGCTTTGATTTCGACTCCAGTATAAATTCGGTTTCAGCGATCAAAAGGTGAGGGTGGTTTTTGGTTTCAGAATTTAGACGTGTTGTGTTTTCGCAGCGCTTTATTTCCGACCAGTTTTTCGACGGATGAGGATAGTGAGAGTGATGGTAGTATTGTGTCGCCTTGCAGTCCCGAAACTAACACCGTTCCGAAACGGGAATTGTCACCCGTTAAGTACCGAAGGAAAGGGCATGCAGCTAACTTGTTAGGTTGGTGTTGTACTTCTGTTACGTCCACATTTTTTACGAATTTTTTAAATATTCCTGTGTGTGATGTCAACCGCCGAAGATTTTTTGTTTTCGTAAACATTTACTTATTTATTTTTTCGTTACAAATTGATCTAATTCATCCCCAACTGGAAAAAGGCTTACAATGCAACATTTCCGAGTTATGGCGTAACAGAAAACTTTGCCCATTTGTCACACCATAATAAAGTATTTTAAAAAAAAAATCAATCTGCATATTTATTCACTTCCTTGTTTTTAAAATCACTTCATATTGTTTCTACTTTAGTAGGCCAGAGATATCCCAATTTTATTTTTCTCGGGTTCAACAAAATTGTGAGTAAAATTTTTGATCGGTTTACGTGATTATGCTCCCGGAAAAGTTAAGTTTTTCTCATAAAAATAAAAAATTAGGGTTAAACGCCCGAAAAAGTGAAAAAGTAAGCACTCTTCGGTGTTTCTTCAGTTTATTTATGACGAAATTTCAAAAAATAATTGCGTTTCTCAAAAAGAAAACAAATAGGCAATTTTTGGAACCACTTTAATGATTTCTCGATTTATTAAAAAAAACGTGGTTAAAATGCAAGTACAAGCAAAACTAATGTCAGTCTCGACCAAATTTTTATGAAATAAACTAAGTTTCTAGCTCAAAAATGTGATAAGCGCCCGAAAATGGCAATTTTTCGGCTTATTTTTGACGAAATTTCACAAAACAATTGCTCTAAATTTCGTAATTTCTCGGTAAAATTCAGAATAAGTTAGCGTTTTTTAGTTAAAAAAAATGTGAAAAAACTTCAGAAATGGCAAAGGATAAAAATTTAGTATTGTTCACTATCTAAAAAAAAATTGGACAAGGGGCTCCAATTAGTCTTCCTGCTTTGGTGAAATTGAGTCGAATAGGGATCTGGTAAGCAATATTTTATTGACAATTTTTACCTACATTTTGCATTTCTTCAAAGCTTTATTATTTTATGTAACGTTAAACAACTCATATAATTGGTTTTTGATAATTTATTAATAACAAAAAAAATAATAACAAAGTCGTTGTCACTTGGTCAAGTCAGGTCAGGTCAGGCCACTGCCCCCTCCAAAGCCATGGCGCGCAACTAAATTCCCCAATTGTTTGTTGTTCCAGGAAGTTTCGAAGAGTCGGTTTTAAACGGCCGTCTCGAGCCAGTGTCAACCGTCCATGGCTTCACCGCTGAATTAGGGGCCAGTGGTTCTTTCGTTCCTAAACATCTAGTTGTTCCTGTTACTGTATTTTTTTACACTTTGGGTGATAACGACAAAGTTTCGTCTCCATACCTGGTACAACCAAACCCCAACAAACTTGAATAACTTAACGCAAAATCACACTTTACAGGGCCACATTAATTTAGGCAAAAAGGGCTACAACGTCCCAAAGACAGGCACCGTTCAAGTCACGCTGTTCAACCCTTTAGGGACTGTTGTAAAAATGTTTGTTATCATGTACGATCTCAGCGACATGCCGCCCAACTCTCAGACGTTCATCCGGCAAAGGACGCTCTACATGCCCACCAATTACAAGGAGGCGAACGCGGAATGGGGGCCTAAGTGGCTGCGCTATCTCGTTCATTTGAGGTAAACCATATAACTCGTTTTACTGTTATCCAATCGTACTGAAATTTTGCATACATACGTAATCTCGTGCCATTACAATAATACTTGTAAAAAAAGCAATTTATATGTTTTTGGGCAGGTTTATCAGTTCCAAGTCCGGAAAGATTTATCTGCACAGCGACATACGGATGATAATTTTCCGTAAAAGTGACCTGGACACGGCCACAGCGCACGGCATTGATATGAGCTACGAGCTGCGCAGCTTCACTCACATGCCAGTCAATCCTAGGTTTTCCCCCAGGAAGTAACTAGAAGTCAAATTAGAAGAAGAATCACCACGAATTCCCAGAAGCGTATTCAATCTACATTATCATATTTGCTGTTCGTTATTTAGTTGTTTCGTGCAGAAGTGATGGATTTAGAGGTTTCTTTGCGAATATTCGTTAGGAAAATATAGCTCACAACTGCCATTGTTGTAAATATATGTAAATATTGATTCTGTTTGGATTTTTAAGGACAATACTGGTAAACATCGGTTCATTTGACGAAGTCTTAGAATTAGGCGTTGATTATTTTTTAACTACGTGGAATTGGCAACTTCAAATTTTTAGAGTAGCACCAGTATCTACATCATATTGACAACATATAAAGTTATAATTATTATGAGTATCAGAGATATTTATTATAATAGAATTATATTAATTTTGTATTAGTAATGAAAATAAATGTGCAAAAATATCAGTCTTTTTATTAAACCCCTGACAACCAAGGTTGCCAAGAATCACAGTTTTTAATGGTCACCCGGTATCAGGAATGAAAAATAAATGTACAAAAAATCTCAATCTTTATTAAAACACTTCAGGCCTCTCCTTAATCTCCTCATAAATCCGTTTCTCTATTAAAGGCAACATTGTCCTGTCTGTCTCGATATTACAGCTCACGAATACAGTTTTATTCAGTTTTTTTGTAATTCTTAAAGCTATACCTTTCGAGGTTTCTTCCTCCATAAAATCTCCAAATAAGCGTGTCCCCACAGGTAGGTTATCATAACGGTTCGGCAGTGCCATAAACATGCTGCTCAGCTGCATGTTGTCTTTGTCGTTGATGAATATTAGGAGAGAATCGACCATTTTCAACACTTGGTATATGATTTTTCGCTCCGAAACGACACCGTTAAATTTATGGAGTGAGAATGTTGGGGGGATGTATTCCACCTTAGCCATCGTTCCTAAGCACAAACTTGATAAACTTGGCGTTTTTAAATATAATAAACTCACTTTTGGAAGTAAATCACCTGGTTTTCATAACAAAAAGACTAAAAAAAGTCACGGAGAAGTTGAGGTTATGTTCTTATGTTAAAATGTCAAATCAGTTGAGTTTATTTGATTGCCTACTAGAAGGGTTTGAGTATTTTTGGTTGTCTACATTAGAAAAATATTTTTTTAACTTTTTTTTTCTAGAGCTGGGTAAATAAACATGTAATAATTATAATCAACATTTATTTATACACCGTTTACAAATAAATACACAAAGCATTTAAGGGTAATTTAACTGATTAATGATTGTCAAACCTTATCATTTTTCACGCCACTAACAAATGGAACAATTATAAGCAAGTTACCATATTATTGTTATAATGTGACTACATCACGTAATAGAATTTCGGGTGCGGTTTGTGACTGTCGCGTTTGGTCCGAATTTTTTCCCACTCATAAACCGACGGATCATCCCTCATTTCCAGTTGTTCCAAAATTTCGGGTGAAGTTAAAATTTCCGGGTCATACTCAAACCGATCCGCTATATCAGACCAAATTGGTACTAAAATACTACAATAATGTAAAAGTAATGACGAGATAACAAACCCACCTTCATCCCTTTTAACGATAGGTTGTCCGTAATCAAAATTCTGAAATTTTGAAAAAAATGTGTAAAAAATATAAGTAGATTAAGGTACCTACCTCATTTCTGCGACCAATTCTAGGAACCGATTTGGAAGCTTTCATAAAAAACTTTCCCATTTCGTCAATGTTTGTGTTCTTGTTGGTGTTACTACGACCGATTCTGGGCACATTTTTGGCAGCTTTTAAAACGTAATTTTCTGATAATGTCGAGTCGAATAAAATGTTGAAAAAAATTACAATTAAGAGAATTTGGTAACGCCGCATTTTACAAGTTACTAGTGATTAATGGGAAGTCGAAGCGTGCTTTTATAGCTGTTAACAACAATAAATTAGTATTCTGGGATGATAGACCCACATTAGATTCGGTTTAATTGCTTCCAAAACCACCGGGCTTTTATTTACATTTCACATAGGTTACAATGTGACCAAGAACCAATACGAATATTTTTTTATTGATTGATTTATTATTAGCTGTAACAAAACCAAGGAAAAAAAACATTTTTAATAAATGAGTTCTTTTATTTATTTCTAATTATTCTTTTATATACAAGAATTTTATTTTATTATTTTTATCATAGGATAGGTAGTAATTTGTAATAGACTGTTAACAGCATAGAGAAATTAAAATTTTATTTATTTAAAGAAACATCATAAGGACAAGCCGTCTGTCTTAAACTCCGAAGCTCATTGTCAGCACATTTAGTAACTGTTTGCAAATAGTAATCAGGCCAAACCGAAATTTTAAAATTAGTCAACTCTTCACAATGTGGCCTAACACTATTAAACTTATTTTCGGTATTAACCCTCATAAGTCCATAAGCGTCTGTGATCACAGTTGCAGCTTTTTGGAAATTTGAAATTAGAAAACGATAACAGTCGTCAGTTTTATGATATGATTTGCACTGCTGCAAACTTCTTGACTGACAGCCTACCATATTGTTCATAAGCAGCGAGGCTTCTACACAACTACTATTGTGTACAGTTCGGTAAACTTCTTTATACAAATTAACACATTGAGCTGTTCTGTTTAGAAGTGGACCACGCATTTTTTCAATTAAAGCGGAATAATCATAACTGCAAGTAGTTATGTTGAACGAGATTAAACCGTCTTGAATATGCTGTATTGCACGTATTGTTGCATCTAATTTTTCATTGACGGTTTTAGCTATTTTTTGATTCAATTCGTACATTAATTTGAGTGAATGGTCATAATGTTTGTCTAAAAAATTAATAATAAAGTTAGTTTCGAGCGATGCGTTTCTAGAATATTGCTGGAAAGCTGCATTTGCATCATCTTCAGCGGTTTTAAGCGACTGTGGACCATCTGCTACCACCTATAAAATTAAATTTTGAAAGAATCTAAAAAAAAATTTCTACTCACAGCAAAAATACAAATGTAAGAAAGTAGCAAAAGTCTTGCAAACATTTTGCTTTAATAAGTATAAAAACGTTGGGTGTACGTTTCTAAGAGAAGTAAAAGGACCTTCGAATTGCAGCAATTTATAGCGGGAAGATTGTGATCAAGTTTTGATACTCCTAATTTTGATTGTCCCAATAACATAGTTTTGGAAGAGATTGTAATCATATCGTGAACAATGCAATCAGTTTTTTAGAGTTGTTTTTAACAAAGAACAGAATTAATCTAGTACAATCAGTTGTACCTACTAGCTTTCTATAAATATACGACTTATTATGTACTTAGGTACAATTACTTTAGCAACTTACGAAATGACAATTCTGCATTTGTGTGTGTCTCTACTCGTAATACAGGTATTTCTGGACTTTCTGTTTATACATAAATGTTCTTCACTTGTAAATTTTAGAGCGCTTTTGGCAGCACTATGGAAGATGCTGAAAAAGCGTTACAAGAGTTGGATGATCTCAGTTTTTACGTTCAGGGTGAGCTTAGCGAATCAATGTATAATCAGTCTGTTCTTCTTCGTGATAACGTACATGAGATGGAAGTGTCGGCCACTCAAGAAATCCAAAATCAAATTGCAACTGTCACCTCTATAATTAAAACGTTGTTTGACAATGTTGAGTCTGTTATTGAAGATGTTGTTTCTTGTGAAATTGGTCCAGACCAAGAATTGAAAACATATGGTGAAGAGTTAAAGAAACAGCTTAAAGAATGCGGTGATCATTTAATAATGACAGGAACTGCAATGATGTATTCAACTTGGCACAAGATTTTGTTAGATTACGATTTCCACTACAACTGCAATAAAATGAGTTTATGGGAATGTAAAACTTACGAAAATGAAAAGTGTGTTGATAGTGTTTTAGAAAATATAGAACGTGCTAAAGTAGACATGACAAATTCAGCTAAAGTAATAACTGCAGAAATGTTAAATAGAGTAATAGGGATGAATTACTCTTGTGGGGACATGGTTGTTCAAGACATGAAACATTACTCTTCTGTTATTTTAAAGTTTGTCAGTTCGTGTTTGAAAAATTTGGGCGATGTTGCTTTTAAACCTATTTGTTAATTGAATCTGTATTACTAGTGCCTGTGTTAGTGTTATAATTATATTAAGGATACAAAACAGAGTTATTGAATGATTGTTTTTTTTTTGTTTACTGGTAGAGCTTAGTTGAAATCTGAGATGCTAAATGTAGTATCGGGGATGAATTATTCTTGTGGAGACATTACTTTTCTGCATTTATGAAATCTATTAGATCGTGTTTGAAAAATTTAAGCACTTCTGCATTTAAACCAACATGTTATGTAGATAAATAAAAAATTGGAAGTGTTGTGTGCATGCACATATAACATGGTTTTTTTTTGATTAATAATTTTAAAAAGTTTTGATGGGAATTTAAATCTTTGTATTTACCTACCTACATATATTAAAATGATCTATTAGAGGATGTAACTTCTGTCAGTTCTTGTTCAAATTTACTGCTTTGGCTTCCTGATGAGTATTTTATTTTTTCTCTACATATTTAAAATTAAACAAGTATGTTTTTATTTGTGTAATTAATTGACTTTTCACCAAAGTAGGAGAGGGACTGTTGGTATAATTTAAACAACTGGTTTTCAAAAATGTACTACCTTGTTCAACTTTTCGTGATTTATATCAAGTACTTTCTTCAGAATTTGATAAAAACAAGAAATTGTACTTTTTCCTATAGATTATTATTCAAAAAAATTATACATATGACCTAAATTTGATAAATAATATTTACACTTTTAGATACAATCTTTTTACTTATCCTTGTTGATATGATTGACAAATGAGAAATACTTAATAATATAATATTGAAACTTTATATCAGATTAGATGCCACTTTATTAAAAAACATCACCTTTTTGATTTGAATGTGTTTTCCTTGTAAGTATTAAATTTCAAAAATTTTCAAGCAAGATTTAGCTTCTAAATAATTTAATTTTTAAAATAACTTAAGGTAGCAACTGGTTATCAAATACCCTGTATTTTCTTGAATCCGAAATGTTCCAAAAAAACACAATACCTAATAGGAAATCATTTACAAATAAGTAGTGAAAAAAAATTACCACAACACTTTTTATTGTCAATTTCAAGTCGAAAAAATGAAAATTAAAGGTGGCTATTTTTTGGCATTCTTTAGTTTGTTTCTGGTGTATTCATCTAGTTAATAGGTAGATATTGTGGAAAAATAATTAAGAATTTTTGCAAATACGCTATATTTAGTTTTAAATATTTAGGGCGCAAATAGTTATAATTTTTAGTATATTAAAATTTCGTATAATTGATTAAAATCATAGAAATATTATAGTATGTATTATTAGACGACATACTAACTTTTAGATCATAACCGTTGCCATATTAAAAGTATGGTATCATTCGTAAGTAGCCAATAGTAAACCTGCTATTAATAACAGTAACCATGACAACTAGTGATAGTGGGAGCAAAGTAGGCTGGTTCATGCAGAGCTTGCGCATTATAAAAGTGTCTAGTGCGATAACAAACCACGTTTTGTAGATTCAATCGCAAGAAATAGAACCGAAATGTTGCAACAGTGGAGCTAGTGCCTGATAGATGGCGCTAAAAGCCCAAAATTGATTAATTGCTGGAATATTATTAAGAATTTATCAACCCCTTTTATTTTATATTTTTTATCACACTGAAGCATGAATCTAAAAAGACAAGAAATAGCAAATGATTATTTTATACGTTTTGGTAACTTTGGTGCTGGATACAATTTTATAAAATTTTTTTGCTCACAACAAAATAACTCTAGAAATCATAAAATTTTGTTTAAGCTATATTTTTAAGTTTTTAATTTCTTATATTTTTATATAAAAAAGGGTAAAAAACAATAAAAAATCACATGTATAGAGAAAAAAAATCTTTTATTTTTACTAGTAGACGCTAATTTCTGCGAGATGTAGTAAAAACTACTTTTAGCAGACACCCTGCATTTGAGCGTCTTACAAATTCGTATAATTAGCCTCCTTCGAAATCGTAAAACTCGTCGTTCGGTGAACGATCCAAGACAAAGAGAATCTGACCAAGTGGGAGTTAAAATCGGCTGATGTAAATTAGAGACGTTGAAATGTCTGTTTCAGGTAAGTGTAACAAGGACGTTACTACAATTCCTCGTAGCAATAAATGACCCAAATACAATTAGAGAAACAATCAAGTGTCACAATCTTCGAAACCACCTGTTTATAATAATTGGCTAGATAGTGTTCTGAATGAATTTATTTGCTTGGGAACCCACTCAGCGTTTTAATTTTCTCGGCGACTGTAGTGCACCCAGAAAGGCGTTGATGCCTGTAAAGATCCTGTTAAAAATGTATTATTTTTTTCTTTCAGAGATGCCGACTGGCGCCGTTAAAAGAACTAATTTATTAATTAAGGCAACTACAAATATCACCGCTCGCATTGTTTTAAACACTCTCTATTTAACCGGCGTGACTCCGTAATTGACTATAGTAAAAAAGTTGAACACAAAGAAATTTAAATAAATGTACGGGCTAATTAGGCGCTGGATGAATGGAGATCTCAGGGTGGAAGCCCCCCCATTAAAATTAAAGGTTGCTGTTTTTCTACAAAATTAACTCAATTTTGTTAAGCTTTCATAAATCAAACATTCTTTTGTGCAATTCTAATTTGAAAATTAAGTAAATGTAAATTCAATAATAAATAATTTATCAGTCAAACAAAACTGCACCCCATGGTGTTTGCTGTTTGGTACTGTGTTATTATTAGACGAATTTGGGGTATTTTACCCGGTCTTAATAGGCAGTTAGATGTATTCAAATTTTCATGCTTGCACGTGCAAAATAGCAAATCTTAGGCCACACGCATTTAACAAATTTTCACGGTGATCCTCTTTTTCTGACCTGGCAGTCACAAATTTCGGTTTCGTTAATAAGAGACTGAAGTGTTTCTATGCGAAGGTTTTGTTTTCTTTGACACCTGTCAATCTCAGAGTGTGGTAAAGTGCCGCTCCGGCGATGAAAAAAAACTCATTTTTATAATAGTGTTTGTATTAAAATTTGCTTAATAAGAAAAGATAATTGACTAATGGATTTAGTAATGGAGAGTAGTATTAAAAAAGGGGTGTAGGTTAAAAAACTGCTCTGCTTAGTTATACTTTCGCGGTGTTAAAACCGAACTTCATGGACATTTATTTGAAGAAGAGATTGTCTTTGTCGAAGCACTTCTTCGCCCATTATTAATCACCTGCCACTGCCAAAATCTCCAAGAGACGTGGCCTCCGATGGTGGAGGTGTCGACAGGTAGACCAAGTCAGCGGTGACATGAGCTTTGTACTTCGTCATGGTGTTTAATGATCCTCCATCTGAAGATGACGCGGCAGTAAGCCCGGTAGCTACTTTACTTATCTATTTAATATAATAGATTCGACGCCAGAGAGACCTGCAGAAAACGCAGAGAACTGGCGGCGGCTCATCATCATCCTCTGTCTAATCATTTCGATCGACCGCTTCTCTTTATTTCTGCTGCATAATCCACATGAATGACGCACAGTTTCACCAACGCAGAAACTGTTATTCGCTAAATTAATTACACATTTTTGCCAAACGGGCATTTTTTATACTGCGTGGAATTTTAACTGGAATAAAATTCATAATTTTTCTGAAAATTCCCGAAACAGGCCATTATTTTTCTTTGCCTACGATTTGGTGCATATGGTTTTTGTTTATCTGCTCTCAGAAATGCACAGCCACCTCTATGTCACCTCGTATGCAAGCCCACTTTGCAAACATTACAACGCACTATTTGTTTTTTGAATTGCTTCAAAGCCTACGTGATAAAAAAATTAAAACCATTATTTATAAGTTCAACATTGTTTAATGCAACAATTGCTCGAAATAGGCACTGTTTCTCTCCTGGGAGCATGAATTTTTAACATTTTGCAATATTTCTAGCGTGATTTGTATAATTTCAACTTATAAGAATTGGTTTTAACTTTGTTATCGCGTAGGCTTTGGAAATACTCAGAAAACAAAGAGTGCGTGAGGTGTCACTTGACATACCGTTACATTTGAAAAGAAAAAGTAAGAGGTGGCTGTGCAGTTTTGACAGCAGATAAACAAAAACCGTATCCACCAAATGATGGGCAAGAAAAAACAAAAAGCGACCTGTTTCTGGAATTTTTACAAAAATTGTCTATATCCAAGTTATGAATTTTATTCCAGTTAAAAATTCCACACTGTTTACCTAAGTTAGAGGGCACCAAAAGGTATTTTTTTTTGTTTATCTTTAATAATTTTTTAATGGAACATTGATTTTTACGAAATTTGCTATCAAAACTACATGCTTTGGAGTCATTTCTTGTGTTTTATTATAATTGTAAAAGATTTATTAACAACAAAACACATTTCAAATATTTTTCTTACAGGAGTTATCAAATGAAACAAAAAATGATTCAACTAAGGTCCTGTTATTTTTGATTTTTTCTTTAAACCCGATTTGGAAAAAAATACGAATAGGTTAAGTTTTTAGACAAATAATGACAAGTATTTTAGATGCAAAAATTAGATGTTCAATTTTGGATATTTTCGTAAAAATTCGATCGATCGTCGCCTTTATCAGAAATCAGCTCGCACTAATTGCCATTTAAGTACAACTCTCCGAAATCAATTTGGTATCGGGTAACATGCCTTCCTTTGAATGTTTGATAAATTATTATTTAACAGGGCTAATTGCCGTATAATGGGCCGTTTGTTGTTTGTGATAGCCATGAAATGGACAAGTCTCTCGAAAAAAGTTAAGTCACTCTGTGTTAATTTATCAATATAATCCGAAAAGGGTGGACAAACAAGCGCTGCTACACTTTGTTGTGTTAAGAGATTTATTTAATGAAGTCGTCAGAGAATGACTTTCAAGATTTTCGAGTGCTGATGGTTGAAAAATCACAAAACGAATAGAGTTGTTAGATTTATGTAGGTCGATTTGGAAACTTTACATTTCATTGACGACCACATTTACTCACTATAAAACACAAGCCGTAAAGTTTAAGGATCTCGAAGGAGCCAATAAAATACGAAACTTGGAAAAAATATATTACCATTTTTATGATCTCTTAATAAAGGCTTGATTATAAAAAACTCGTTTTACGAGATGACGTCAACCTTGATATAATTATTATTTAACATACAAGTACGCTAGTTTGGAGTAATTAAAAAATATTTCAGTTTGTAAAACACGAGCCTTAATAAATAATTTCGAAAAAGCACTAATGATGGACACCATGATATTGGATTTTTATTGATCGCACGTTGGTAACGTTACTTGAGACTTTTTATACCAACCTGAAATAAATAAACTAACCAAATTAGATGAAATTAACTTTACTCAAAAGACTTGCTTATCACTATTATTAATTTAATTTAGAACGTTGCTCAAGAGGCGCAAAAACGCTCACTGTTGTGTAAGCCGATCACTTTCTTTTGTGATGAGCCGTGAAATTATCTAAATCAAGTGCGATCTAATTTAATTAAAGTAATAACAGCTGACGAGTGAAATAATTTTTCGCACTAATAGAGGTCCAGTCTGAAAAAGTAGCGTGCGCTCCCTTATTTTTCCCATTAGATGGGCAAAGTGACGCCAAAAAGTCCTGTCTTGAGGCAATTCGTCTCGATTTTGTGTGGTCTAGTCAGGAAGAAACCGTCCTTTGGCGTTTAAAAACGCAGCATCCTAATTAATAGGCACATTAGACGGTAACGAAATCGTTTAGTTCCTGAATAAATTAAAAACCGGTAGCTTTGAAGTGATATTAAAAGTTTGATAAATTAACTTTTTGAAAAGTGTTTGCACAGAAAACTAGCCTGAACTAAGTTGAGAGCCGACAGGATTATTTATGTTGAACAATATATGGTTAACGCCTATCTACCTGGTCGTTTCACGATTTGAAATCGCTAGTTTTACCTGAGCTGCGGCCAGAGGGCTTTTGAGGATCGGGGAAAAGCAATAATGTGACGGGAGATACATAAAAGTCAACGAAAATGGATAAAACTCCGAACACGGCTAATTCGGGCTTAAATAGCCGACAAAAGTTGTGTTTTACACGAGGGTCGTTGAAAAGATTTAAGAGCGAAAACTGAAGATGATGGAACAAAGGACGTGACAAATAAAAACGGGGACATGATTTTTAGGATTGTAACAACTCGTAAACATCATGAAACGTTTTCTGTTACAAGATTCTTACTCATAAAGTAATAAATCAATTTCTACCAAAAAAATTATTAAAACTTTTCGTACAATCTCCTAATTCTCTCCTTCTTCCTTCACTGCTCACAATTTCAGTACAAAAAAATAAACTTACCGTGTACCTACAACAATTATTATTTAAGCAGAGAATATACCTATAGACAAGGAAAAGAGCTACATATTATTTGGTCGGTCCATAAAATAGAAAAATAAAATGAAGGACTCCAAATATTAAAAATAAATAACAAAAATAGTTATTTTTTTTGAAAATAATTACCTTTCTGTCTCAACAATAAGAAACTAAAAATTTGAGAAAAAAATTGAGACTTAATTTCCTGAATTATTTTTTCAATTTAACAAAATTTTTCGAAGAGAACTAGTTTTTATTTCAAAAGCGTGTTTAAAAGCACACGAAAAAGACAAAGAAAATACAACATTTTCAATGCAATTTAACAATTTTTTGTTTTTTTTTTAATCTAACAATCGATTAGGTACCTGACTGAAAAATGTGTATGAATGCTCCCAAAAAGCAAAACTAACAAAATTCTTGACCCAACTCGTTTTTGGACGAAAATATTACTAAATATCATGTTATTTTTTATCCAGTAATTTCTACAAACTTTGAAATAACGCGTTTAATTATGCACCCGAAAAGAAAAAACAACACACTTTTAGACTCAATTTGGTAAATTTTGCTTGAAATAGAACGGTTTTGGGTGAAAAAACATACTATGTACTATAGGTAATATGAATCAAAAGTGGCAAAATTATCTAATTTTTAATCCACAAAAAAAGTAAGTTTTTAATTTTTTTGATTCAAATGCGCTTAAAAAATACAAAAATTACATCATTTCTAACAGAATTACCGATGTTTTGGTACTTATTTATTTCATGAGTAAAATAATTAACTGTCTGACTGAAAAATATGCTTGATCTTTTGTAAAACGCAAATCCACCAACATATTCGACAATATTGTGCTTTATTTTTAAAGAATTATTGGAAGATAAATGAGTTTTTGATGACAAACAATAACATTTTTGATCCCGATTTTCAAACAAAACTTTAAGCTAAGCTTAACTTTTAAAAAAGCAAAAATATCACCATTTTTTTTGAGGTAGTTTTTGACGAAAAGTTGCTGATTAACTGGTTCATCAATTACATCTTGATGCAAAATAAGCAATTAATTTTTCAGCCTGGTTTAGCAAAATTTTGTAATAATTGTGTAACAACATCAAATGCTTAACTCAGTATCTGCTTTTCCGACTAAAAATGTGATTAACTGATAAAACACATGTAAAATATTATACAGTGCGTTCAAAAAGTGTTTAGATCAACTCTTGCTGGAATTTAGATTGACAGATTTTTATGGTCTTTGACAGATTGTCGTTTTATTCTGTTGAAGTGTCATCGCTACTTGCGATTTTCTCCAACGCCAGTATTTTAATCAACATACATTCAAAATTGCACAGCAAGAGTTGATCTAATGACTTTTTTAACGTACTGTACTTATGTTTGATGTAAAAATTAACTCACTATCCTACCTATAGGTACTTTATTTGAAATGTAGAGGAAACTGTGTAATAAAAAAAGGTTGGACAAAAAAGAAATGTAAGAAGTACTACGTAGATTTGTTAGATTTATTAATAATAAATGTACATATTTGTATGTTTTCGTGTTTTTAATGGTTCAAGGAATTGGGTCATTAACATTAAACTCAGCCAAGATTTTTGTGTTTTATTACAGTAAGAGACAGATTTTTGTGCCCTTTGGCTGTTTTTTTCGTTTTGCCCATCAGCCCCAATTTTGGTAATGACGGCAGAGCGCTGCGTTCGATTCCCTTCGCCGTTGCAGGAAGCGAAGGTTAGCCCCGAAACCGCAACATCTTTCGGAATTCGTCATTATTAGTGGTTAACGGTGCCGTGGGGCTCGAGGTCGGGGTTGGGCCCCGTATTGGCGTGTTGTGGTCGCGTGACGAGCAAGGGAGCAGCACGCCCGTGGCGCCATAAGGGTCGCTCCATCCCTTATTCAAGAACCTTTTGATCCGCAGGTGCAGTCGCAAACGGCGCGCTTTCAAACAACAAATACTTGCACTTTATCGACGGAGGCATCTAGCGCTTGCTACTTGCATTCATACATGCGATGATAAGAACAAAGCCGAGCAATTTCATCTCTGTCTGCTTCAAGTAAGACAATGCCAGTTTGGTCTTTTTCTACCTGGACAGGTACGGCGCCACTTAAACACACCTCTGCATCCTTTTGCGGCACCGACACACGGCTCATCACCTCGACGGCTCTTCTGCGGGGCTGCTGCGTCATGGATGGGTTATGCATATCCGGATGCAGGGACGGTTCCGTGGATTGTTGCATTGTGTGGGTTTTCACTTGAAGCGGGAGCTCAGCGAAGATTATTAAAACTTGCTCAATTTCATCTATTTTTCAACTATATTCGTATTCGTGTATAGTTGGCATATCTAATAAAATGATTAATCCACACGATAAACTTCTTTGAATGTAAAATATAGGGTGCGATCGCTGTCACACCTATCCTTATATGAAGCCAAAACAGTAATAAAAACGCAGATATTACTTCGATTAAGTATAATATATTTTTGGTTACAGGAATGTTTCTAATCCTATGATAATATTTTTTCAAACAAAATATTTATTAGTTAATTCAGAAAATAAGGAGAATGTTCTTTAGAAAACTTTTCAAACTGATAGACTCCATAAACTGCTCGAAATGTTAGGGATATTGGTGTTCTAATATAACACTGCTTCATAGCAGTTAAAGAAGTTTTATTTTTCTAACATGAAATAAATTGTAGCAATTTTTGAGCATTTGAACTTTTTTTCCATCAGTTGTTTTTCTCTTAAATTCAATATCTCATAGTATTTTTAACTTTTTTTCAATTAGTTTATTTGAATGAAATAGCAAACCCAGTTCTAGCACTGTCTAAAAATGCAAGATAATTCTATAAATTACATTACAAAACTTGGAAAAGTTCTTTACAATGTCAGAATGTTACCAAATTTTTTAATGTCGATTTTATGTTTAAATCTATTAAACAATCACTCTGTGTTTATTTAAAACGTTTTTGTTGTTCATAAAGCGTGGCCATTTTTACACTTTTTTTCATAATATTACGTTGTCGCTGATCTTTTTCTACCAATAATCATTGAGAATTTTCTATAGGAGTATGAATTAAAACTATTGAAAATTTCTTGAAACTTATTAATTAAACAATTAAAAAATTCAACAAAAATTGTTTGATTTTAATTTTGTTACTATTATTTTAAATCAAAATAAATATATTTTTCGAAAATTAGTTAATTTAGGTTTTTTAAACTTTTAAAATTTTATTCAAATTGATTATAGAAGTTTCGGCTCTATATAGCCATCTTCAGATCTGAAAAATGCACATGGTGTATTTATGTTACACATAAGTTATCATAAATACACCCGTATTTATTTTTTGTTTTTTTAGATCTGATGATGGCTATATAAAGCCGAAACATCTATAATCAACTTTGAATAAAATTTTAAGAATTTAAGGCCTAATTTCTGGTACGATCAAATTTCAGTTAAATTTTGTCTCTCAGTTAGATAATGTAATACGTATCTCATTGGCGTTGCTATGTTTTAACTGGGGTTTAAATTTATCTCTCCGGTAAATATGTTTCAAAAAATTGATCCTTAAGGACCTACATTTTTACAACTTTTTAGAATGGAGCATAATATCAACTTCTATGAAATATATTTGTCACTGTGCCTACATTTTTTACTTACTTATGTAGGTATACTATTATTTATAATCAAAATTGTAGGTATTTATTTTTTTTAAATAATTTTTGGTCGTGTTATACAACTTTATTTTTTTTTAATATTATCACACAGAAGAAGAAACTTAGAAAATTTCTGTTTAAAAACGTATAAAAAATAAATTAAATTTAACACACAATAGGTAGGAATAATTAGAGTAGGTAGGTCTTTTCAAAATCTAGGAACTTAGGAGTAAATTGAATTGTTGTCTCATTCGCCGTATTTACTTTTTTCTCTAAATGTGTTTGAAGAAATTTTTCCAAAAAAACGCGGAGATCTTAATGAGAACATTGAGAACTCTTCAAAATCGGGTTTGAAAATTGGAAAAACGCTGGGCAAAGTTTTCCGAATTTAAGAGCTAAAATGTTAAAAGATTGAAAAAATCAACCCAAGTTTGTATTTAATTATATATGATTTAAGTCAATCAAAGCATTGGCAAAAAATCGGGGGCCCTTTGCATGCCGCTGCGGCATGCATGATGCGCCCGATTAAAATAAGGCAATGAAAAGATGACAATAACAACATTGTTACAAGCGGATTGTTGAGCGTAACAATAAATGAAACGACTGTCAATTTCGTCATATTATCCTTGGATGGTTGAGTGAAACGATCTGTTCTTCTATTATTATCGTTATTAACAGCAGAACGACTAAGGAAATACAAAGCAGTGAGTAACGTGACACTGCTTTTCCACCTTAACTATTATTTTCCTCAAAATTGTGACAAAAAATTATTCATTCATGAGCTACAATAATAATTAGTTCAGAATTATGTCCTCGTGTACGCACTCGATGCATACGAAATAAGCTTTTTTGAATAACAAAGTTCCTTCGTTTTTTCAGAAGAGTTAATAATTTTATTAAACAAATTTATGGTGTGCTCAAGTCAGGTCTGTTATTACTTAAGTATACGCATAAATTATGCAAAGAAAAATTTAAATTGATATCGAGATCAAAACCTCCTCTAATTTGCCACTGCTATACTCTTCCGATTAACTAGAGGATGTGTTGTCTTTAAGGAAACAAAGTACCCACTTTTACCCACTTGGATTTAAAAAAAATCTATAAAATGCATCCGGGAATTGATGACGCACTTTGCATGTTCTGCCAAGGATGTGGGACCTTATTTTTCAAAATTTATTTGTCTCATTACAAATCAGTTAATGATTAATATTTTATAGCACAAAAGCTACGGTTCCTAAACAAGGAAATGGCAAATTTATAACAAGATTTGATTTATTTTTTTCAGACCAGCAGTTGGTAAATATTTAAAAGTGTTAAAATAAGGCGTTTTATCGACAAAATATTTATTTTATTTTATCTTTTCTTACATATAACGAATGAAACTGTAGGTACTTAATTAAAAGTTAAAATATTTTTTGTGGCAAAAATTCTTCAGTAAATTAAAAAATTGATACGCATACCTAAAAAACATCACAAAAGCATAACAATTTGAAAGCATATTTAGTTGGTAAATATTTGTTTTTAAAAATAGACAAACATCTATCTACTTTATTTAATTTTTCCTAACTTATAAGTAATGTATAAGAGACCTAGTGTGCCGTAAGAAATATTTTCCATACGTTTTAATGAGTGAGCTTGTCGTAATAAACCATTTAATTGCGCTATTAGCAATAATTTTGCTCTCGATGTTAAGTTTCGTTTTAATTTTCGACAAATTACATGTTTCCACTATGAATCTATTAAAGAAAGTTATTTTTATAAATTAATGTAGTAAATAATTTGCATAAAAAATGTATAGTATCATTGTGTTATTTGTACTTATCTACAGATACACCTGCAAATCATTCAAGTCCAAATTAATTTTTTAATTACATTAATTAACTATTAATCCAACATTTAGTGTCAACATCAAATTTACCCCAAAACTGTGAATCGGTTAGTGCTAAGCCGTCGTCCTAATGTTCGGTTTGTCTAAAAACCCAATTCACACCATCAAATTATAATGAATTGTCATAGCAAAGCACAATATTTAAAGAGATTGAGCATAATGCGTCCGTAATAAAGCACTCGGTGCTAACAACACCTTAACCTAACCTAAAAATAGCGCGCCTTCAAGTCTAGTAGGGCGTGTTGATCGATCAAGGTCCGCCTCTTAACTGCAACTTGGTCTAAAAACACGTTTACGCCTCGCCCCAATCCCCCGCTCGGCCAATCCAATGCGCTGTGGGCGTGGTTTATCGCGCGTAACGCTGAATGGTAGCTCGATCTGCCGGTTGAAAGGCGCAACTAAGCACCAAAGCCAACTATTATATGATTATTCTTCATTATAGTCCCTACAGTCGTAGGAAGTAGATGGTTGGTTTAGAGCGAGCAATTTTCGCCGTAAAAAAACGCCAATTTCGTGTAATTTGGTTTCGGGTTAATCTTCGGATCGTTCTGAGTCAATTACACGTATTATCGCGGTAATTGTGCGGACGCGTGTGTTCGTAGTGCTTCCAGCAGGTGCTCAATGTGTTGAAGCGGAGCGTCTCCAAAGTGGATAACAAACCCTTCACGACGCTGAATTTCACGGACTTGGGGTCCCCGTTCGGGGGGCCTAACGAGGAGCCGCCGGGGACGCCCAACACCATGTCGGGGGAGGCGCACATCGGGCCGCCGACGCCCCACGAGTCCAACACCTCGACGCCGGTGTCGAAGAGCGCCTTCATCGAGCTGCAGCAGCACGGGTACGGGCCCTTGAGGACGTCCTACCAGCACCACTTTAACTCGCCGGCGGGAAACGCGCACACGGGGCCGACGGGCACCCATGACGCGGGCTTCCCGAGTCCCAGGGGGGCTCTAGGGGCTTATCCCTTTCCGCCCATGCACCAGAACTCCTACACGGGATACCATTTAGGATCGTATGCGGCCAATTGTCCGCCTTCGCCCAAAGATGATGGTAAGTGACGGCGGCGGCGGCGGGAGTGCGGCTTGACAGTGAAGAGTTGTTAAAAATGTGGAAAAATGTTGGGTACTTGGGATAAAAAATCAAGCAAAATGGTTTTTTGAGAATAAGTTTAAAGCAGATTATTTTAATTGTTGTAAAATGAGGTGAGTTCGTTTGTGCGGATCGCAGCGGAGGAACTTAATCAAAAAACAGTTCAGGACTGACTGAATTAAATAAGAAAAATGTACAGAATCTCTAGATGTTGTCAAGATCTAACACTGTCCCTAACCAAAGCGCTCCTTTAGAAAAAAAGAAATGTACTTGATTTTTTTCGAGTGCCGAATGCAATGATTTTTGAAACAGTTCAAAAATTTGTTGGTGTGTTTTTGAAAAAAATGTTTGGTGTAAGTACCTAATTGTTCATTCTTTCAGGAAAAAAGTCACGAAATCGTTTTTTTTTCGAATAACCATATTTTCAAGTACCATGTTACAAAATTTTTGTTAGATTAAGAAACAGAGAAATAACATACCGACGTACCCACACACCTAATCAGTTAGTTGTAGGTACATATATTTTTTTATTATGTGTAGTTTCCTCAGTACAGTGAAGATTTTATGTTGAATATTGGCGTTGATGTGAAACTGTTTGCAATGCATTAACATGGATTTTTTTAAACTGGAGATAGATAATAAATAATGTAATGTGTGTTATGTAATGTTCAACAAAATAAACTCTTTACCATACAATACAGAAGATCTAAGAACTCTAGTAATGCAAATATATGAATTTTTTCAAACTGAACCTATGAGTTTTATGCTAAGTCCATTAAAATGAAACCTCAGTCTATTTCTATAATATAACATCTTTTCACTGCAATAGACGATATTTACAAATAGATAAAATTTTCATAATGTAGTAGCTACTTAAAATAAAAGATTAAAAAAAATTTCAGAAATCATCTACTAGCGATCTTTTTTTCTGAGGTGTATTTTATGTTTCTTTGGTGTGTTGGAGGCATTTTAATGTTTATTGGAGTGATGAAAAAAGAAGGGAAAAGTAGATTCCCAGTGTCTCTTGTTTTGTTTGTGCAAAATTTAAAACTTGATGTTCAGTAAAATAAAAACCTCACTGTATACTTAATTACGCTGTTTTTTAACTATAGTATTTATACCAAGGTACTTAACTAACTCCCTTTGGTATAGTTCTTTCTCATCACGTATTGGTACAGTTCCTTCAATAAAACTTTTATGTCCACATGTTAAAAACAGTTTTTCATTGATTAAAATTAATTTCCAGTTTAAATTATTACGCTTGATACTCAAAAATTTTAATTTCTCGGTTGATTCCAAGTGTAGGTAGGTATACTTACTCGTAATTCCAACTTCAAACAAATGTATAAATTTTGAGATACCTATGATAGGTAGGTACCTACTACTTGAAAAATTAAATAAAAAAAATAACGAAATGAAAAAAAATAAAGATTACAACTACTTATGGTCTTTTTGTTAAGCTGAAAGTGGTCAAATACGACTACCCAATAAAATTTAAAACGGTTTCTAAATTCGCAAAAAGGTGGATAAATTTGTGAGACAGTGTAATTTGAATTAATAAGTTCTTCGGTCTCGTCTAGTGATTTTTTCGAACTTTGATAAAACTTAAAAAAAATGTTTAAAACAAAAAGACTGTAGGTAGACGAATAAAAATGTCAAAGAATGTTAAATACAAAGAAAAAGATAAAGCAAAGTTTATATTTTGTAAAAAAAATGTCTTAAACGGTGGTGAATGATAGCAGCAATGTTTAACTGTTAACGAATCAACAACAGTTTTGAGATAAAGTTTCATTCAAATATATATGAAACGGTAAGTAGAACTGATTTCTGAAAAGTAAATTATTATAGGTACAAAATTTTTCTTCAGTTTTATTGCTTGCGTAGTTTGTTTAAGAGAAGACCTATTTATAATATTTTATAACTTAAGCCAAAAAAAAATTAACTGTAAGTACGGCTAGAGTTTTCAATAGGTACAAATTAAAAATTTTTCTTAAACACGTTAATATTAGAGAAATAACTTGCTTCCATCTGCTTTTTTACAAAATGTTACAATTTCTTGGGAATAAGGTTAAAGCAAATGATTTTAATTACCGTAAAATGAGGCAAAAAGTGAGTTCTAGGAGTAATCTAGATCTAGAAATTTATGATCCAACGTATGGTATGTCGAAACACATTTATTCAAAAGCTGCGAATAATTTTTTAATCTTTATATTAATCACGGAATTGTTATTAAACGGTATAGTTGTGCTTCATGCGACATGTGAATTATTTCACTTTTTCGTACACTTTAAACAATTTTTTTTATCACCTCGTGTGATGGCTGAACAAATATTGGAGATGCCAAAGTACAGGTAATCCTACAACAATTTTTTTGCGAAAATTAAAACTCTTGGGAGTGTTTGTAAAACTAATCATGAGAGTCTGGAATTACTTTTGTATCGGAAACAATTATTATTTATCTTGTTTACTCATTTTAATCATGAATTAACAAAGAACTTGCAATTTTATAAGGGGTGTTGAAAGTAGAAAAGACAATTCTATTGATTATTAAATTTACAGGCACATCAGGTCGTGTAAAATTATGTGAACACTCGGTATAACAGGAAACAACTACGAGTTTTTCAAATATCACTACAAAGAATTTCTTGATAAATATTAAAATTATTTTTTACAACTTCTGTGGCCACTTGGTGAAATATGTAATTAAGAATTTTTAAGTAAATTCACATTCAACAATCAATTGCATCCAGTAACACTTTTTTACAATCCGCACAGTTGTTGTAAATTACTTGTTTCAGAAGAAAATCTGTCTTGTTCTATAATTCATATAATAATGGTACAACTTATTTGAAAGAAATTTATTATTAATATTATAATTTAGAAGTTCGTCTTAAAAACCTCAAGTTAGTTCGAAGGCAGGCACGCAAGTTGCTATTAAAAATTAACTTTTGGGTACAAAAATACAGCAAAAGAACCTTTGTCACTTTATTGAAATTTGAACCAGAAAGCAATGTGTAGAGCTTAAAATTTTTCGTAGTAAATTGTGACTGGCCAATAAAGTTCGCCTTATCACTGTTGTTAATTTTCCAGCAGTGTGTGTTGGTGGCGTATTGTCAAATCAACAAGTGGCAATAATGATTTGAAACGGCAAAAATGAAGGTTGTGTTACCGGAATTGATGTAGATTTACGGCAGGTCTGGCGTAAAGCGATTAACCAATTAAATAATTACAAATTGATGAATTAATTGGCCGTCTTTTAATGGGAACTATTTGTGTCAAATTTCACATGTTCGGCTCGGTGGCATTTGGCGTCTTGTCGCAAATAGAATCATTTCAGGCATAGAGAGAGCATTTAAATCTTGGACAAATTAACTCGTTTTGCCATAGATGTTGACGGTATGTTAAGGAATACAAATTGAGTTGTGCAATAATTAGCCATTTTATATACCAGAGGAATGAAACATTCGATCGCTGGCAAAGGAGCCGCTCGTATTTTAAATAATTAGTCGGAAAGGAAAAATGGCATAGTATTGCGGTTGTGTCTCTGGAAACTATTGATTTACAGCCACAACATTCCCACGAGAGTTATGGATTTTTAACTTTATGGAAGAAACGACTCAAACTCGTTTATACTACTGCATGAAATTTTAGCTGTGTGTCCAACGACTTGCGAAATCGCCGAGCTTTTAATTAATTTTTCTAGGAATCGTGTCACATAAACTTTTCCTCGATCCTAATTACCGGCGACCAATTAACGCAAATATTTTCTTATTGCGAGGAAATTTAATGATATTGGCCAATTTGAATCGCTACTTCATGTCAAATAATAATCTTTGACCGGGATTGACGCGTAATTAATAACATTTTTTCTAATGATCGGATAATTGCAGCAATAATTGCAAAAACAACTTTGGTTCTAGTTCCAGTGTCATTAATAACGGTGAGCTCAAAAAGTCCTTCGATGTGTCCTTTTTTACCGCGGCTCCAATCAGTGTACTGTATTAAAAATGCCACTTTATTGTTACTTTCTAATTCAACACCAATTTCCAACAATTACAGCGGAATTAAAAATTGACCAAAATTACTTGCGGACAGCTTGCGAAATGCCTGTTTGAGGGCCTGGGTCATTAGCTCGAGATGGGCGCACACCCATTTGCCCAATTTCCAAATCAAAAACGGACCGCTTCATGTTTTATTCAAGCATTTTTTTTGGAAAGTATTGTGTTTCTCTTCAAAAATACAAACTTATTTGTAGTAAATTTGTGATGTTTCAGTGTTGAAGTGATTTTGCTCGTTTTTGAGCTAGAAAAATGGTAATGAAGCAATTAATGGCCATAAATGTGTGATTACATTTATTAATTATGGGTATTAATTTCGTTTTATTAATAATACTTAAGTTATTCAGTTATCAACGGATTTAGCGTAATTTAGTTTTTCTTCAAAATCCATTGTATAAATCATTTTTGGCGACGTAAATCACTGGAACAAATAAACTGCCACAGTCGGCAATAAAATAAATCAAAGTCCGATTGCTGCAAATTTATTTGATCCGTGCTGTATGTATTAATAATTATGCGAAAATTAATCAACGTTTCCGCAAATAATAAATCGCCGCTGTTGCCGTTATGCTCACTAATTTTCCCGACATTAGATATTCTCAAATAAATTCGATGTTGGTGACAGTGAAGTGGGCAAATCGAGCGCTTCCACACATTCGTTCCGATAAAATATTCAAATGTTCCCACATATTAGGTCGTATGTAAAAATTGAATTTATGTGGCTTTACATCAATCAAATGAGCGATAAGCCGCCGAAATGAATTGTGTTACAAGTTGGAATATTCGATGAGTTTATCGAATGATACAAGTCGATAAGATCTTTCAATGCTGCTGAAATATAATAGAGTGTTGCCATTAACAAGGTGTTTATTGATGGATATCTTGTGACAATTGTCTGGATACAGCGTTATGGCTAATTTACATCATTAAGGCTGCGTGCAATCACAGGCGCACCTACGGAATTATTCAAGCTAGCCCTTTTTGAGGGCACGAAATTAAATGAACGATATTTTGTTTAACTGAAATCGTTTTAGCTATCTAACTGTCTGTTACTAAATTTTGGTAAAAAATTACTAAAACTTGCAGTTTGCTAGAAATTAATTGCTGAATTAATCACTGAAAACTGAAAATTACCGATTTGATGCAAAATGTTTAACACATTCGCATAAAAAACTCTTAACGTCAGATGCTTCTATTAAAAATTATTCAGCAGTTTGTCAACGAACAAATCAAGAAAAAACACCAAAAATGGTGACTTACTCCTGGCTTTGTTTATTTAGGTAGGTATGTCTGGAAGTCGAAAAAAATTCCATAATTTTATTTTTGGTATTTTAAACAGTGTTACTTAAAATGGAGAATAATTTGAGAAGAACAGAGTTATTAAATTTTTTTTGAGAAATGTTTTGTTTTATAGTCTATTTCCTATAGTTTTGTTCTCTTTTTGGGATTGTCTTGAAAATCTATAAATTTTATTTTTGAATTGTTTTTGTAATTTTTTTTGGTTCGTTTTTAAAACAACCAAAATTTTAATCAAAGATTTTAGTGTACCTACCTAATAATTCTAATCATGTCTCAAATGTTTCTTCGATTTCGATTTTATAAGGCAACAGTTATTGTTTTGTAACAGAAATAATGTTATTTGAATTTTTTCTTCCATCCTTTACAAATCAACTGAAAATGTCTCGTCTGATTGTTAAGTCAACAAAGCTTTGTTAATTAATTTAATTCAGATCGTTTTTCTGTAAACGGGAATATTTTCTAATAATTTTGTTTAAACCTAAACTAATGTAATTGGCGCAGTCGGTAGGTTAGAGACATATTTGTGGCGAAAATTCAAGTCAGTCGTGATAAAAATTGATTTTTTTTCAATTCTTATTATTAATTATTATTAACACTCTTAAAATAATAGTTTTATTAAGAGGATGCATAAAATGAATTAAAAAAATGAATAAAATGACAACGCTTTTTTCTCTAATTTTTTTTGTTGTGGTTGCGAGTGTGGAATAGAATAAAACAATGAATTTTTGGCAACGTTTCGAAACTTTAAGTATTTTTTCTTCAAGCCTCAAATTCTGCTTACTGAACACTATAAATATAATCATTTCAAGATGAAATTTGCTTTTATTTAGTTATATCACAAAGAGCTCTTGTCGGCTTTTCTTTTATAGAAATAAGAGGTACGTATGTAATTAAGAAAAATAAAAAATGTAACTAGATCATGTCTAGTTTCTTTTGTTGTTTTCTAGGTGCTTATATCTTCTATTTTATATCTTTTCGTCTTTTTTAGTATAAAAGCAGGAAAGAAAATATTTACAGAGTAAAAACGTTTTATAAGAAGTATAAGCACCTTTACAGTTTAATTTCTCTTTTACATACTCTTTTGTCTATAAATTTGCGTAGAAAATTTTTCAAATTTTGGCCATAATTTCTTCTAGTTCGTTATTTCCACAATTTTTTTATTATAGTCCGACTAGTTTTACTATTTTTAGTTCGATCTCTATCCATTTTTATATAAACTAAGTTAATTGGCGCAGTCGGTAGGTTTTCAAAATTTGGAAAATCTGTTTGATGATAATACGAAATACTTATGCAAATAAGAAAAGTAACATATGTAACTAAATCAGGCTCATAACAAAAAACGTTGTTTTTTGTTGTTTTCTATATACTTATAAATTTCGCAAATACACTTTTACTTCGCTTTCTGAATTTTGTTGATAAATTTGGTTCATTAAACAAAATCTGCCTCCAGCTTGTTGAAACGTGTCATACTCCAAGTCTTCCTCCTACTTGACATCTTTATCAAGTGTCAAAAAACTAGTTTTAGCCCGACCTAGATCCAAAGTTGTCGTTCAAAAGGCCAAGAGGCGTCACCAATAAATAAACAACAATAATTAAAATTCTTTTATTTGCAATTCATATCACCGACAAACACTTCTGAAATCCACCTTATCAATAAATCAATGCCTCACAACATTAAACATTCACACCACATTGATTTATCCCTATAAATGATTCAGGCCGAGTTTAAAATAGCCAGAAAGTTAAGAGAATTTGAAAGTAACCCCACCGTAACAAATTTGATTTAAATATTTTCCCCAAGAGTTCATTAAGTCCACGATCTTAATCACATAATGGGCGTAACGCGTTGCTGTTGAACTTTTTCTTCTCGGCTGTTCAAACAAATAATTCTGTTGCAGAAAAGTGTTTATCGTTGGAGAGGCCGTCGGGCGGCGGCAAGGGCAAGAAGATGAGGAAACCGAGAACAATCTATTCAAGTCTTCAGCTCCAACAGTTGAACCGGCGGTTTCAAAGAACGCAGTACCTGGCCTTGCCCGAAAGGGCCGAATTAGCAGCCAGTTTAGGTTTAACGCAAACCCAGGTCAGTGTCTGATTCCTTACCAGATTAAATTATTAATGCAGAACAAAGCGGTCAATTTGTTTGTTTGAGACAGAAAAGCGCAATCTGCGGCTCCTGGCTCCTTTGACTTTCGCCGATTTTACCTGAATTCGTCGGTAATTAGAATGACAGTAAAGATAAGACGGTTCTTATCGAATTATAATTAGTAGTTTTACGACAGATAACCACTTTTACAACTACCGGTCGCGTTGGACACCTGAATATGACGAAAAGTTTCGATAAAATTAATATTGTGATAAAAATACTTTGGTGAGGTGGGTCTGATAAAAGCGAGGAGGAAGTCGCTTTTTGACAAATTGCTTGTTTGCTAGTTCGCACGTATGCTAATTGTGCGACTTCGCCGAATTCTGGCGAACAATAAACGGATTTATGTGATTGCGTTAGTGTTGTGCATGAATTAGTTTTATTGCGCGAAATCAAGGTTTAAAGTTTAGACGGGATTATTCATTGGTGACGCACTGGCGCCTATAGCTTTGAAAAATACTCTGATATTTTGTGATATCAATTTCTAACCGAAGTTAAATGTGCAAAATGGAATTTGTAATAAAAAATTCATAAATGTATAAAATAAATAAATAAAAAAATAAATGGTGCATTATTATTAAGTTATTACTTATTACTTTACTTCGTCTAGACTTTACTCTAATTTAAAAAAAACGTCAAAAAATCGTATAAAGTCTAATGAGAAAGCATTGTTTTTTCTACATTAATCATATTAAATATTTTTCAGATTAATTTTTTGGTTTGTTTCCGATTTAGAACATTTTTCA
The DNA here is from genome assembly GCF_031307605.1 of Tribolium castaneum. NCBI lineage: Eukaryota > Metazoa > Arthropoda > Insecta > Coleoptera > Tenebrionidae > Tribolium > Tribolium castaneum. Next base: position 24,176,825 of record NC_087396.1, on the reverse strand, counting down.
CTAATTTCTTGTGAACAATACCATTTAGTTAATTTGCCATCCATTTAAAAAAAAATCGCTTTCTTGTACATTTCACTAGAATATTGCCCGATGTTATAGTTCGTTTCGCCAAAAGTGTATGTTACAACAAATTACAAGACGGCTGCTTCACGTGCAGGTGCACCAACCAACAAATAAAAAACAGTCACGTGACTATTTCCAACCAATCGTTGCGCCGAATTCTTCTTGTTTTTGATCCTTATCTCTGCAAAGTCTATCTCGATGATCGAACGAGTTAATTAAAAAGTCGCCCTTATTCAAACAAAAACGGATCATTGAATATGAAAATATGGCCTACTATGCTGGTAGTTGCCGGCAATTAACCCAATGCGTAAAAATTGTTGATGGATGTTTGCTTGCATTTCCTTGCGGATGGCGCTATTAATTAAAGGTGGAAGTGGTACCGATTGACAATGGGATCGATCGGGTGCCCTGTGGGAAGCAATTTTTGTTCCTTTGTGCGAGTAGGCTCCTTAAGAATAATAAAAGAAAGGCCACAATAATAATATGTATCGAATTAATAATTGTAGGCATGAAATTCGAAATTGCGCTCGGTCCGTTGCCCAGGCAAATCTTGACAATCATTAATTGTTATTTTATTTAACGATGATAATCCGAAACGCGCTTGGTCTACTGCATTTTACAGTATGCTGCCAGGTGAATTAATGATGGCAAGAACAGTAGCGAGTTAATAAAAGAATAAGTAGATGAATGGAATCTCAAGTCTTCATTTGATTTCAATTTCCTTTTTTTATATGCGCTTGCTTTTGTTGTGGCAGTCACTCTAGCGAGGAGAATTTGACACAAATCTATTTTCCCACCTGCGGGACATTTTCTTCAAATATTTGCCAACCGATGGAAGGAGAAGTATTTCAGTAATCAGACATCTTGCCCCGCATCGAGAAAATTCACTTTAAATGTTAAATAGCATCCGGGTTTTTAGTTTAATGATCCTTCTTACATAATGGCTCGGTACTCTTGGATTTTATAGCGGGGCAATTAACATTTTTTTATTTATTTACTGTTTATGTTAGCAAATCGTAATTAGATCCATATTTTATAATATTAAAAGAAAAATTCAAAGTGCCGCTATCTTCCTTTAATCAACCTGTTATTACAAGGGATATTAATGTCATTATTCTTGCAGAGGAGCTTTGTTGTTCTTGCATCTGATGGAAACTTAAGTACTGTTGGGGAAATGAATGAAGTGCAGTTTCCATCAAGATAGCGCAAAATTATTAAACTCATTTTTCATCCCGCCTAATTAACAAATGCAAGCATTAGAAGCGCTACGATGGGCTAAGCACATTTACCGACAAAGTAACCGTTTGATTCTTCACTCGAGCTGATATTTCAAAAATACCGCTCGTAGACAAAAATTAAAACAGACTCTAAATCCGTGAATAATTTTTCATACTTCAATAATTACAATAAAAAATCACTCAACTCTTTCTGTTGGGAACCAAACTTTGGCCCATATCTCGAAAAGTGTTGGCTTTTGATGAAAAATAAGAATGTTTTCGGAATCGTCAGACAATTTTCTATAAGACAAACATACACTTATCTTGGTTCAATTAGTCATTTTGCCAAAAAAAGAACCGATGTTCAGAAATTTTTGGATTTATGACAAATTCAATTTTAATCAGTTTCTCTGACAGATATCTTAAGGACTGTCGCTCCTAGGCACAAAATTAAAACAAATTCGGAATCTGATATGAAAAGCTGAAGTACCAATTGTTTGAATTGTCTTACATCAAAATAAATACTTAATTAAAGCGAGCATCTCTAACTTCAACTGTGAAACCAAACTGTGACCAATAACTTAAAAAGTGTTAGCTGTAGAAAAAAAATAGAAAGAGTTTTGGAATCCTCACACAATTTTACGTAAGAAAAACTATAAGTTGGTGTGATTCTAGAACCGCAAAAAAATTAGAAGAGTTTGGTACTTAGCAAAAAAATTTTAACCAAGCTTCTTAAACTTTGGAATTATGATGGTTGGTAAACAAAAAATGGAAACGGATTCAGAATCTCTGAATAATTTTGCATAAAGCTCGAGTATTAATTATCAAGCTATTCATTTTCGATAAAAATAAATAAAAGGAACTAAACTTCACCAGTGAGAAATCTTTTTCAATTTTTTTAAGAAGTCCCAAAATTTGGGTTGTTTTAACTCTATTTTGCTTGATTAACTGAATTCAAGATTTGTATTTTCTGGTTTGGAAGAGTGAATATGTGGTCGCCGTAACGGTGGTGTCCGACTCCTCGACGTCCACTCGATCAAATTTATGGACGCCGTCGTCGGGGTGGCGTCCATAAAGAAGCAAGATTAGCACTTTCCTAATTGACCATTAGCGTACAACTGGGGCTGCATGGTTCATAAATTGTGTTCGTAATTAGTACAGACTGGCGCAGAAGTCGCGCGACAACACGGGGAAAAGGTGCCGCGTCTGGGGCAATTACTCTTTAATTGCGCTTCGAATTAATTCAATTATGTAAGCTAATTGCGGCTTGTTAACACGCCGATTCTTTTTTCAGGAGGAAAGCGCCGAATCTAACGGATTTTTCCCGTTTTCAGCGACGATTAAATCATTGTCGACGCTAAACTGTTTTTAATCCGACGTTTAGCGGCTTGTGAATTATTTAACGATTCGATGTTTATTTGAATTGATTATTACGGGCGGGTATAATTAGCTCTTGGACGAATGCCGCTTCCTTTAAACTTCATCATTTATAAATTCAAGGGACCCACGATTACTTATTTAGCACTCTGGGGACGTATACATTTGACACTAAATCAACGTTCGGTCGCTATTACAGAAATCAATTACTATGCACATTAAGCTGCCAATAAATTAGGCGTAATCTCGACTTTATGGCAAAAATTTGTTTTAATTTTAATATTAAAGCTTCACTGGGGCGTAAAATATAGATACGAGGATATGCTTTGCATTAATTACGATACCTTGCCGGAAATACCGTGGGTTAAATTTCAAGCAAACGTTGCTAAATTTTGCGTCCGTGTGGGGAAAAATCCCACCCCCTTTCGCCGAGTCAGGCTCCCAATAAATAGTGACTTGCAGGCAATAATTATTAAATAATGAATACTCTCGAGACGCATGATATATTCAACTCCTCCTTCTTTACGCATTTATTTCAATTTTATATTTATCGAGAGGAAACATGCATTCGCCCCAATACTTTATAAATTATAGCTTAATCGATACCGAACGGCGGTTCACAAGAAGCCAGCGTGAAATATATAAATAATTTAAGCCTAAAATATTGTGTTTTCTTTGGTGAATTCACCCCGACTTTGTGATTATCGAACGAGCGAAGGCGCTTTTTGGAAAAACTTGTCGCGAAAGTTTGTGTGGTCTGGGGCAGGTAATGAATCGATTCGGTCCCAACACATACGCTCATCAATCATTCAATTAGCGCTGGAATTATTTACATGGCTTGGGGATGGTGCTCGAAGTTGAGGCTGGGCTGGGTTTAAACTTAACTGGCACGATTCGATTTCATTACGATTTCAGACGCTGGCACGCAATGTGCTCCTCTTTGATCTCCAAATTTCAATAAATCAATAAATTTCAACAAAAAGATTCAGCATAAAAGCACCAAATGACCAAAGTTTTGTTAGAAATTGTTGGGACAAATAAAATAAAACAAATTAGTGACGACGTTTTGACACGTTGAGAGAAGGTAAAAACGTATTACCGTTAGTTGTTTGCAAATTTTATTAATTATTCGGTTAATGCAAATTGACGTGCTAACGTGCTTACTTTTGAAGAAGTTAATTGTAGTGAAAAAATCAAATAAAGTTTTGGCATGGTTTTGCAAAATAAGGCTCAAAAAAATTTCATGATTTCCAAAATTTTATTTTGGCTTGGAAAAAATGTGCTTGGAGTCGAAATTTTTGATTCTCGCTTAGTCGGAGTACAAAAGCGTCAACACCTGCCATTTTTTCCGTTTAGTTTTTTTATACATTGGCATAATATCGTCTGAAAAGCGTGCAAGATGGCGTCGTCCGCTTCAGCCAGTGATTTCTTTCAGTAAACCGGCCATTAGCTCCGTATAATTATTCCCCGTCCCGACACCACTAGTGGCCAGTGGCTCTAAAAGTCATAACAGATCAAACGCAAAAGCTATTATTACAAGGCCTGTGTTAAGTGAAGCACGCCATCATCCACTATCTAAAGACACACAATATTCGAGTAAAAAGTCAACAAACAGTTGGACCATTGAAACAACAACAGCACTGTGTGCTGTTCTCCAAGTTCAACCGGTGATTATCTATTGTAAAAATGTCAAAAGTGTGATCCAAAAATGAGATAGGGGCTAGAGATTAACCTGTGATTAGCACAGAACCGAGATATTGAGTGTGTCAGTGAACTTTGGTCGGGTTTTCGCTTTTTCGGTGCAGATCCTATCAATTAAAATGAGTCAACGTGTATAAATTATGGACATACGGAGGGTTCCGACACCATCCAGGCCGGGGTATTCAGCAGCGGCGCTCGTGGCAACGCGATGTACTAATTATAGGGAACTGAAAACCTTTGACATCTGACCTGATCCACTAACGAGCTATCGACGGGCGTTTTGTTACCAGAATTGCTTAACTATGAGTGCGTATGTGCGTTGGTTGCAAGGGAGGGCTCGCTCACATTTTACTTTTTAACTTTATTACTTACTTATTCGCTATTTGGTTTTGCTGTGGACACCCGGCTATTTTCCTCTTCGTTGGCCCAGTTTTGTCGTTCCGATCGTGTCTTGAAATAATTGAAGGGAATGCGTTTAATAGACAGGTGCTTTGAATTTGATCCGGGCTTCCGACGTGGAACAAGGCCAACAGTTTCATATTTAAGAAATATTGGAGGGAACAATTTTAATTTGTTCCCAGCAATTCGTGATGATGCAAATGAGGGAGCAATCAATTTTTTTCTTTGCGACTGAAATTTCAAATTAACCAAACACATATGTAAAAAGTATTTCTCATAGATTTAGTGTCAAATCTAATAAAAATTCAAGTTACTTAAATTATTTAAATAGATTTTATACAGTGCGATCAAAAATTTTTTGGATCAAGTCTGGCTATGAAATTTTGAGCGTATGTTGATTTCTTACGATTACTACATGCGACAATACTGGCGTTGGAGAAAATCGCAAGTAGCGCGTTTGACACTTTAACAGAAAAAAAGATAATCTAAAAGTTCAGATATTTGTAATCACTATATACAGGGTGTAAGGGAATAGCTTAGCAAAGTTTCGTAAGTGAATTGTCATGAGCAGATGAGTTAAAAACTCTTGTATCATTTTTTCCAAAAAGTGCGTACTTTCTTCAGAAATTTTTATTAACCCACCTGTTGACAGCCACTGTGTGGCTTATGTTAGTTTATTAGCAGTTGTTAATTTTTTTCCATTAAACAAAGTGGAGATGGTGGCGCATGGGCGTTTTGGGAATTTTTATAATTTGTGATCAATATGTTCATTTGTGTGGAAGGTTCAAATCCCGGTCCTGGCAAAAAAATTTTGTTTTTTTTTTTTTCATAAAATTTAATAACAGACAAATTGAAATAGAAGAATAACGTGGTGGATCAAGAAGTTAGTTAATCTCTGATGTTTGGTCGATGATTGGTCGATTTTTATAATTTTAGTTCAGCGGTTCTCAAAATTTGGGACTTTATTTTCAGAACGATTTTTTGGGAAAACCATGCATTATTTATTTACATAAATTTTACTTAATCGATTTGTAAACTTTAAACTTTTGCTAAACCATATACCTATTAAAATTTAATAGTAATTGTCAATCACCCTAACAGTAACAGCTATTATAGTGATATCTATGTAAAAAAATACTTCTTCTAATAGAAAAATAACAGCTGGTAGTTTTAATAAAAAATACCCCACAAAATAGTTTGTAGTAGTAGTAATAGAAATTTTTTTCCGAGTATTAGTTTTTCTTTTTTCTGTGAGTGTAGTAGTTGCGTTTGTTGGTGCAGTGTTTGTTTTTTGAGGAATCAATCGGTCGCCGATTGATTAATCCGTCATGACAGTGCCGACTACCGGAAAATTGCATATTTTGCCTTTGAAAAATTACGAGCAAACATAATAAAACGTATTTTCAGCGTTTAATAACGATAATTATCGGAATTTATTATAATATTTTCTTTGGTAACGTGTAATTTCGTTGTGGGATATATCAGATTCGAATCGCAGCCGTGCGGGAGATTAATGGTCGAGGATGGTCCCAGAACGCATCTGGTCGGCTGGAAACTCGTTTTGTTGCAATTAAAAAGGCATAAAAGTATATTTTTCTTTTTTCCAACCATGATCTGTAAAGTAATAAAACAACAGTTTTATCTATTGCGCGCTGTTATAGTCAAATCCGAATGCAATAAGGGCGCCCGATTGCAATCGTGTTTTGCACCGACCACAAAATTAATCTCTGCAAAAAAACACTAGGGAAATAAAATACCTGGTCTCACGCTTTACGCCCAATTAGTCTTCGCTTACTTTCTTCGACATTTTCCTCGTGGCCGGCGCAAGAAGTGGATAATAAAAAAAACGCGGTAATAAATAAAATTAGATGTGTTATTAAAGAAATTAATGATTCGTTAACCTTTGCAAGTAAGTCCAAAAGGAAATGTTGAGTCGTTCACCTACTGGAAATTAGGGACGTGCTTTTACTTAAATCGTTAACATTTTCTTTCACAAATTTTAATTAAGCCCTTTTAATGTGAAATGTCGGTGTCTTCGCTGCGCAACTGACATGTCTTAAAATTCCATTTTTCTTAATTACCAAGTCCGGAACCGTAACATTTACTAATTGAACTTGTCATGGGGGAAACCCAGAGTTCCGATCTACGAAATACCAATTAATGTTTTTTTCGGCTTTGGAACTCTTCAATAGAAATTCTATTGCATATTGTTTCATGGATAAACACAAGGGCGGTACCGAAATGATTTAGCTTCCATTAAACAATAAAACTACCACCACACATGTTGCATCACTTAATTAAAAGCTCTCGGCTCTTATCAAAGTCATTTGGTTTGAAAGCGACCAAAATAATCGGCGGAGATAATTTGTTTCCAGCTCAGTTTCTTTTATTAGAAATGGGCTCAAAGCAATGAGTTTTCAAAAATGCAATCATATCTTGCCCAAATTAATCCAATTTATAAGATGATATCTAGCGGTTTTAAAAAAAATAACAAGTTAGTACTTATACCAATTATAAAAAAAAAGTTTTGCTTTGAAGAAGTTGAGAAGTTTATTTATACATACATTTTGAAAAATCTAAGCTAAATCTTGTCAAATGATTAAGAAATCCAAAGCCAGTAAACTTAATTCTTCTTCATCTTCTTTTTCTTCTTATTATTATTATTATTATTATTATTATTATTATTATTATTATTATTATTATTATTATTATTATTATTATTATTATTATTATTATTATTATTATTATTATTATTATTATTATTAATATTTTATTATTATTATTAAAGATTCAAAAACAGAGATCCCGTCGCGGCGATCAAATTAAAATAGTTCTTACTTGTTCTTTTGCTGTTTTGTTATAACTTTTTTTCTCTAATATTGTTAGATATATACTTGTGTACTTAAATCGAATTTAATTAAATAATTAAGTGTGAATTATTTTAAACCGGCATGTATGATGAAAGTAATTCATTTATTTCATGGTACTTGATTTCAATGCAAAATAGTTTCGAAGTAAAAAAACTGAAGAGCCAAATGAAATTTCTTTCAGGGAACAGCGTGTGAGTGAAACAATTTGCAAATTTTCCTAGTATGTGCTATTCCACGAGCTTAACATACATAATGTGACAACCAACATGACATTGTCGAATAAAACAACATGTTCTAATTGCCACCATGCCTAATGTATTCCGTACAGCACTCGATTAAAATTCATGAAAATAGCCACACACACCGTACTACGGCTGAACTGGGACAAGTGACCTTTCTGGTAGGCAATCCGTTCGGTAGATCCTCTGCTTAATAGAGCAAAGAGTCAGAGGAAGCGACCGAGTTCCGTCTTTGTACTTTCATCGAAGCCCATATATAAAATATGAGGTTTTTTCCTCCGCAATTACCATAAAATCACATATTAATCAAAAGCAAAAACGGTTTAAAACATCATCCAAGGTAATTAAAACGAGTTTTATGACGTTGGCATACACATGCAGATTTCTACAACACTTATACACCTAATACTCTCCTTCCTGCGGCTCGCGATCATTAATTATGTCAATTAATGTAATTTGGCATAAATAGAAAATAAACACAGGTGACAGCTGTGTGGCTTGCCTTTATGTCTGAATGATTCATGTTTTGAGGAATTCCTTGTTCTTTTTTCCCTCGACGCGATTTGTTTATAAATCAAAGTAATTAGATTTATAACGCGTTGCTGCTGTTTAATCACCGGTGACTTCGATGCGAGACCAAGACCCTAACGAATTTTCCTCGGGAAAAAATCATAAATTAACTCGACGAGATAAAACCGTTCGTGACACTTATAATTACAGCTTTATCAAAACTTGAGTTTGAACAATTAGACAGCTAAATTACAACGTACACACTTTCTGGTATCAATGAGAAACGAGACACACTTTTCTGGAAACGTGTTATAACTTTTCTGATTTATTACCTATTCATATGTAAACGGCCATTCCATTTTAACGGACGGGACACTTTTAATTTTCAGTTTTATAATTTTAAAATTTGAAATACGAGCAGGAAAAAGAAGTGCAAACTGATGACGGACGGGACACCAAAAACACTTCGCATTTTTATTGTTATAAGATTCTGTTAACTTAAAAGGCCTTAATTCCAACAACTATTTTTGAAGTAATGGGTGGAACTTTTTTTTACACATGACGGACGGGACAAAATTAAGACAGGTTTATTTATTAAAGAACTTTAACAACATAAAATTAGACAAAATAAGAACAACATTTTCTGTTTGCGATAACGGACGGGACAGCAAAAGTTAAATGACTCTTTTGTCGCAAAAACCGAATCGTGTATTTTGAAGGAAAACATTCTAAAATAATTTTGAAGTTCGGTGTAGGTAAAATAATTATTGATCTCGTGAGTTATGGCTTTATTCTCGTCTCGTGACGATTGATGATCTTGCAAACGCAAGAAATAAGTCGCAGTGTTAAATATTCTGTTTCTTCATCTCATCATCATAATATACGGCCTTCTTTGTAAGTTATACGGGTGCCACACGCGATCTAGTTACGTGAATATTAACTAACTAGCTGCATCCAGCGCAAAATACGAACGTCTGGAATAAATTAGAAAAAATATTTCTGTTAACAGTAGTGGAAAAAAAACTAGTTTTGGGCTAGACGATATTTTATGCATGCTTGATTAAAAGGATAATTATGTGTTGGCCAGTTATGTGTAAATTTTCGGGTTGTGAACGTCGCTTTAGGTGCATTTCTGCTTAAATTAGGCGCTATCTAAGCGCATCTGTTTGAATATTTCAGCATGGCCTGGGGTGAAAAATCTTTTGGCGATAACAAAACTATGGCCAAGTTTGAATAAATTTCCAGTGGTGACGCAACGTTGGAGGCTTTAAAACCCAATTTCCACAACGTATAAACAGTAGTTTAGTCCCCATGTTCAGTAAAGTGTATCGCTTAATTACGTACCGAATAACAAATCATTTCATTTTTTACGGTGGATGATAAAATGACAATAAAATGTTTTTTCAATCGCGAGGAAATGACGACAAAACACGTTTCAAAACCCATTTTCTATTATTCGGAGCCAAGGCCTGTTCTGTTGTAAACAGGAGACCTTGATGTCGCCTAGTGGATGTTTCGCAGAACAGAACCCTCAAACTTTCAGCTCGGAGTGTACAAGTTTTGGTGTAGAGTGTACTTCACCGCCCATATTGCTTGCATAACCTCACGAGTTGGAAGAGAAAAGAATAATTCAGGAACGCCCATTGGACATGTATACCTCGCATCGATTTATAACAGGCAAAAATGTACTTTAAAATCCGGACGAGTTGGGGCCGGAGTCGGATCCAGACGGTTTTCACGCACGAGACGTTTATATTTTGAGGTTTGGAAATTGCTTTTGGGCAAACACTGCCTACAAGTCTGGGGAAAAGAAACGAGATGCCACCCGGGCCACGTACGATTAAATTCTAGCGAATGACCCGCATCCAAAAACAATCATTTTGAGATTCATGTAACGGTTTTAATGGGAAACAACTTTATCTTCACTCGATGCTTACCTACTACAGCTTTAAAACCAAGCTAGAATTTATGCCGCAATAAAACTCAATACATTCTTGCGACTACTTCTTCCAACTCACAGATTCTATGAACGTGTCTGTTTCTGCCAGGGAATGGTTTAGCAAATATTCGAAAATGCATTGTTCAGAAATTCAGGTTCCAAATTTTGAGAACCACTGAACTAGAATGATAAAAATTAGCGTAAACGTTAAAATTATTGACAAAGCAGAGGTAAATTGCCTTCTTGGTTTACTCCATGATTTTTTTATTTCAATTTGTGTTTTGTTATAAATTTTCCGAAAAAAAAAACAAAAAATTATTATATCAGGACTGGGGTTCGAACCCATGCTAGCCCCAATTTTGAAAAATTTTCAAAACGTCTATGCTTCACTATGTTCATTTTTTTAAGAAAAAAATTAACTGCTAAAAAATACCATAAACCACACAGTGGTTAATATTTTTTTAAGAAAGTGTGCACAGAAGAAACTGCTTATAAACTATCATAAAGCACACAGTGGGAAAAAAGTAATATCGTGTATTTTTGGCCACTTTGTTGCTCGGTTTTCAGTTACAGTTTAGTTAATTTTCTTCGTGGGAGCGTACTGGAGGGTTGATGTAATTAAGGCTTTCCCAAGCCCGAAAATAATTAGCTTAGTAACTCATTTAGGCCAGGAATATTTCAATCGTTCTGGTGGGAAACTCGCTAAGTTGGTAACATGATTAACTGGAAGGCGGACTGACTCTTGTAATGGTTTTATATACCTTCTCATTAATTTTAGTTAATTTGTTTTTCGATCGATCTCGGTCGTCTATTCTTTTATAACACGTCTTTTACTCCAAACTGTAAAAGCTCTCCCGTCGTAAATAATCTTCCCAACCGACACCTGTCCCATCGTAAAACAATAAAAACTTTCTAACTCGGCGACCAATTAGCGGAAAATACAATGCCGCGAAAATGTGAAAATTTAATGGACACAACGTCGACATTTCCACCCATGAATAATGGAGCTTTCCCGGGCACGGGATTAAGACGTCGCGGCATCGAGAATAATTTATATTGACAAATGAGGTGTCAGTGCTGCCACTACAAATGTCGAATACAAATGTTACACCAATGCCTCATTTGCAATTCGAAACGCATCGGCTTTCTGGGCTAGTTTTTGTCCAGCGATCCAATGGGCAAAAAAGCGACCATCGCGGGTTCGTCCACCTCTCAATTAAAGGAACACCACACGAAAAGTCACTTTTGACCAACTTCCGGACACTATAAGCGAAATCAAACGCAAGATCTAGGATAATGCTGGAATGTACTTGCTGTCATACCTACAGTTTACATGGTCTAAGATTGGATTTTCTTAAAATAAATAACATTTAATAATGTGATTTCAAAAACTGCTATTTATACAGGGTGGCCCGGCTCAGCTCCCGTCTTTTGTAACTCGCTTATTAGTAAAGTTGGACTTTTAGTATTTTTAATGGTCAAGACCTTCCTTTATAAAAATGAAAAAAAAAATTTTTTTAAATTCAATCTAGCAAAGTTTTATGGACTTTTCTATGGATTTACAACCCTCTGGAGTTACAAATGGTAGAAAAAAATTAATTGGTTCGATTTTTAGAATTTTGATTTTTCCAATTTTTGTTGCGATTTTGGTCGATTCTGGGGACCCGGAACATTTAGCGAGCAATAGCTCCGGAACTATTAGAGATAACCCCATGAAGTGTATTATCGTTGGAAAGCTCTTTAAATTATCTATTTTTCCCAAAAAAAATTATTGTTCTTCGACTAATAGTTTTCGAACAAATTGCTGCTAAATGCAAAAATTGGTAAAATTTTAAAAAATTCATAACTAAAAAACTATTGGGAATTTGGCAATTTTCTTGATGCCAATCGATTCCCCGGATCATTTTGCATAGGTATGGATCAAAACAGTTCCCCTTTTTAGAATAGTTTAGCCGTAAATGAGAAAATAAAAAAAAATTAAAAAAAGTTAACACCCCCCCCCCTTAAAATCGGTCAATTTTTAAAGTGTCTCAAAATCAAATGAAACCTATTCTATCTTGTAGATTTTGATGTGCTCTTTACGATGGAACAAACCGTTTTCTTCTAGCTCTTTTAGTTTGGCCGTAATCGGCGTTTGAAAATTGAAAATTTTTTTGCGAGATATCGCCTTAAGTCCTATGCCATTTTGTAGAGCTTTTTATTCAGGTTGTTCTCGATTTTTCCGTTTTTCGATAACTCTAATAGTTTGGCCGTAATTGGCGGTTGAATATTGAAAAAAAGCGAAAATGGAAACTTTTTTTGGCGTTTTTCTCGGAAACTGTAAGACTTAGAGCAACGAACAAAAAAACATCTGATAGCGCTTAATTTTATCTATTTTTTCGACCAAACCCGGAGCCGCTTCGGGCAACGGTTCCGGCTACAGAGGCGATCAAAGTTTTTCACTAAAAAAATTCATAAAAAAAAACTAAAAGTCGTAGAGCAATGCAGTTTGTTGGGTTGAATTCTACGGCTCATTTCACATAATATATCAATTTTTCACAAGAATTAAAAATTTAAAAATTTTTGCCTAAATTTAGGGTAGCCATTTGTCATAGTGAAAAATTTTACTCATTAAAAAAATTCATAACTCGAAAACTAAAAGTCGCAGAGCAATGCGGTTTGTTCCATTGAATTCAGCGGCTCATTTTCTGTATTATACCAACTTTTCACGAGATTTAAAATTTTCAATTTTTTTGCTAAAATTTCCTGAGTAAAACCTTAAAAGAGGTGAAAAAAAATTTTTTTTAAACTCACTCCAGTAAATTTTTATGGACTTCTACATGTCTTAACAACCCACAAATGTTGTTAAAAGTCCATAAAAAGTCCATCTGTTCGATTTTTTGATGTTTGATTTTTTCAATTTTCGTCGCAATTTTTGTCGATTTTGGGTACCCGGAACATTTGTTGAGCAATAGCTCCGGAACTATCAGAGATAGCCCCATGAAGTTTATTATCGTTGGAAAGCCTTTTGAATTATCTATTTTTTTCAAAAAAAAAATATTGTTCTCCGACTAATAGTTTTTGAGCACATTGCAGATAAATGCAAAAATTGGTAAAATTTTAAAAAATTTATAACTAAAAAACTATTGGGAATTTGGCGAATTTCTTGATTCCAATCGATTCCCTGGATCATTTTACTTACGTTAAAATAGTTGCACTTTTTCGAATAGTTTTGCCGTAATTGGGAAAACCAAACATTGAATTTGTTACTTTTTGCCACTAAAAGAAAAGGGATGTAGGAGATCCTCTGTGTAAAACTTCCCGGTGCAGTCTAGGTCAGCTAATTGCCTGTCTCGTCCGTTACTCACATCCGATTTGGCCTAATGGCATCGTCCCTCAATGAAAAAGAAAATACAAATTCAAATGGTATTTATATTAGCCGCGTTGCAATCTGTCGCCGTTTCCGCTTTATTAAGCAGGATATAGGCGGCAGCAGGCTCTTCCGGTACGTCATGCCCGTATATTCCGTCAATTCGCTGAAGCGAAGTTGGGTGCGGGTTTTGTGCTTCCAGAGCGAAGAAAGGACGGACATGTGTGAAGTGAAGATCGACGATCTGACCGTTCGTTGTCTTGAATTCGTAAATTATTCACAGGGCGATTATAAGCCAGTTAAGGGACATTAAAAAGCGATTAATTGCTAAATGAAATATGAGAGACTAGGTAAATCCGCCGATAGTTGTTATGTAAGTTCGAGGCTCGATAATTACACGAGAGGCGAACATGACGCAAAATATTGTGTTTTTGTACTTAGTTTCTCACACGAATGACATCTCAAGATGGATGTGCAGCACTTCCGGTGGTCACACTCCTTGACTCGAAACGAAAAAAGGTCATTACTTGCAGCTTTCATGAAACGCTGATTTTTCACGTGTGCGCTGTATTTCATATTTATAATTTTCCACATGGTTAGGCGACGCAAAAAACGGGTTTTCCCCGCCTGATTATTCGAAAATCTAGTTGATAATAACGGATTTTTTCCCTGATCCAGATCCTGATTCGTGTCGATTTATTTAATTCAGAAAAAACGCATTATTGCAGTGACTAATCCGCGACGTATTGCATAATTCCCATTCCTAATAAATGCACATTTATGCACTTTTTCATATCTCTTGATCTTGGTGGTGACCTTCGCAGCCAGTAGCCGGAGTTAATGTTGTTTTGTCCATTGTTTGCATGTAAAAAATACTTTATCAAAGCGATTTTTTCTAACTATAATAAAGGCTTGAGCAGGAACAGCACCGCGGGGATAACCCCGATCTTATCTGCCCTTCATGCGAATCATTCTCATAACCCAAAACCAACACCTGAAAGGATTTCATTGAGAACTGCAAACGCACCACAGGTGAATTTCAATTTAAACATATTAAAATATTAAGAATGTGTAAAGAAATGTGCCAAAAAAAATTCTCTCAATCGTTAGCGGATATGTGCCATATAAAGTATCACCTTTACTCCTAATAACGTAGTCTAATATCATTAACTACTGTGTTCAGTTGAATTATTGTTGGTCCTTGGTGTGATTTTTTCTTTGAAGAAAATTAATTTTTTAAATGTCAAGACTAAAAATTAAAAACTAAAGCTTCGATTAGGTGTAGCAATACCGCAGTATTTCGACAGATATGTTTTTTAATTAAAATAATTTCAAGGTAATCTAATTAATTTTCGAGCAATGTTATTCTCAAAGTCCAGGTTCAGTTTTCCCATTTTTAAGTACGAGTAGGTAAAAACAAACAAATTGCATGTCATCTTGCGGTTTTTTTATTTTTCGATGCAATAATTACGCCCTCGAAACCTTCAACTGCATAAACACACAATTTTCTCTTCGCATGGCTGTTTACTCTACAAACAACCATCGACGTTTTTTTGTAAAAAGTTGTCACCTTTGCGCTCTTTTCCACCACAACACACACTCGGAATCGGAAATGTCTTGGACGTATCCGTCCGTGCCTGCATTCCGCATTTTATTTCTTGTTTTATCAAACAATAAAAATTAGATTGGGATCTTCATTGTTTGTGGGTTTCAAACATTCCCTGATTAAAAACAATAAACGAATTCTTGGAAAAAATGTCTCGAGCAAAAAAAACATCGCGTCGTTAATTAAAAATTATGATCAAATCGCCCGGAGCGGCCCCAACAAAGCGCGTTACTCACTTTTAGCCGATGACGAAACCGATGATTGATCGAATGAAAATTTGAATTTGAGAAATAAAAGGAGCCGCAGGCTCGGATGGAGAGTTTCCTCCGGAGAGCATTTCCGCCGTTCCCAAGCCGCTGCGCCAACTTTCGACAAGAAGTGACATCGACTTCCGCGCGTATTGTTTGATTTGTCGCGAGGTAATTAATTGAGTGTGTTGGGCGAATGTGTTTTTGTTCGACGAGCTGATGGGCATCAAAGCGGCGCGTTCTGCATAGTGGGGCTTACCTACCATGTGTGCAACTGTAAAAATGCAACTAATACAGAGACTGCCAACTCTGAAATTTCCTGTTACTGTCATAAAACGTCAATTCACGCTACGTGGAGCTTCGCTTTTAACGGAAAAACATACTTCACGTCGCATTATAATAATATAGTGCGGCGGATGGAACAGACACTCGCTGCCCAAGTCGCAGGGCACTGATATGTAAAGGAAACCCAAACATCGCAACAATTATTCATGTTTCTGTCCAAATATTAGCACCAAAATTATAAATAACACTGTTGCCATAAAAAAGTTTTTTTTTCAGTTCAAATCAGTTTTTTTCGGAATGAAATAGTCAAGTCATTTCGCTCCAAATATTTTTTAATTCAAGAAGAAAGTTATCTTACGGTTCATGTTTACGTCTTAAGTTATGTTACGCCCTTACGTTTACGTTCTTTTTCGTAAATTTATGCCATAATTACGTTGATTGAACGGCATTTACACATTTATTACGTTGTGGTCTTATGTTTACAATTTTGCGCCTTTATGTGCTTACTTTTTGCTGAATTATTTTCTTATTTTTCCCAAGTTTACGTGTTCTTACTATGTTTACGTCATATTTTATTTGTTTCTACTTTTTTAATAGGAAAATTGTCTCTAGCTAGGGACTTTGACCGTCTTTTGCATGTGTTTTAACACAAATTGTTTAATTTAATAAACATTACAAAGTATAATAATTCGCCTAAAACGCCCATGTTTTGCACAAATCATTTCAAAAGTCGGAAAAACACAAATCATAAAACAGCAAATTAGTACGAAAAAGCATTTTCTTTAGCACTTTTTCTACTTAAATACTCTAATTTTTTAAAAGCACCAAGTCAAGATAAAAAAGATATTGTTTTGGAAATTTCTATGCGTGTAAGTTGAATTTTCTGTACGAAATTTACATATCTTGAGAAATTCTAAATAAAAAATTAAACTTCAATGATAAAATGCTATTGTTTTTACCCCTTTTAGGATTTTTTGCACTTTTTGGACTCAGAAACCCAAGATTTTTGGTGAATTCTGTTACACATTTTTCGGAAGATTTTTAAATATACGTATTTTTTTATCTTTTAGCCAAAAATATTAAAACATATCCAAACCATCGTCAAATTTGCACGGTTTTTCAAGCATTTGTGCACGAAAACTACTAAATTAAGCTGACTATTGCATTATTTTTGAAGTGCATTTTTCAGTCAGAAACTCACTTATTTTGGGAAATTCAAAACCAAAAAAATATCAAATTGCGTCGAAAAAGACAATTTATTGTTTTTCTTTTTCAAAGCGTTTCAGCACTTTATCATCATTATTTATCAACTCATTGTTGTAAGTTTGCGTTTGCTATGATATTAACACGAATTCCAGTATTTTTTTCTGTTTATTTTCAAATTTTTTTACTTAGCAAAAAAATAGTTATTTTAAAGCTATTCTTCACTAAAATCAAGAAGAAATTTGCACCAAAAAACAAGGAATACATTGTTTAATTGTCAAGGAAGTTGTTATGACAAATTAATGAAAAGAAAAACTTGCATCCGTAGCTTTTACAAAGTGTGATTCATAATTAAATGCATTGAAGCAACGTGAAGTGACAGTTGTAATCGTCTGCGAAGTGGAAGTCAAGTTCTTACCACAAACCTTTCCAAATGACTGCAAATGACCATTTTGAACACATTTGAACTACAAAGTCAAAAAATGCGGAAAACATTTTTCACCGTCAATTTTTTTAAAAACTAGACATTTATGAATGAATTTGTGAACACAAAAACCACGTTAATGTATTCGAGCAAATCAGGAATTGATTATACTTGTATTAAACGTGAAATTAACATATAAATTTAAATAATTAAAAAGCAATCTTTCTAATTGGAGCAGCGTAGCGTTTGACTTTATCATTTCGTTAATTGAGAGTGATGCCTGGCGATGCTATCTGCTGTTTGAAACGGTAATCCCTGTTAATCTTTTTTCCAAAGTGTTGGCTTAGTGGTCGTGTTCAATTGAGACCACCTGAACGTACGTCTTGAAATAATTGTTTTATCTTGCTAAACGGCCCATTAATAATCCATCAGCGGTGAAGATGATAAATCACTGTTCGAGGCTTTTGATGCAGAAGAAAGGGTTGTTGAGGGTTATTGCTGATCGATTGTTGCGACATGTAGCACGTGTTGCACCCTTCCCGCTGAGAAAATGGCCTTATTACGATCATTGCGGGTGATTATAAACGACGGCCCCTCTCCACTAACTATCCTTATTCAATCAAGACGGGCATTGTGCGCAGTACGGTCCTGTGTCATTATTATTACCCCATTGTGTCTCGGCCGCCGATGAAAAAACCAACTGGATACCTTGATCCTCAATGAATTTATTCGGTTCCTCATCAGGATAACTTGCCAAGATTTTTCTACGATCCCATTAACCAAAATTGATTCATATCTAACAGAGTCTGTGATCCAGATACAATCGCAGAATCAGTGTTTGTGAATTTCTAAATTACGCCTTGTTTCGCGGAATTCCACTTTTTACAACCATTATTAATCCTAATAATTTTCCTGTTACACTTTGCTCTAATTAATTGATGAAAATCCCATAAATCATTCGGAGAGGTGCACAATGACACCAACGCGTCTTTTTCGCAAGCAAGTGCGTTGGCAAAAGCGAGATGACCTAATAAATGTTAATTGAGGAGGATGCTGCGGCGGAAATTCGTCACAACTCGGTTAGGACCATTAATTCATTACATTACACGTCGTCTTCAAGGACTCACACCTGACCTAGACACGCTTCCAAAGCTGCTCAAAAATTGTGCAACACAATGCTGGGAGAGCGGTCGCTGTGTCTTATCTTGATCGCTGGAAAAATCATGTGAAATCAGAAATTTTTCGATTTGTTTCCTCGCGTGTCGTGCAAGTAGGTTTAGCGATTTTTTCGAAATTAATTTATAGGTAAACACCATGTATCAAGGAAGTTGCCTACAAAGACTGGAAACCTTGAAACCCATTAATTATGAAACTTTATTTTTTGCTTGGTACCTACACAATTAACGTTTCATAAGTATCAGTACCGGGTGATTACGTTCGTCATGTTAGTGTTGTGCACCTATCAAAAACGATAAGTGTAACAAACGTTTAATGCACCAGTGGCGTACCCTCTAATGCGCATTTTTCTAATTGCCACCAAACTTCCATATCGCCGTAAAAGCTCGTAAACAGTGACAGTACGAATTAAGCGTTGGGAAAGGACAAGGTTTATTAACGTTATGACATTTTATATTTGTTTTATTGCGAATGAAAACCGCTTTATCGGTTTAAAGTGCTCGTTAAGAAAAATAATAAAAATGTTGCGTGGAAAACACATAAAAACCGATACAAAATAAACACCAACGAGACAAGACCGCACTATCTGCCCCATTTTCACCAACTTAACTGAGACAAATGTCTATTCTTAAATAGTGGTAAAATCCATCGGAAAATTATTTTCAAAAAAACACGGTGTTATTTGGTGATAACTATTTAATCTGGTACCAGTTTCCAGTAATTCCCATGCAAAATACGGACGTTTGTTTGATTAAAATTGTGTTGTACTGGACACACAACAGGCTCTTTAATGGTTTTTGAGAACCGTATTTTTTATTTAAATTGCATCTCCGTGGCGCGTTTTATGGCTTTTTTTGAGCAGATACCAGCTTTAATTAAAGCATAAAACAATCCTAAAATTTCGGCAAAGCTCCTTTAATTAATTAACTCCTCTAATTAATTGGCCTAAACGGTCGTTATGTCTGAAAGAATGGTAAGAATTTGTAGCACAACGCTTGCTTGGAATAACTTCATTTCATCGTGACTTGTGTTTTTGGCCAGTATTTTACACGAAAATGAAGAAACTGGTGGATGTAACAACAAGATGATTAATGATGGACATGACTCGAATTTTCTTCGAGTGTAACATCTCAATCCGTTGGTTGTTTGAAAATTATTGGAAAGTGTTCAAACATATGTTGTTTGAAACGCATTGAACGTTCTGCAAACCGCGATAATACGTGAACCGTGTCGCTGCATTATTAAAAAAAAATAATAATGGAATAAAATCCGGTGGTGGTCCGGATCGATTAGCCGAGAAGCTGAAAAAACTTTTGCAACGGCAGCAATTAAAAAGCAATCAAGTTCCTTTTCGTCGTCTAATTTGAATACTCGTGAATGATATTAGACGTCCTACAAACGGGAATACCGTTCCCTCGTGCGAACGCCGCGTTATCTAGGCACAAAAATGCACGAAAAATTTTTTTCATTCGAGTGTACAACTACGCCTTAGGCCTTATTCCGTTTCCGCTTTACACATGGCAGAACACACATTACAAATGTTACATCGTGTCAAATCGCTAGGGAGCGGCAAACAGTCTCCCACGATTATGTAACGAGCCGCACACCGACTTGGTGCACAACTGTTATAAAACGATAAATCGTCCGAGAAGGCCAATTTTATGCGTTCAATAAAAGTCGTCGTTTTACCCTAAATTCGGATCGTAAATATGGGCGCGCTTCGACCGGAACGAGCGACTTTTTGTGATGGTTAAACGGTCGCTGGATGGCTAAGCTTACCCATGTTGAAAATTAATTCAATTGTTTTACAAATGATGACATGATTCATTTAGATGATGGGTTTTATGAAAGGGAAATGGGGCTGTTCTCATGGGACTGGGCGGGAAATGGACGCTGGGAAAACGCAACTGCCATAACACTAACACAGTTTTCACAGCTAACTCTAATCACTAGCAAAATTTTTTAAATTAACTACACGTAATTTTTGGTGTTGACCAAAAAAACAAGAAGACGGGAAGAACAGGAAAAAAATGGTAGAATATAAAATAAAAGAGAAAAATGGCAATGTGAAGGGAGAACAGAAAAATAAAAACATAAAAGACAACTTAGAGTTGTAAATAATACAAAGCATTTTGTAAAAAGAATTGGCCAGTCTACTGCAAAAATTTTCAAAAATCTTAAGTAGCTTGACTGCAATATTTCTTACTGTCTTACTGTCTCTGCCAATATTCTGAAATAAGTATGTACATTAACAAATGGCAGTGCATGTCGAAGACTAATTAAACAAATGTAAGGAGGAGTTCAGATCGCCCGATGCAGCAGCTGATGGCAGCAAACATCTCAATTCGGTTGTGTTCAGTTCCGCCAGTTGAATAATTCGAGAAAACATTAAAAAAGCCGCTTTTATCGGAGTCAGCGGCCCGACATAAACCATCTTTATCTAACCGAAGACGTGTAATTAAATTAATTAATTCCCTGAACTCCCATGTGAACGGGAAAAATGTCGGACAATTGATGGGACAGTGGAAAGTGTAAAAAAAATCTAGTGCAAAGTGTGTTCAACTTGTGAAGCCCGCAGCTTGAAGCCGCGGCCACTGTCACTCACATGAAGCGTTGCTTTTTACTCATTATAGAATAATAATTAAAAAAGAGTGAACGAGAGAGAGACAGTGATTACAAAACGCCACAATCTCCGCGATAATCTTGAAGACCTTGTAACATTTCCTTTGCTTCAACCTTTGCAGCCCGAGGGCATCGCGGACTCACGACTCGGAAAAAATTCGATTCAGCAGGATTTTGACGGTTGGGGCGTTTACAGTTACAGTTACAGCAGCAAATGTCATGTAGCCTTTGCCCGATTTGCCAATAAAAGGAGGCTAATAAAATTTAACGGGTGCTGTAATTCCAATTTATTGCGAGCTTTTGAACTTTGCGAATATTAATACCGTTTGTGCAAACAATTATTCGATTTGGTGTCTGTCTCGTTGATGTCAGTCACGAAATTAGCTTCTTCGATGAGGTAATAACAATGATTATGAGAATCCCAGTAGTTAATAATGGGTTTTATTTTAATATTGGGATTATTATGTTACTTTCTGCTTCATAAACTTTTTGACAAGGTCTTGAACCATCGGTGAGTTGTGCCTCCGGCGCGGAATTGTTTCTAACCTTTCTATTGTGGAAATGTAATTGCGTGAGGTCATACGGTTTTACGAGAAATTCATTCATTTCGAAAAAATCGGAAGAAAGCCAATAAAACCGCTGATAAGTTAATTGTTTTCTGATACGACGTGATGTTTTCCACTTGGATTGTGTGCAAATAACTTTTTTTTCAATTAAAAATATATTTGTTATGTAAGACAACCTAATGATGAAAGACTGTTACGTAAGTACAGTTTTTCAGACGGATCTTGGCGAAAAAATATTTCGTTTTCTGGGCACTTGTTGATCGCTTGTTCACCTTTTGCACCGCATGATGGATTGGTTCGGAAAAGTCGTGAATAACAGGCCAGTCATGTGAACCTCCTCATCACCTGGAGGATCTGATTCGCGAAAAAAGCATCAGCGAATGCAAGAAACGAATATGATGTCAATTATCGCTAATAATGATCGAATCCAAGCCGCATGTCAACGTTGAACGTCAATTAAGCGTGCAATTAAAGAGCGATTTCTTTTTGTTCTAGGTCAAAATATGGTTTCAAAATAGAAGAAGCAAGTACAAGAAGATGATGAAGGCGGCGCAGGTTTCGGGGGGCAATAACAATAATGGGACACCTGGGGGGCACTCGGGCCTTCTGGGGCCCAACTCGGCGCTGCCGTCGACGAGTCCAGGACCCCAAGGCCAAAACATGATGGCAGGTAATTAGAAAAGACGATTTTTATATGAAACAAAAAATTTATCTTTACGGTGATATTATCGAACGCCGTTTCCTGTTGGTAATAATGGGATTTAAATAAAGGACCGTTATGTAATTTTATTTTTTCTCCTACCGTGCACTTGAGGCAACAATCAAATTGGGTGCCCAATCAGTGGGCTAATAGACTCATGTCTCCACATGACAGATAATTCGCTTAAAATTACGAATTCGATTCAATTCAAGACTTTCATTAGGTTGAGAAGTTGCGACAGGTGGACTGGCCATCGTCCCAAAAAGAAAGCTTGGACTCGCCGAGATTGTTGTATTTTTTTCTTGTTGTTGTTTGTCATTTCCGGCTTGATCTATCAACAAAGTCTCAAAACGTGCGTGTGTTGCTCTATATTTATGATGTAGTGATAAAAATACAGCGAGTGTTTTTACGCGAACAAATTTGCATGCGAGAAGTGTCACGCATCACTCATAAATGTGAGCAAAAATATCAAAGGCAGGTCGCTATTGTTCGACTTTGACGATTAAAAGCTTTAGCAAGGCTTTTTTCAGACGGAAGAATAGAAAGTTTCGGAGAGATTTAACCTAATCGTGGCAAAAAAAGCGGCTAGCGTGCATATCTAAGATATCTAACGTACTACGAGATTAAATATTTCTAGGACATAGAATATTTTGTCCTTAAAAACTACTGCATCTTGGCAAAAGTTTTCTTGACTAACTTTTACTTTAAAATCGAATTTTTTGACATTCTTTTAAAATATGAGTAACTAATTAATAATTAGTCACCAAAGTAAGAAAATACTCGATTTATAAAAGTGATTTTGTGACTATGAATTCAAAAGCATAAAGAAAATTTTTTCGCGGCTTTAGAAAAAGATAAGGTAGTAAATAATGATTATACAGAAAGTAGACAAAATAACATAACTTTTATGCCTTACATTATGTATCGAACAGATAAATTAATTTACTTGTATAAATAACTACAGTGCGTTCAAAAAGTCTTTAAATCAACTCTTGCTGTGAAATTTTGAACGTATGTTGATTTCTTACGATTATTACATGCTAAAATACTGGTGTTGGAGAGAATCGCAAGTAGAGCATTTGCACTTTATTTGAATAAAACGATAATCTATCAATTCCACAGCAAGAGTTGATCTAAAAGCTTTTGTATTAGATAGCATTGTAACTCCAACAAGTAATGTCTAAAAAAATTGGAGTTTTGATTTAAAAAAGTGGATTTGAAATTTAAAAAAATTGACTTGCTGCAGCTTTTTCGTGAAAACAAAACGTTATATTCTATAATTTTGTCGGTCTTTTTTGCTTGCTTTTCCCTTTGAATTGAAATCAGTTTTCTCCGAGGATGTGACGGGTGGTATGAAATTTTTGACAATTCCAGTCGCCACTTTCACTAGTTCCACGAAGAAAAAGAGGCAGATTTAATAACTACTTGCTATAATAAATTCATCTCGTAATCTGCAATCTTTAATTACATATATTACCTTACCGAAAGCACCTGCACGAACGAATTTTTTAGCTTCTGTCTCCCACTAGCTAAATGTCATTGCAATTAGAAAAGTAGTGTTAAAATTTCCTCCTGTTGCGTAATAATAATAATAATAATCGATGGCACCACGTCCACACCCCTCGGAATAACGTTTTGATGAAGGAACGTCGGGCGCCATCTACTGGCCGTACGCCCACGTGACGCCCATGTTAAAGCAAATTCTTGTGTGTTTCAGGGGGCGGATCGTCGAGCGGTTCACCAGCGACAGGGTACATGCAGCACTCGTCACCAGCCCCCAGCTCGACCCCTGGCTCGGACATGTCGGGACAACCGGCTGCTAGTCCTGGCTGGGACGTCAAGCCCCAGCAACCGATTCACCCGCCACCTCATCCAGCGCCGCACCCACACCCGCCACACAACTACCTCCCACAATACTCGTGGTACCCCACGGACAACCCCGGCCTCCTCACGTAAGTGCCCAACTAAGAACGCTTTCCAACACAAACACCAATCCAATAAACAAAAAACTAAATGAATCTAAATTCCTGCATATTCCTGCAAAGTTCGGACTCTTCTTCAGCAAAATAAAAAGGCAATTAAAATCAAATTAAAAAAAATCAACAACTGACCTGAAAAATCAGTAAAAGCAACTCTTAAAATAAAAAAAATAAGAGACGCAATAGAACTTAGAAATCTTCTAAGCAAAGCATGAGAAGAATTAGATCGACCATATGTACAGGGTGAGTCAATAGTGGGTTATTTCTGACACGTCTTCAGATGCAACCAAAAATACTAATTGCTGTTACCACTTGATTACTTCGTTTAATTTAAAAAAAAATTAATAAAATCAACATTGTTTTTTACTTTTAAAATAACAATAGTCCATAATAAAATTTAGCGAAGCTGTCAAGACAAACTTGACAATATCCAAAACAATGAGATCGTGGATTAATTATAATTTTTTAACAATTATCGATCTGGTCAACTGGAATCAGAGTTAATGGTTGCATGTCAAAAAAAAGTCAGAAACTACCTACAATTGAATCACCCTGTATCTACACTCCTAATCTAGAAACAGACAAAAATATTACAAATTAAAATTCAGAAACAGTTGATAATAATTTAAAAAACAACTAAAAAATGTCTCACAGGACAGAGGGGACGTTTTATTTTTAATTTTAAAATTACTTGTAGTTTTGTTAGTATTTAAATTGCCTTCTTTTTTAATACGTTAATTTTTCATTCGTTAATATGTGATTCTAGGTCTAATTTAATAGTAATTAGAAAAGGTGTTGCATTAATCAGATTTCATTTAAGAAACAGCAAATTAAAGAATGCTGATTTATTCACAACAATAGCCACTGAAAAATTTATAAGTATCATTAGGAATCATCAGAATTAGCTTGGCATCTCATAATATTTATACAAAGTAGACAAAAGTATGGAATCAAGCATTTTTTCTTAAGCCAAAAAAATTAATTGTAAGACATTATCGAGTGCGCTTTCGGATTTTTTTTAGTTTTTAAGGAGATTTTTTAAGAGGTCTGGAGTTTTAAATTATTAAACATTATTTCAAAGCCTAATCGTGTGCTGTACTGAAAAAACTAAAAATAATTTCAAATAATTGTATTATTTAAAAATTATTACAATTTTAACGGACTTGCAACTATAATATACTATAGTTATTTTTTCGAAAAGTAAATAGTTTAGTCAAAAAATGCTTGGTTTTTCTTATTTCTCCATTTTTTAAATAAATTATTATTAATTATTAGTATCAATGTTTTTTTCGTGGATTGTAGCCTTGCTTTAGTTATGGAATATATCGATAAAGGAATTAGAAAAAGACTGACTTTATTTTTTTGTAGAAAATAATTTACTCTTAAGAAACTGATGATATTGATAACAAATAATTACTAAACAGCTCCTTTCACCAAAGAAAAATAAACCAAATTAATTTTCTGACTTTTGTAAAATGTAACACTTATCACGTTTTGGACATTGATTAGTGTAAAAATCGTGTCATCAGAGTATTGATACGCATATTTACTAGAAAAAATAAATCAAACATAGAAAATAAACATAAAGTGTTTGCTTTTTTTTTCTTGTTTATCTTTAACAATTTGCACTACCGCGTAACAAAATTGAAAATCCATTTGAACCTGCTAATATCTTAAACCCAACAATAAATTAAAATTTTTAATGAAAGTAAAGAACATTGTGCAAGCATAATTGCATATTTTGAATAAATTAGTATTAAGAAAAGTGAAGGCAACGAGCAACCATGTATGACGTTTTAGCATTAAAAATCATGAATGAAAACAAAACTTTATTTGCTTAATTTGCAATGACTCAATCTGGTGGCCCACAAACAAATATTTGTTGTAGCTATTTACGCATTTATTCTCTGCTTTTTTTCGGAGGGCTACTCGCTTTGAATGCGTTTTTAATTAAACGTACAAGTATGCAAACTTTACGCCTAAAAGGAAAAATAAATCGCTCGAGGATCGTGACGTCTGCTATGACGTTAATTGCTAGTTTAAATGTTTCAATATTAACGCTGATATAATGAAATTCTTCGAGGGGTGGACTTGCAAGGAGCTCGTTTTCCTGGTTTGGTCAGGTCAACGAACGCACAATTTGTTTATTAAAAAATCGTAATAATTGGTCGATTTGGACGTTTCCATAAACTTTGTTTGTCGGCGTCCACAACAATGAACGAAAACTGAAACAATAACTCCGATTCCCACCAAATTGAAGAACAACATGTTACACTGAAATGAACAATGAGCTAGGCGTTATCTTATCCACTGACACAAGTCTTGGTTTTATTTTTTGTAGCTTAATTAAATTAATTTTTGTCAATTGATTTCGGTTTTGTTGCAGGGTGTGGCCAGCTGTTTAATACTGAAGAAAGTGATTAGTTACTAATTAGGTCTATGAAAATTTGAATAACAACGGACAAAGTGAGTGTGCGAACGTAAAAGTAAAAATCGTTGTTGAGTTATGTTTGGATTGCGACTACAGTTACGATCTCAGCAAAGGCAGAAGAAAAATTCCATCCTGTTTGATAAATAAAACACGAGTTCGGTGCAATATGAAGTAAAACGATTCAATCAACAATTAACGTCTTGTGTTAATTTATTTTCCTATCGGTGACGTTTTGTTGGTTTAGTTGTTGCGCTTTTTCATTCCACGCATCAGTTTGTAAGATAGTGATACGACGTACTAGCGGAATTCGTTAATAAATCCGTGGTATAAAAGTGATTGGCGTTTTGAGGTTTCGTGTAATTTTACAATATTGTTTCGAACCTTTCACGACTCGTTTTTGTACCATGGTTGTTTTTTTGGTGCGTTTTGTTGAATATACGAGGGAAAAGTGGGCGAGCGATTGTTGGAACTTGACAACTTAAACTAATTGCGCGATTTGTCACTGTCGGTCTATAAAAGTTTTAGTGATTCCTTGTATAGTATATTGTAAACTATTAGTTGTTGATGATTGTGGTGAGTGTGAGACAGAAGATGTACCTTATTATGTAAAGTAGTGTTTATTGAAAACTGTCTATAATTTTAGGACGAAATTATTATAATTATTAAATGAGAAAATATTTCTAAATGTGTAAAATATATATAAATAACGAACTTTTTAGCGTTCTTTCTCTTCAAACCCAAGCCGGAAGAGCGACTGCAAGCAGGCCCACAAAAACTAACGTTAGCTACGACGCAAAATTAATATTTCAATCATTTTTCATCGGCTGTGTGACTGAATGATGGATTGATAGAAAGTCAAGTGAGACAACTGACCTTGTTGGATATACGTTACGGGAGGCCTAAATGTGTAGCTCGTGGTCGTTGTTTACAACCTTTATTCTAGTTTTTTAAACTTTGGATTAAAGAAAAAAAAGCACACGCCAAATATTCGCAAAATTTCCATCAACTAGCCGACGTTTGATGTTTTGTTTCATCAAGTGTTACGTAACCAGACTACGGATTTAATATGTACATAATGAATGAATAAATTAATAAGCAAAATGAGAAAAATTCAACCCACTGATGAAGGATTTTGATTACGAGGGGCCAGTGGGAGTGTTACAGTGCAGGTAGGTACGGAGCATTCATTACAACATCCTAAATATAAATAAATAAGAACAAAAGTTTAATTGCAAAATCGTCATTGAAAAAAGATTATAAAATGCGCAGCAGACTGGAAAAAGTATTTACCTCGCAAACCCCACACAAGTTTTATTGACAGATTTTATAGCGTAAAGGTAAGTAACGAAATTTTATTTCTTTTTTCTTCTCTGAATAAAATGAAAAACTCGCCAAAATTTAGGCTAAATATTTTGTTATGGAGCAGTTAAAAAATACGACATACAGAGTGATTTATAACAAACTACCGGCGTAACATAAATCATCGTTAACTTGCTGCATAAAAATTAATAATTTGAATCGTTTTGATCGACATTCTTAGAAAAAAACGTTACACATACCTACAGCTTGAATAATTTAATATTTAGATTGACAGTTGTCTTGGATCTCCTAAAATTTGATTAGTAAAGACTCATTTTTTTTTCTAAACACTGAGCTTTAGTAAATAACCTGTAATAATAAAAATTTTGAATAATTAAAAATTTTAATCTAATCTGGGCTTTTTTTCCCAAAAATTCTTTAACATGTAAATGAAACTCGGAATTCACCCAAAAACTAATTTATTAGCAAATTAGATTCAACAACGACATTGACACTTCCACAGTGTCCTTCCAACTAACTAGGCGTTGCCCGTACGCGCCTCACGCGTCATCATTTCCCGCCAATTTCACCAGCAGCGCCCCCTTCACTTAACAGTCGGCCACGCTTCCTTGTTCCACGTCCTCGGGGAACCATCGGTGTTTCTAAAACAAGTAATTAACCAATACCATGTATCCGAGCCGTAGTATACATCTACAGCCCGAGTCCCACTTAAGAACTATTTATAAACAACCTGAAAATAATCATAATCGTGTTTCTCACGTCGAGAATGAATCTGAAAATAATCATAATCGTGTTTCTCACGTTGAGAATGAATCTGAAAATAATCATAATCGTGTTTCTCACGTTGAGAATTAATTAAGAACAACAATAAGAACACCAACAACAACAACAATAAGAACACCAACACCAACAAGATCAGTAACCTCAAGAATAAGTAGAAGAACAATAACAAGAACAAGAACAATAACAACAACAACAAATCATTAACTCATGAGTTTCAACGTAAAGCGCTTAAAAACAACATTTGGGCCCAAAATCGTGAGTTCACGTTGAACTTCACTCAGCTTCACAGCGAACTCAGTCATTCGTCACTGACATCGTCCATTGTTTCGTCTCCACTCGTCGTGGCGACAACGTAATGTCTCAATTTGTCCACTGAATGGACACCCTCATATCGTTTTTGGGAACGCGTCGCCCCCGGCATGTCCGTCACGACATACCTATCGTAGTCGAGCACTTTCTGAATTCGGTACGGTCCCGAATATTTAGGTAACAGCTTCCGACTTTTGCCCTCGTTTGAAGCTCGCGTGGTGCGTACCAACACGAGATCACCTGCATTAAATCTCTTTGGGGCACAGCGTCGCTTGTCATAACGCTCTTTTTGCTTCTGCTGTTCCTTTTCGACACGCTGAGCAACGTCTGCTCGTGTCCGTGGCAAATCACCATCATGAACACCCTCTGTCACCACGTTGGTGAGGATTGAGTCATTAGCATGTCGAGGTGTATACCCCAACAACAATTCGTATGGACTTTTGCCCGTAGTCGAATTCGGCGTAGAATTAATACCCCAACTAATTCTACTCACAAAGTCATCCCATTTCTCTTCTTCTCTCGAGCTAGCAGCAAGCTGAGATAAAATCGTACGATTTAATCGCTCCACCTGGCCATTAGCCCGTGGTGTGGCAGTCGCGGTTAGTACTAATTTAACGTTTAAATCGGTACAATGTGTCTTAAACTTTTTGCTAGAAAAACAAGCCCCACGATCGGCTATTATACGTTTAGGTACACCAAACATTCCTGTAAGAGAAGCTAAAAATGATAAAACAGGGCCCACCTTAGTATTAGGCACGGCCCTGAGAAAGACAAATTTAGTAAATGCATCGATAATAGCTAAAAGATAAGAATTATGTGATTTGCTCTTTACAAATGGTCCCAAATGATCCATGTGCAATGTGTCCAATGGTTGCGAATTCTTAGGTATGGGATTCAAAAATCCTGGCTGCTTTCCTCCGGCTTCCTTATTGTAGAGACACTCCAAGCAGCTAGAAATATATTTATGAACATACCTCCGCATTGAAGGAAACCAATAAGATTTCGACACAGATGCCAAAGTTTTCTCATTCGATAAATGGCCAATTCCATCGTGGTGTGCTAATAAAATCTGGCGTCTTACCGCTTTTGGTACGACCCATTTTAATCCTGACTCAGTCTGTTTGAATACTCGACCATCTTTTAGTTTATACTCTTTGTGAATGGCACGCTCTTCAGCGTTCGTCGGTGATTTTTCCAATATTTCCTTCAACAATGCGCATCTCGCATCCTTCATTTGAACAGCTAAAATCCAATCATCATCGTTAACATTAATATGCAAGACTTCCACTGAAGGCTCCGAAGGATCTAATACCGGATTTCTACTCAAAGCGTCAACGTGACTCATTTTACTGCCAGGTCTGTATTCTACAGTAAAGTCGAACTCAGAAGTCAACAACCACCATCTCCCAATTCGTGGAATCAAATCTCTCTTGGTAAGGGTTGTTCGTAAAGCATTACAGTCTGTGATCACCTTGAATTGAAGCCCCAACAAGTATACTCGATAATGTTTGAGAGAACAGACCACCGCTAGCGTTTCTAGCTCGTACGAGTGGTACCTTTGTTCCTCTTTGGTCGTCTGTCGGCTGAAAAACATAACTGGACGCAAAGATCCATCACCTTGTCGTTGCAACAGAATGCCACCAATTCCAACTTTAGAAGCGTCAGTGTGTAACTCCGTTTCAGCTTCCGCGTCGTAAATTGCAAGAACTGGTCTGCTCGTCAAGATGTCTTTTAAAGTCTGAAAAGCCCGCTCTTGTGCTTCTTCCCAAACAAATGCACTGCCTTTCTTTAGGAGACTCGTCAAACTGTTTGCTATTGTTGCGTAATCTTTCACGTACTTTCGAAAGTACCCACACAAACCTAAGAATTGCCTAAGTTTGTGTACGTCTGTTGGTTTGGGAAAAGCTGTCACCGCTTTGATTTTTGACTCGCCTGGCTTAATGCCTTCCGCACCAACAGTATGGGACTCGAATATGGCGAGTCTGATTCTCGTATGACTCCGCTACCTAACAAGTCATTTACTATATCTCGAACAATTCTTCTTTCGTGATGCGATAACCGATAAGGACGATAAATTACAGGTTTATCATCAGTCAAAGTTAGCTTCATTTCTGCCGCAGTTGTGGCACCTATTTCCGCTACATTTCGTGCAAAACAATCTCGAAATTCGTTAACGAGTTGTAACAATTGCTCGAACTGAGCCGGGTCTAGATTCTTATTGACTTGTGTAAGAAGTTCCCACCGTTGAAAACTCTTTACCTCAACCTTCCCCACAGAAAACACACTCACCGTCGTAGCTGTCCTTTCCTGCTCGCAAGGCTCAGCTCTCGTAACGATTTGCGCCTTTCGATAGACCAGATCTTGGTGCGATAGATTGCGAACGGTCACTAGGCCTCCATCACATGTGACACACCGATGAACAACGTGTTCGAACCCTGGTCTCGGACGTTGACACCCTTCAACGTAATAAGCTCCTTTCCACCCATCGTCTTTTGCCTTGATTCGTATGCAACCAATGGATTGAGGAGGGATCACTGTTTCCTCTTCCGCCCAAAGTGCAACTTTTCGTGTCGGAAGTTGGCCTAGAAATGCTTGGATCGATTCGTTGTTTCCGTCAACTACTCTCACAGCTTCCTCATTTGCTATAATCGTATTAGCACCCGCATTCAGGAAGGTCTGTCCCACTATGACAGGCACACGTTGTGCACTGTCTTCGACGATCAAAGCTTTTACGTTTGCCTTGACAAGATCCACTTCTAGCTCTACTTCGACTTCCCCATGCACTTTGGTGATTCCCTGGCCATAACCACGAATCAAATGTAAACTTGGCTGCCACATCAGTCCCAATTCTCTAGCAACACTTTGCTTGACAAGGACCGGTTCAGCTCCTGAGTCAATGTAAGCTCGCGTCGGCTTACCATTGACCTTAATGTCTATGTAATAATTCTTATTATTACTTGCGTCAGCTACACTTGTCGTTAGTGCCTGCTTAGACATGTTTTCTTTTACTACGTTACCACGTCGGCACTCAGCATCCACATGTCCAATGCGACCACATTTCTTGCACTCAATTCTTGGTTTCGGGCACTTTGTCGCAACATGTCCTCGATTACGACAATTGTAACACCGAACTGACGAATACAGTTTTTGTGCTTCGACTCGACTTGGAAGGAACCTCCTCCTTTCCCGAGGCGCCTGCTTTGCGAGCGTATCCCGCTTGTCACCTTCGGATCTCAGAGTCGACAAATACTCAGCGTACAAGCTTTCGGGTGTAACGTAACGCCCTGCTCTAGCCCCATTTCTGAGAGTCACGTCAGTCATTCCATCAATAAGACAGGAGACTGCATTCGTTCCTGTTATGTCACAAGCCTGCAACAGATTTAATTTCCCAAAATAATATTGTGCCATCTTCCTTCACCCTATTCACTAGCTTACGAAGTGTGGAAGCATAATCGTGGTGATCGGGGAAGGTGGCTTGTAACAAACGTTTCCATTCATCCCAGCTCCGGTCATATGCTGAGGGATCGAGATTGTCGTACCACTCCTTGGCCAACCCCTTGAGTCGACTTATCATGCCATAAATCGTTGTACGTTCGTCCCAACCGTTCACGAGAGCCAACTGGTCAATTTTATGCAACCACTTAGTGGTACTAAAATTGGGGTTTCCTGGAGCGAATTCAGGAATCAAGTCACTTTTAATGCCAACTTGTCCTGATGTGTGCTCAAAATTGCGGTTTAGCAAACGTCGATTCAAGTTTTCCACGAGTTGCTCAAGTCTCGCGATTCTAGCGGATTCGGCCGAAACTGGGGGTGAATTTACTGTAGTGGAGACCCCAGGCGCGGATCTTTTCGGCCGTGGCTCATCGTCACTTGAGTCCGAGTCGTCCGAGTCCACATTTCCTCGGTACCTGTGACGCCCCATTGCGAAAATCTCACCAGAAAACTTTTCGCGCCTTTTGAGCCACACCCAAATGAAAATTGACAGCGTGTGGTTGCGTAACTCCTAGAACTCGTCAGAAATCAGAAAAACCAGATAAATTCGGCTAGCACCCGACTGATTTGTTCAATTTCAAGTCGTAAAACACAATTTTGTTACGAATGAAACGGTACAGATTCCCAAAACTTCAATTTTTGGCCCTTGCCTTGGCGACCCACAAATTCCTCACAAAATCACCACAATTCACCACTCTCTATCGGAAACGATTATTTGAGCAATATCCTACCGCTGCTCTGTAAATGAAACTCGGAATTCACCCAAAAACTAATTTATTAGCAAATTAGATTCAACAACGACATTGACACTTCCACAGTGTCCTTCCAACTAACTAGGCGTTGCCCGTACGCGCCTCACGCGTCATCATTTCCCGCCAATTTCACCAGCAGCGCCCCCTTCACTTAACAAACAACATTTACAAAACACTAGCTACTCACATAAATGTTGTTTTTTTTTAGAAAATGGCACGATTATATGGATATATTTCGTTTCTGATGGAAAAAGTAATAAAACGCTTCAAAGCAAACAAAAAAAACTGTTATATTTCTGCTTATTTCCACTAAATATTGCAAAATAACTGCGTTTTAGGCAAAAGATCTAACAAAAAAAATGGCAAAAAATTGAAAAAAAGGCAAAAGTACTATTATTTTCAACCTAATTTAGTGAATTTACGAGACTGTTTCTAGACGAAAAAAATACTCTAATAAAAAACATTTTGGGTTTTATTTAGTAATTTCTTAATTTTATGATTATTTTAATAAAATCTTATAGAAAAAGCCGAATCAAAAAAAAAACAGAAATAACAATCTTTTCGACCTAATTTCATAATTTTTCGGTTTATCTTTTTATACAGTTTAGCTGGTTTTTAAATAAGGATTCAAGAAAGATCTACTTATTTTAATGAAACAAGGCCAATTTGACTGGTCTTTGAAGAGATGAACGTATTTCAAATAAAAAATGTATTTCAGAAAGCATTATTTGTAATTGTAAGCAAAAACTTTCTGAAATTAAACTAATACATGCTTTTAAAAATGAGCAATTTATTTATACACTTTAATCCATCTCTGACGGTAAACGAGCGCAGTAGGAAATTTCGCAGGATGTAGGTTACCAACAGAAAAAATGAAATTATCGATTTAACTTCCCGTTAAGCGTAATGCGAAAATTGAATCACATGTCGCACAACTGCTAATAAGCGTACCAATAATGAGAAAAATGCAAATGATTGATTACCAGTTTCCCCGACACCCGGTATATGCTGCATAGTTCTGCAGTAACTGTCTAAAATAAACAAATACAACGTAAAATTGTAATAAAGTTTTGTTTTATTTAGCTTTCGTATCAAAATGCCAGTTTTATCAGTGAAGATATCTCCAACTGTCGGAAAATGATCTAGAACTAGATTCGAATTGTTCCTTTTCCTCAGAAAGCGCGCTCCAAAAAAACAGCACCAAAGAACTCATTAACGAGTGTCTTACTTTATCAAAGCAGTTTCCTGCCATATCAACCCACATTCTCTTAGCATATGTAATTTACGCTACCGTGCGGTTTTAATGGCGCATATCTCGTCGTTTTAAATTTTTCATATAATATGCTTCACCGACAAATTGCTAGCGGGCCTTGTGAAATAGCAGCGGCCTCTTTTATTGCCCGATGGGTACTTACAACAAATTTATTGATACTATAAAATAGATGAATGTCCAGCTTAACACCTTGATGGATTTTTCAACGACTTTTTACATGACAAGTGAGGTTTTAGAATTTTTTGCTTTTATTGGACCTTATAAACAGTCGAGAGTTTATTATCCCGAAGGATGACGGATTTATGGCGCCTCGTTAATTTTTCCAAGGAACTACACACAGCCAATTAATCCACAGGATGGTACTTGATTAAAGCATGTTGTAACGGATTTCCTCCGTGCCGTCTGATGTGCAAACTGTGTTGGTCCTTACGACACTTTCCAATCACAGAAAATTTAATCAGTCTTGATTCAAGAGTGAAAGGTCTGGCTTCAGAATATCTCTCGCTTCGGAATATCTTATCATAACTTAAGTAATAAAATCAACAGATTAATTGATATAAGCACCAGCAATTTATTAATGTGACAGTTGTATGTGGACGTTTTTCAAGACGAAACGAATTTTTACGTTTCAACGATTGTCTTGTTCGATTTGTCTAGCTTTCGTCTCGGACGTGTTGCCATGGCGACGACGTCGTCGCGACGCTAATTTGCCACGTAACAAAATGAGCAGTCTCGAGTTAAGCGGAGATTTTTAATTTTTGTACGGGGCACAAAACCATTATTGTAAGATTATAATTTATTGGTATTGCATAAAATTTGAATTAATCACGAAATTCTAAATAACTTGTTGACGAATCAATTATGTGAAAACGTCCAGTGTCACATCGGACAAATCAAAGCGAGATGTAAATCACTTAATAGAATGAGCAGTGATAAGTTGATTTTGCTGATTGACCCCTTGAACTCGGTATTTAAATGCCGTCCTAATATTATGGATTAGCGGTGTAAATTTTTCGTGCACGTCACGTCTGCCATCTCGGTCCGTCGTTTTAATTGAGCTGGAGAGACACTCCGAAGTGGAGGAAGCCAAAAGCCGCGTTCTAAGTGCGAGCTACTTAAGAACTATTTTGGTGCGAAGCGCACAGACAATGTAATTGTATTCAATAAACGGTGAACGAAGGCTTAATGTGACTTAGCAGGTCAGTCTAATTGTTGCAGAGGTCATATCATTTGTAATGTTTAATCTTTGTTTAAATGATAACGTTGTTTAGAGTGCATGCACGTCGGCCAACATCGACGAATTAGGCTCGCTGTGAAGGACGTTCGTCACACTTGGCTTTCGCAGAATGAATATTTACCCTCTGAGACAAGATTTGTCGAAGGTAAAATCTTTAAAACGGTAACGATTTTGCCTTGCGAATTCTACTCACAACTTTGGCTTCTTCCACTTGAATGGACCAGAAACGGGGATGTTCTAATTCAAAAATTTCCCAGCCTATAATTTCTCTTTGGAGACAAAATAGGACGCCCCTCTTCGGCGGATGCATCTTGCGAGCTCTGATATTCCACACAATGTGTTTAGAATTGCTGGCAATGGGTAGGCAGCGACTTGATTCATTGCAAACTAAGAAATTTTTTTTGTCTATATTTATCCAAACTCCTTACTGTACATGTACATACAACCTGACTGCAAAAATTTGAGCCAAAAAGTAACAAAGACTAGGCGACCAATAAATTTTATTGTTTTTTTTTTGGTGTAAGGTACGTATTTAAACTAAACCAAAGAGTAAATAAAATTAAATAGCTTTTTAAATTGTATTTGCGTAATAGAAAAGCTTGTCATTTGTCAAGTGTAGGAAATGTGTAAAATTTTGTTGGTAAAAGCAACTATTAGAAAAGTTTTATTAACGAAAATTAACGAATTGGTAAATTATTGTCCTAATTTTGGCCGTTTGAACGCTTTTGTTTTGTTTTGTATTGTATTTTTTTGTTAACTAAAAAGTTCTAATAAATAACTTTATTTTTCAACCAGTACTCTAGTTAGTTTTATCGTTATAAGTGATCATGACTTGATATTCTTATAATATGTAGTAGCTACAAATAATTCCAACCGTACTAAATTAATTAAAACTGAAAAATTTTGTTAAATAACTGACTACAGAACATTAAATGCTCGATAAAGGTGAAAATAATGTATCTGTCTAGTTTTCAAATTAAATAGAAGAAATATGGGAGCGTATTTAATCATTTATCAAAAAAAAAAAACACAGTAGTAGGGTGCCATTAATTTTTTGTAAATAATAAGTAGAAAACTAAAACAAATTAAAAAAAATATTTGTGAAATTTTTTTTAAAGTAGGTACTTTATGACGTACTATATAGTTTTTTGTAAGGTTTTTGTAAGATTTACACAGACTATTAAACGTAGATTAATTCTTATTTTAAATTATTAACATTAAAAATTTTGTTCAAAATCCAGACAAACAAGATCACTTAATAAAACGGTCGACAAAGACGAAATAAAATTGGTAATTTTTCGATCTCTTGTTGGGAAATCGCACAAAACAATAAGAATCCAGTTAAAAAATATGCTTTTAAAGATTTTCAGAATTTCAGTAAAAAATAAACTTAAACGAGTAAAATTGCTTCAATGTTGATCTATTTTGGTAATCTTTCAGCCAATATTATGGAAATTTTTGTGAATAAAATTTAGTTTATAAATGCAAAGAGAATACCCGCATTATTACCCTTAAAAATGCGTTTTCAGCTGAAAAGGTTGCTAAAACGGTTGAAAAAGTTAAAAAATGAAATAATTGTTGTCGTTTATTTGGTAATTTGTCGTCTGCTTTAGCAAAATCGCACAAAAACTCAAAACTTAGTTAAACATCGTAGTTAAAGATTTGAGAAAAGTAAATTCTCATCTAAATTTTATAACTTTTCGGCTTATTATTGATGAAATTTCGCTAAAAAACGAAGTAAATCAAGTAAAATTGACAAAATTACGTTAATTTTGTGGTCTTTAGTCATTTTTTGAAGAGATCTTGAAAGTGAAATCAACTGTACGTTTTTGGAAACTGTAGCCAAACAAAAATGAGATAACAGAACAAAACTTTGCTTATTACCGTATGAGACCAAAATATTGAACAGTCTTGAAATCTTGATTTGTTAATCGAAGTTTTCAAAATTATCTTGATCGGATATTAGTTGGCATCATTTAGGTGAAAATTAAAGTGAGCTGATTTTACATATATTTTTCTGTTATTTCGGTTATGCAGATATTGTTTGCATGGAGTATGAGGACTAGCAGTCGTTGGCATAAGCCATCCAATTAAGTTTGCGGTAGGAAAATGACGATGACGGTGTGGTGGAAGAAGAGTCATCGAACAAGACATGGGTACAAACGGTAGCGACAACTAACAAGCGAATAATATTTGGAATTTCGCGCAATTTTTAACGCGGCACTTCAAAGACATCGCTACCGTCTAAAAAACCGCTCCAGTTACATATCGATCCGGACTCGGATAACAAAAAATACACAAGCGGCGAATGCCACAAGTGCATGCGTACGTGTACGAGTTACTTTTTACCAAAAGGAATGA
Source organism: Tribolium castaneum (assembly GCF_031307605.1). NCBI lineage: Eukaryota > Metazoa > Arthropoda > Insecta > Coleoptera > Tenebrionidae > Tribolium > Tribolium castaneum. The sequence goes on along the minus strand of NC_087396.1, from coordinate 24,138,394 downwards.
GGCATGCAGGATTATTGTACGGCGAACGTATGCGGCCAAGAGTCGGCGGAAGCCCCCCGAGGGGTGCTCCAAGCACAGCCAGCGCTCGACTTGAGAAAATATTCCTAAAGTAACTGATTTTTCACAACTACATGTATCCAAATCTAATTAAATATGACAAAGTAACGGTTTATTACGTGTACGGTAATTAGTTGACTCGTATATCAAACGGGTAAACCGTAAATTTCAAGATTTTTGCTACCGTTTTATTTAATCGAGAATTTAAGCTTAGTAGTATAAGGTAGTTTTTCTCAAAACCGAAAACATCTGCTTCATTATTTCAAGAAGGCCCGAGTGTTAAAATGAGCTCATTTATTAACCGTGGTAATGACCACACATCGCGTTGCCAAAAGCTCTATTTTTTGTGACTTAAACAGCTGTACCCACGTATGTACACTTAAAAGTGCTTTTTTGGAAAGTAAGTTTCATTTGGTGAAAAGCCTTCACTTGAGATCACTAGAGATCCAGCTCTATTTGGAGACCGGAAGCTCGAATTAGGAGCAATCAAAGTTAATCTGCAGTCAGCTGATTGCATTATGCCATGTCCTACTCTTCCAACACAGAATTCATTAGTAGCGTAGGCTGCATAAAACAATCCCCAATCAAAAGTTGCGCAAAACAGCAAGCCCTCGTGTTTAAGAAGGGAGGCATACGGCAAGCACGCGCCAAAAATTAAAATATCTCTGTACAAATCGTTAAATTATAGCAATCATTCGAAATTACACGTTTGGCAGTGGCGACGCGACGTATGCAGAAGGTAACATAACGGTTTTTAACACACAAAAAACCGATTTGAAAAGATCTGGGGCGGTGAATGAGTGTTTTTGAATGCACTCCTTGGCCCAGTATCGGATGACAATCTGGTGAATGCGCGATTTTTTAGCAGGGTTTTGTTACCGGCCGAGTGGGTGTTCCCAGCTCCTTCCGGACACCGTGCGCCGATCCAGATACACCACCAGGGACTGATTTAACAAGAGCTTTTTAACACATTGGGTCTCACTTTAAACGCAATAACGAGCTTTACATTTCATAATTACTTCTTTAGCTATTTGCTACTGTCTTTTGTCTGCCGAATAGATAAAAGTAAAATAACTAATGTTCTCTGATTTTTTCTAAACTATTAATAAGTAGCGCTCTTCAAAATTTCTAGTTAAATTGGATCTTTAAAATAAGTTAAAATGTACTACAAATCATGCAAAAAAGCAAAAAAAATGTCTACTGAAAATCCTACCGACTGCGCCAATTAAAAAACAAGACATTCCTAAGACACGCAATTTTAATGGCTTTTCTTAAAACGCGAAATAAATTGATTTGTTAATAATGGAAATATTTGACACTCTTTATTTTTCCTAAATTCTTAAATTAAATTGTATTCTAAATAAGTTTCAAACATTCTTCTTAATTTAAAGTAAGATATTTTTTTAAATTTTTTATTAGTACCGGCCGACTATTAATGATCGTGATTTTTGTAGCACGTTTTTAACAAAAACCTAATTTGACAATCTTGACTATCAAATTATTTGTCAAAATTTTATGCTCAGTTGTCATTCATTTCCGACCTACGATCGCTGACTTGGCCGTCAGATGTAACAGCCCTAGCAGGGCTAGCAGAGACCAATAACTCAATGTTGCCAATAGATTTTTTTGCCTCAATCATTAAAAGTCATCCGGTATTTAGTTATTTTATTTTACATCTGGAGATTTTTTTTTCAAGCTTTCAGTATTTCTTTCTTAATTTTCCCATAGTTCTTCATTCTTTTCATTTACCAAATTTTTCAGCATTTTTTTTTACTTTTTATTTATTCTAGTTTTTACGTTTTTCAGCTTTTCAGACTTTCGAGTGTATTGGTAGTTTATTTAGAATCTACACGGAGAAAACTGTCTAATATAGTTTGTCTAGTACGTTTTTTCTAATAAAGTTAATAATTTTTTTGTTAGCATTAATACAGACTGATCCAGAAATACTGAGTCTGTTGGCAACACTGGACTTAAATTTTTAAGGATACCAATGGAGTACTCTTCCAGTTAACAACAATTTAACATTCTTGTGGGGTTGTACGTTAATTAATTGTCAAGAGAAATCGAATTCGGTTACAGTGTTGCAAATTACGAGCACAAATACTTTCAAATGTGTTGCCAACAGACTTAGTATTTCTGGATCAGTCTGTAGTTTTTACGTTTTTTAGCTTTCCAGACTTTCGAGTGTATTGGTAGTTTATTCAGAATCTACACGGAGAAAACTGTCTATTATAATTTGTCTAGTTAGGAGCCAGGTTTTGTTAATGGGTAACTTGAGGTATATTAAAATGTAACAGAATATTTTTAACAGATTATTTTATTATTATTTAATAGACTTTATTTTTAATGAAAATTCTAATAATGTGTATTATATTTTTTATAAAGTCTAATGTTTCTTTTTTCCTGTTCATAGTTTTTTCAGTTTCTCAGTTTTTCTGTCGCTTAGTTTTCAGAATTTCAGTCTCAATATTTTTTAGTTTTTTGTGTTTTTAGTTTCTCAGCCTTAAAGTTCCTTTGTCAGTGTTGAAAATATGCATAATTTAATTCCCTATTAAATATTTTTTTAATTTAAACAATTTTTGTATCAGCCTTGATTTTGGAATGAAAAATAATTTACGTAAAAGTGTCAAAATTGGATTGTAGGCCAGTTGTTAATTTTTATTTAATTTATATATTTAAATTATTACAATTGTAATTATTAATTTTTCCAAATCGACAGTGTAAATTTTAATTAGTTGTGTAAAAGACCTATTTTTCTAAGATTCTTAGTTTTTGTGTAATAAATAAAAAAAGTGTGTTTTCCTCAAACTAAGAAGAATCGCCCATTTTATTTGCAACGAAGGCGAAATCCCGTTTCATGTAAAAGACCAGCCCTATAACCGGTTTCACTCATTTGTCCCAGGAATGAGCAATTGACCAATAAAAATATAAAAATCACCTCCTACTTGTTTATGGGGTGCACAAAAAATTGCAAGACGATTGAAGCGTTTGTCATTGGATATCGGGTGGGAGATTGCCTCCCAACTGTAAAACGGACGAATCATAAACCGATTAAAACTGAGCAAAAAACTGTTGTTTGATTATTTTGTAAATGTCGGCCAAACTATCTGGAATTTCGCTGTTTTCTACCACAGTTGTGTTCAAAAATAATTCTGAAGCAACCTCACACGACCTCATTGTGCCCCTTTTGGCATAATCTGTCCATCAAACGTCTCGCAACACAAAACTCCGTGTCCCTTTTGCAAGCCATGCCATACCTAAACAGCATTATTCCACACCGATGAGCAACATCCACCAGGTCAAAACAATCCCATTGTCGCTGGATAAAGCGCATCGTCGGCATTATCCTTTTCCAGGATTAAGCCGACAATCACTCTTGACCCATATAAGCATAACTAAGCGATTCTGCAAACTCGAGATGATAGACAAGAGATTAAGTGTAGCGAGAATGCGGATGAGAATTGCATTTTATATGCAAACTTTTTGTCGGTATTGCTTCATTAGCTCGTGGTTATTAATGAAGCGGTTCAAGTGCGGCCATCTGTTAACAGATAGGGCCCTATCTTATCGCAAATCTAACAGTTTGGGTGATTGGGATTGATTCAAAGTCGCGTGGCTCTCGTGTCGCTCGTTAGAGCCGATTGTCCAAGTGCGATTTTTCCACGTTGTGCAAGAGAACGGACGTACCTTCGGGTAGTGCACTTGCAGGGATAAATCAATGGTTTAATAAACCGCTCTGTTAACGTATCATTAATGTATTTATTCATTGCCACGTTGCTGTAATGTAATTACGGTTAGAAGACAAGTAGGGACACGACTGACAGTTCAAAGTGGTTGTTTCAGTGTTCCAATAAAATCGTTTCACTATTGCACAATCTCGATACGGAATGGTTTGTTGGTGGGAAGTTTTTGTACCACGTTTGCTACCGGAATACAATGTCCATAACTAATTCCTTTATTAGATTGCATGACGTGAATGGTGCCCTGCTGATGGCGAATCAAATTTTATTCTTCTATACAGTGGGGTCATCATTAATTATGCTATTGGAGAGAATTTTTTGTAAACGTTCAGGTGAATGAATTTATTTAGAGCAGCCGAAAAAATCGCGTGATGAGCACAAAATTCATTTCAGAAGTGACATTAATAATTCATTCCACATGATCGATAGGTGTCATTTTATCATTCTCAAACCACACCGGTCTAAGCAATTAATTTATTACCAAAAAAGAACAATTTAACCGAGAAATTTCTACAGAATGCTCAAAAACTGGCGCACCAACTCACTGGTACGTTAGAAGCAAGTGCAGATTATGGGAAAAATGTTGAAAAAAATTTCTAAACTCATATTTTAACAAAATCTGGAACTACTAACTTATTGTGTTAACTTCTTTAGTTTTCATTATTTTTTTATATTCTTATGTTTCATACCAGGTAATCATTCCGTAACAAAACGATGAATAATTATTTTTAAATTTGCTATCAGATTTTAGCAGTTTTTATAATTTAAAAAAATTAAAATTCATCAAAAAATCACAATGTGTAGATGTGCCAACACTGAGAATTATTTCGTAAAAAACTGTTTCAAAAATAATTTATTTTTATTGTTACTCAAATTCTATTACGATCATGACTGTTAGACAACGTTGCCACATATCATTTTTCTAAAATCTGTTATTTCTCAATATCTTTAATACTAAGAATTTTTTTACTATTTTCATCTTTATATGCGCCAGTTTTTGAGCACGCTGTATAAGCCGAGCTGTAAAGTCATAACTTAATTTTGGTCGTGGACCATTTTGGTCAAGGAGTAGTTTTTGTATTCGCTTGCGCTTGAAAAATCCCATGGCCAGCGTCTGAGCGCTGAATAAAAGTTTCACGTTGCGTCTGTTTAATTAGTTTTTGATTACCAGTGTCGAGCACTTCTAAACCGGAAATTTTATTAGAATATTATGAAGCCTGCATAATAAAAAGCTGTCTTTGTTGCAACACAAGTAAACATCTTGCCTTCATGAGTCACAATGCCATGAATCAAGAAAAATTACAGGTGGTGAAGAATGATGTCTCGGAATTCGAAATCGCGTGCAAAAATCTCAATGTCTAACGCTTTTTTCCAGCTCTAGTAATAATCACCTTCGAGCCAAAAGTCGCATTGATTGTGAAAAAGATGAAATTTTTGATAAGTGTGATGCTCGGAGGAGATCAAAGCAGGTGATTTCTGTCATCATCGTCTTTATTTAGATGCGGCATGCCCGAGAGTTGTAATAAACCACCAACACTCGTGAGCGGAATTAATTTTTATTGGCACTCTGTTTTTTCAATTATTTATCTTGTTGAACATGCATACACGTTTCCTGATGCAAAAACTCAAACAGTTACTTTGCAGAAAGGAATTAATTTTATGGTGGTCAAATTGCCTCAATTAAAAAATTACACACATTCATTTTGCATAATCATGTTTTGACTTTCTTCACATTTGAGCACTGCTTCCCAAATTCCATTTGGGTCGAACAATGGAGCGTTTCAAGCACGACACGATTCCACCGAGATAAGAAATTTTAATTTTAAAGTAGGTGTTACGTTTTGGTAATGGCATTGTTGTTTTAATGTAACAAACTCACTTTTTGTAAATTGCCTCATAAATAATAAAACGTCAAAATGCTTAAAGTGGATAAACAAACAAACAACAAATTATTGAAGACTTTATTAATTAGTCTTAATAGGGGTACAATGTCAGGTGTTGTTCGTAGAGCAATTCGTTTATTTCTACTTCAAATAAGACATCTGGGTATTAAATATGTTCACCGCTTTGTTTTTCACCTACATTGCTCATTTCTGAAGCAATTAAAGCTGTTACTTTTTCCTTATTCTTCAAGCAGAACAAGTTTGTTTATTGCATATTTAAATCCGTTCATTCCGTATTACTAGATACAAGTATCCACGTTTTTCCCGATGATCCAGTTGATTTTTTCTTAATTAACCATCAAGTTATTAATTTCGCTTTTATAAGGCTGGGACTTTATTACCTTCTATTATGCAAGCTGTTTACTTACATTACAGCATAATAAATTATAAACCAGGTATATATTCTTCACATACAGAGTGTTACTAAAGGTGAAGACACAAAAATGCGTACAACTAGCTCTAAATTCAAAAAAATAAACAGAAATTTTAGTAATTTCCATAATTATAATAGGTGTTTTAGATTAAATTTAGTATTTCTAACTAAATTTCGAATTAATTTTGATAATTTAAAAAAAAATAACATTACTTCTAGTTTAACAGTCTCGAATAATTCTAAAAAAATCAGTAATTCTAAATTCCACTAGATATCTAAATAAATTTCGAAAATAAATTTTAAATTTTTCCAAAATTTTGTATTTTTATTTTGTACTTATTAACGACCCCTTACTTTGTGTTCTTTAATTACCTAATTCATTAGACACTGGTCTAGATTTCATTAAGAAATAGGTAATGTATCAAAAAATAATCCAAAAACTGAACAAATAAAATCGAGAATGATATTAACTTTGTTTTTTTCGACCACTTAAACAGTTTTTGATCGAAAAACTCAAATTTTGCGGAAGTTTGAAAAGTCGCAAAACTCGGTAAAAAATGAAATTTCGTCTGCATTTTTGTCTATAAACACAATTATTTTGTAAAATGTAAAAATAAACCAAGAAATAGCTGAATGGTGTGACTAAGAGGTTGTTAATTTTTCCTTCAAAATAAAAATGGCGTTTTTTGCGAAATTTTGTTAAACCAAAAAGAAAAAGTAGTAAATTAAGTCAAAATTACATGAATTACTTTAATTTTTTTATTTTATTAGGTAATTATTATTCATGATGAATTTAAAGATCTTCATCGATCACCAGAAGCAATATTTTTTTCTAAATTATAGATCAATTTTGAGTCTTATTTATGTTTAAATAATTATTGAATAGCAATATTTATTTGAAGTGATATGTATTTTTAGTAGTTTTAGTTAGTTTCTCAAAAAGAAACGGTTAATGGTAAGTTATTAATAAATATTATCCATGAAATAACTAATCCATCTTCTCAGCCGTCAATAGCTCTATGCATAAAATCCGCTTAGAGTTTGCATAATCATTAATCAGTAAACCAATACGACGCCAATGAGCATACTTTCCTTTCATTTTTTGATTTTCTACAGGATGGTTATTTTTAGGCAACAACCAGGAAACCACTCAATAAATATTAAGGGATGTTTGTATTAATTTAACACAGTTGGCTTGATTAATAATGTATTGACTAGTAGAAAGCTCAGCTGAGACATCCTGTGTGTGCTTTCCAAAAAAATCAAATTAGAAATTGTTACAGTTTCTGGTTCATCCTCGCTTGATCGAATCAAGTCAGTATTCACACGTTCCGGGATGCTGTGCAGCGGACATCAAACTGTAGTAAGGTGTGAAGTGTGATATAATTATCTGTATTGTCTGAAGATTAATGACACCGCCTGAGGAGGCCGCCGGCTTCCGTTTGATTGCTCCTGTCCCGGCAACTATCAAATAATCAACTGTGACCGTCTCTGCATTCTGTGGAAATGCCCTGACCACCTAATATGTATTGTTCAGGCCTTGCGTAATTCTTCCATGTATAATTAATAATAACCTGTCAAAAGTAGATTTTTTTTCGCTTGGACCGCGGTCTGCATATTGAGATATTTCCAAAACTTTCAGTTAATTACTCTGCATGTTGGCAACATTTTAAGGGTAGATGGGTCCAGCATGCGGAAACGCACCCTTTCAGGTGATGCGATGTGTAAAAGTAACTACCCTGTCTGTCTCGCATTGTGTCTGGGCAGTCCGCCCAAAATGTCAACCAAATATTGGCATGCCCGTTGAATGCCCATCTAAACACGCATAACAGGGATTAGCCGCCGATGGGAAACAGGAAAACGAGGATAATGGAATCTAGTACCGAGGGAACCAAACTTATAAACGCTGGAATATCGAAATTGTGCATCACAAGGTCGGCTCTGGACTATTTTCGGTTCAGTCGCAACTTTAATTGGGCGTATTCTAGGCTCAGAATGGGCTTGTAATTATTATAATCCACGTCAACAGGCTTGAGCCCACACGGGACGCTTTGCCATGGATATAATGTCTTCGAGTTAACAATTGATTGTCAGTCGAAGAGAAAAGTAAATAATACCGAATTAAAGTAATTTGCATAAAGAATAGAGCTCTAATCGAGTTATGGACGACAAGTTATGCTTTTAACGATTTTATGTCCAATTGTATTCCCTTTTAATAATTACAAGGAGTTGGTTGCCCAATGGACGGGTGTTTTGAAAGGCTGTAGGTGGAGACAACACTGAATTAATTTTTTCCAAACTTGTAACTAGAATTGTAAAAGCAAGCAAAACAAATTGTGAGAAAGGTCTCAACCAAGTCACAGCTGAGAATAAGTTTGTGTTGTTCTCATAACTTGGCTTAACCTTTCACTTTTTTCCTAATTTTGGTAAAACAACGACGAGTTTTCTATTAGTATTAACAACAAGACAATAACTGAAATTACCCTGGAAGAAGCCGCAATTTTCGTTTTGTGTTCATTATTAAAATTATCTCTTACAGTTTTCCAAAACTAAATGGGGGGTTTTTGGTAATAGGCCAGTAAGTACTTAAAAAAATTGCGCTTAATAACCGTCAATTTGATTTTGCTTTACGACTGTATAAATGTCTCAATTAGTCGTACACCACATGAAAAAATTGTTAATTTATGTAGGGAAAAATGATATTATTGTCTACTAATAAAAATACACTCAATTCCAATTGTTGGTTTGTTGAAATGGAAATTTAATGAGTCGCTTTTGCCATTACATAACTTGAAAAACATGCAAGAAGTTCATAACGAACGATACGCAAGGTTAGGCAACCCAAAAAACACGTTCTCAATTCACAGGTTCCATTCATAATGAAGGCGCAATTATTGTAATATCTGCATAAAAGAGTCGCAAATTTCGCACATTATTGACGTGATTTATTATTAATTAAGTGGGTTTAATGGATGTGTGGTGTACAACTCGCAATGAACTATGGTTTTTTAATGCTAGTGAGGACTTTCTTAACACTTCATTGTAATTATCAATTACAGTATCAGTCACCAGCTCATAATAAGAGAGCAATTATCGGATTTTGTATGAATTATTTATACGTTTACGACTGAAACTCAAACATCTGCAAAATTTATTTAACAAAATTTAACAAAAACAAATTTTTATGAAAAAAAAACACCAAGTAATCTGAAAAAATTCAAGATGAAGTTTTCGATAAAAAAAAAATTACACCAATTTGAGTAGAAACTGGTGACTTTTCAGTCTGTTTTTACCAAAGTTTTGCAAATAACTTCGTTTCTGGGTGAAAAACGTGCTCAGCTAATTTTGATTTAAATTGGTGATTTTTTCTGGCGAATGCTTGATGGTGTTAAAAACGCTTGCATCCTCTTAGCATAACTCGTCCCCGAAATGTATTCCGATGCGAATGAAGTCGTTGGGAGATTCGCTAACAGGTCTATCAAAACCGCGGCACCTTGCGGCCGAAGAAGCTTTCAACGTTTCGCTTTTGGAAACTCTATCATTAGACGTCGAATTGATAATAACAATTTGTTGGTAATGTTATGGTGGTAACGAGACACGCTATGATTTTTCCAACGAACGAACGAATACGTTTCTCTGCTCCAGTATATATGGCAAAGGTATAGAGTCGGACCGTGTCTGGTGTGACGGAATTTCAACTTTCCAGCCGAAGGGTTAAGTTCCTTTTACCATCGCCGCGAAAAATGCGCGACTATGTGTTCACTACACTCCGACAGAAAATTCTACTAGTGCAACCGCATTTCTGGCTTTCTTCCTGCCACCGACATGGGAAACATACGTTACAATTATTTTATACACTCCAATTAACGTCCGAAGAGACATTGCGCGCTACTGTTTCATCCTATAAATTTCAGAATGCTTCTTCTTTTACTTCAAATACAAAGATTTAATTAATGGTGGCTTCTTGTTGTAATTTTGCGGGAACTTGGGACAGAAATATTCAACATATCCAAAATTTCAGACGGTAGGACGTTGAACTGGTTCATTCCTTCTTCTTCGTTTTGTTGTATGATGACGATAATTAGTGCCAAGAACGGGATCTTGAGATGGTTTATTGACAACAACTTTCAAGCTTCGACAAGAGAACATGATAGAAACTGCCTGTGTGTGTTCGTAATGTCTTCATGTCAAAGCAAATTTGAGAAAATAAATATCGCTTTCGCGTGGCTATTTCGTGTCATAACGATACTATTTTTTACGAAATCTACACATTATTTGAAAACAAATCCATCAATAACAAAAACGTGCGTCTGTTACGATTATATCAAATTACTACTAATAAAATATTTTTTTAAATTACATTTTTATTAATTAATTAAAACAACCCATTCAAGGTAAGCTAGCTTAAACATCTACAATTTTACTTTTTTGACATTTTCAAATTTATTTAGCATCGAAGAAAAATAAATATTTGTTTAACGAGCATAATGTTTGCCAAAACGAGTGAGCGCAGCGCGTATTACGAACAAATTTTTTCCTAATTCTGAAGTAAATTAACTTAGGTCTTGTTTCGTATCATTAAAACCAATGTGCCAAATTAAAACGTAAAAACTTTTTTAAAATTCAAAATGACTTTAGGTCTGGTTTAAGTAATTTTGTTCTTTTTTTATCTAATTGTTTATATTGCGATTTTGGAACCAATAAAATTTATCTAATAGCAAAAAGAAACTAGTTTTCGAAAAAATGTATTGTTTGAACATTTTTATCAGTTTTATAGTTGATAAGGAAACACCAATCAGATAGGCGTTAACTTAGCGAGTCTACCAAAATGATAACATTTATTAGTTAAATCATTCGAAAAACCTACATTTAGGTACTTGCACAAAATAATACTTAAGTGTCGGTTGTTACAAACGTGATTACAAGTATCTAAAAAAATTCGACAACTAAATATTAATTCATTAAAAAAAATAAAAAAAATTACATGATGTATATAGAGAAAAAATAAAACATTTATTAAGAGCACTGGTTTCTGTGTGATTATCAGTTTTTGACAGACATCAGTAAAAATATACCTACTTTTAACAGACTAACCCTGTATACTTACTGCTATGTACAATGTGTTTAAAAATGGTTGTTCATCAAGGTGACTATGAAATACAAATTTAATTTGTCGATTCATCTAAATTACTATCGTAGTTTCTCTGTCAAGTCTTTGAATTAGCTTATCACTCATTTTTTTGCATTTTTTGTTTTGATTTGTGTTTACATTTCCGTAATTTTTGTTGTAGATTTTTTCGTTTTTGGATTCGAAGCTTTTTTGCATTATTTTGACGGATCTGTCACTTTGACATTCACAATTTAAATTAAGCGGCACATGTTCACACGTTCAAATTTCATAGATGACTTGATGAACAACCATTTTTGAACACATTGTATATCTAGCTATTTAAGCTTTTTTCCACCTTTTGAGTAGTTTTTGTTATTTTTAGTTTGTATTTACATAAAAGTTAAAAAAAAAATTATTCGAACTAATGTTCAAACAACAAATTTTCGAGTTTGTATTGTGGTAATTTGAAAAGTTGTTATTTTGACAAAAAACTTTTATCTTCAAAATTTTTGAAAATGGCTTATTTTTTTATTCTTCTCCTGATCTTCCATGAAATTGCCAATGGTTGGTATAGAAAAAATATGGCGCCTTTCCCAATAGAAATAGTAAAAAAAAATTTTTTCAATTTTTTGAGTTTCCTAACTTGGAAGTTAAGTTGTTTCTATTGATTAAATAAAATAATAACTATGTTGCTGCTGTTTTTTGTTTTTCTGAACATTATGCATATACAGTCAAGTTTGTTGGAATTATAATTATAATTATAGACAAGTTAAGTGTCTCAAAAAACGCCCATTCTTCCAAACCAAAAACTAGCTTAGCAGTGTTCAAGGCCCCACACTCGAGCGTGTGTATTCTCTCACATGCTTTTTTCCATATATATTTTGTTGTATTTGTCTCATTGTAACGTCGGCTTATTTTTCGGTTAGTCTACGAAGCAAAACGGCATTGTTTACATCAAACAATGATTACGTAAAGCATTGACACGAAATGTCGTGGAGCAGCATGCAACGAACAAAGAAAAAAACCACTACATCTTACGACAATCTGTCATTTAATGATAGCCTTCCGCTGACGCAACCATAAAAATTAAAAAAGATTTAAGTTCTGTGAAGGTCTCGTCTTCGGGACCTTGCACGAAACAGCCGCGATCTCCAAGAAGAATTACAAAAAAATTGCGCTGTGCTGTGAAAAACACATTGTACAACAAGTACAGTCAGCGACCGAATAAATGCCCCCAAAGTTTGATTTTTAATTTTGGGAGCTAATGCGACACCCACACGTTAGTTCCCATGACATAAATCCTCATTCATCTAATTTATCCAGCGGAACTAATCGAGCAATGTCGGTAATGTAGATAACGGTGCATGCGGCATCTTTCAAGTCTAATTTGCTAGTACTTAAGAAAAAGCGGTCTAGTTCATGAAAATCGAAAATTCAAGTGCCGCCACTTGAATTACTCCAAATTGAACAATGTGCCATGCTGCCAACTGCATGCGAACAAAGCGAGTGAACAGCACTTGAAATTACAAGCGTACCAACTGTTACAAATTCGTATCAAAAGGTCGCACTGCGAAACTCTGAAGACCTCTTAATGTAACTCACACTTGACGTATGTGTGTGACGCAATATTAATGGAAGTATAGTATTATATTTGTCGAACGACGTGGTAATGATGCGAAAAATTGGGATATTATTCGAAAATATGTACACAGCTACGCTGGGTATTGTTGTGTGTAATTCGAATTTTGCGTGCACCTTGTGACACGATGATTGATATATGTGGTGTTGTTTTAATTTATTAATCATTAACTAATGCGTCGGCCCATAAGCTTTATTATTTTACAAACAAACCATTTCTACACATTTGCAACTTCAGCGGAACATTGACACAACAAATCGAATGCTCTTTATTATAAATAATTATCACAGCTATTTACGTAATTATTTATGAAAAGAGCGATTTTGTTCAACGAGCATAATGTTTGCCAAAACGAGTGAGCGCAGCGAAAATTATAAAGATTTGTAGAAGATTTGTATCGAAACATTCTTGAAGAGTAGATATGGTTCTAAATCAATAAAAAATCTTTGTAATTTGTTTTTATTTTTTTATTACTGCTTTTGATTTCATACTGTTATTAAACATTTTATTTATTTTGAGTTTGTGAATTAAAGTTTTTAAAATCAAAAATGTAAACATGTAAACAAATTTCAAAGTTAACTAGATGGGAATTATTTAAAACACACTGTATTATTAATACAACTTTTAATTCATTTAAATAAAAACTTATTTTCAGTAGCCATGTATTGTGTTTTTTTTTTGACATCTTGCTTACTTGCTCATTCTAATCCAATTTCTTACGTTTTAAACCAATTAAGTGTCTAGTGAGTCGAAAGCTTTAGACAAATTAAGAAAGCATCTTATTAGAATTTTTTTCAAGTGAGTTAACTGAATGTTAAATAAAGCTAAATATAAATATCGATGTTTCCGTTGATTTATTTTTAATAGAACAGTGCGTTCAAAAAGTCTTTAGATCAACTCTTGCTATGAAATGAACGAAATACTGATGTTGGAGAAAATCGCAAGTAGCACGATTGACACTTCAACAGAATAAAACCAATAATCTATCAAAAACAATAAAAATCTGGCAATCTAAATTCTACAGCAAGAGTTGATCTAAAGACTTTTTGAACGCACCGTATAACCATGTTGGCAGTTAAAAATAAATTAAGTTTATTCAAAATATTAATTTAACATTTTGGAGAATCTATAGAAAGCAAGCTTATGAAGCGATAATTTTCAACAGAATTTGTATTTCGTTTTTTGTACAATGATGGTTTAGTTAATTCTATTTCTAGTTTTTGAGAAAAATAATATAACTGAACAGAGTTTAATTAAAAAAAAGAGGTTCTGCCATTAGATTACGCAGCTGAAACATCATTAAGCTCAGTTTGCTCTTTTTCTTAATTTTGCAATATCTGGGAATAGGAAAAATCAAAGTCGAGGAAACGTGCACTCGAACACAGGATGTTGTAGCGTAAAGCAATCATTTATGCAAGTAACCGATTTGTTAAGTAGATGAAATGTGAGCCATGTTATCACATTCCTGTGCTTTTATTACGCGAACATTGTTAATTAGGAACGGAATGAATGTATTTTTTCACTTTGAAATCTCTCTCGAACAAAGACTAGATCGAACCTGCTGGATCCGTCCCTGCTTCCTCCGGCCCACAAAAAATGGACAAAAAGTGAAAAGTCCACGTCGATGAATCTTCTTCCATTTTAGCGGAAGCACTAAAGTCTGAAAGCTCGCAGCACTTCCGGTCTGAAGCTTTTCCACCCCAGTGGAGTGACTTCCATTGGGTCTTGGCGCGTCTGCGCAGACTTTCACAAGGGGATGCCACCCTATCACAGTTTACCTAATCAATAATGTAATTCATGCGCCTTTGGCGAAAAAGCGACCGTTTCACGCATTGACACAACTCTTCTTTCGATATAATTCCAGGACAGGAGGAAACTTGTCAAATATCCTCTCGATCGGTGTAATTTTCAAGACATTGCGGATATCTTAGTAATTAGCATTGTGTGGCATTCGCATTTGCCAGGTGACATTTTTCAATTATTGCATATGAGGGTAATTTGAGGCACGCGAAAAGTGCTCAAAAAATTTCTCGAGAGCACATGGCAAATTGCCAGAATTACTGTCATCTTGTTTGCCAACCTGCAATCTTTTGACTATTACTGTTTTCAAAAGTCGGGAACGGTTGTTGCAAGTGGAGCGTTTTGTTTGCTCGAATATCAATCATTCATTGCATTAATGTTGACTCAATCTGTTTAGGTTTATCTTTTGTTAGTATCTGGGGAGAAAATGGCATTTTTATTGCTGTTATGGCCGTGTAATGCAATGTTTGGATGTGTATTTTTGTGTGTGTACACACGTTGTTTTTCTGTACGTTGAGGAACTAATGGATTAACCTTCGGTACACTCCAGTCAAGGTAAACATAGCATGCAACGAAATGACATCATTTTTTAATAAAAGACATTTCTACCAACCAGATTTATTTATTACCTAATTTCTTTAATTTGTCAGGATGTTAGAAAACGTCCCTAACCCACAGTTTTCTTAAAACTGGAAGTAAATCTGTTTTATTAAAATTAATAATTAAAATTGATTCTAAATATGTTTTAAACATCCTAAGGTTGTGTCTAACCTTTATACTTTAAACTAGCATGTCTTAACAATTTTTTGGTTAGTATTGAGTTGAAAAAAATCATTAGGTTTTTAAATGTACATCTAGAGATTGTTTCAATCTGATAATTTCTTAATATTTCAAACAGTTTTTTTATTTTTGATTTCTATTGTAATAAAATTAATTACTTTATTTATTAATGTGATTTTTTAAAATATTCCTTTTTTATCTTTGTTTTTTCTTCGTTCTTCCTCTTCCTCTTTAATCTTCAGTTTTAATTATTCTTATTAAATAAAGGTAAGTATATATTCCTATGGTAGCGCTCAGCTCCGTTTGCGTGTGCGTCATCTGACATTTCTGTCACTACGTTTACATAGCAGGGGCATAGCGGTGACAAACTATCAAATATTTTTTGAGGTTACGAAGTGTTTAAATTATGAGTTGTTACAAAAAATACAGATTCACAAAACAAGAACTAATAAACGCAGAATCAAAAACCTAACGAAACGCAAATCACAAAACACAATAAACGAACAGAAAATACTTGCGATTAACACCGACAACACTTTCGACAACCATGCGATGACGTCTATAATTTACTGTCAATGTCAGTTTGACAAATTCGTGACACTTGACGGTGTTGTCGAAGTGCACATGTAAATTAATGTTCAAGGATACCACCCT
This sequence comes from Tribolium castaneum, assembly GCF_031307605.1. Lineage (NCBI taxonomy): Eukaryota > Metazoa > Arthropoda > Insecta > Coleoptera > Tenebrionidae > Tribolium > Tribolium castaneum. Next base: position 24,122,298 of record NC_087396.1, on the reverse strand, counting down.
TAGATAGCCCTTAGCTGTTTAAATTTGCATTGTTTTTGATAATTTTTTATAGCTTTGTGTTGGTAATGAAAAAATGAAATTGATGACGCACACGCAAATCGAGCTGACCGCCACTATACCTATACCTTCCTATCAATCAAATTTCAAATTTTGTGTATGCTCTGTAAAAACATATATTGTTATTATTTCGTGTTTTTGTTTTTCTTTCTTTTTGCATTTTTATTACGAAAAAAAAAACAAAAAACAATTCAAAAATATTTGCATTTTTAATCAATAATTCGAAATTAATCAGATTATTTGAATTTAAACAGCAAAATTACAACATTATTATAGATCCAGCTTTATATTGAATATGGATTTATTCGAGAAAAATGTTAGATTTATGAGCAATTATTTCCGAGTTATTTTAAGCACCAGCAGACTGATGAAACGCTCAATTAGCAAAGTCTTGGCTTAAAAATAAGTTGTTGATTCGAAGTTATTTTCCCGTCTCATTCATCCCAGCATCTAATAACAAACAATTCATAATGATCGTAAGAAAATTGGTCAATGAAAATGTGAGACAATGAACGAGTCTGTTCCATGATTGCAGTAGGAACAGTTCGTCAAATCCAACTTCCCGGACTTTATTATTGTATTCAGTAGTTCAAAGCAATGTTTATTGTCTCATTATGATCTTTCCTTCCTAATAACATCAAATCAGAGTGAATCCTCTCCTCCCACCGTGCGAACGGTTTTCGGTGCAAGAGAAAGGTCAAAGACGTGTCAATACATAATTGAAGCCCGAAAGGCGCGTCGGATTAAACTGTCCAATCACGCAAGTCCATCACTGCCACTATTAAAAATGCAACGCCGCTTCCGAGATCTCGTGTTTTATTAAAGTGGCGTCATTTTGATTTCTTACTTGTAAATTGGCGATCGATTCGTAATAATAACTGTGAGATTAAGTGCAGTTTAGTATTTTTGCAGAGGAATAATGCGCTCGTTAGACGGCAGGGATTAAAAAATCGTTCAAGTCCGCCCTTTGCAACAATAAAACTTAACGACGTCGCGCACACGTCCCTTTAGCCAATTTGGGTTCATTCAGAGCGATCGAAGGGCCCGACAAAGGTCCATTGAGGAACGGGCTCATCGGCATTCGGGGGCGCCATAGGCGGGCGTCTGCCCAACTTGGGCAACGCTAATTATAATCATTTCACGAGTCCGCACTGATACAGGGACGCTTTTTTTACTCTCATTTTAATACGACTTAGACTACCAGCCACTTTTTCTAATGACACTGGCGAGGGCGAACGTTGTTATTAGGACGATTCCTTTCGGGGCTTTGTTTCGAAATTAGGACCGGCACGACATTTGTTATTTACAAGGCATCAGGAGATCAGCCGCTCAAATCAACCACACAATGACCTAGCCAGAAAGACATATCTAATTATATTTACTGGGAAAAATTACTCAAAAAGACTTACAACATTAAAATTTTTGTTTTTTTTACCTAAAACTGTACAGCATGTATCACCTAAGATATTTTAGGTGGTTTTTCAATTAGGAGCGAAAAATTATCCCAAGTTAAAAAAATTTAATTTTAAAACGTGTTTGAATCATCCAAAAAAAAAGATGGCCACACAAACAACAACCAAGTCACTTGGCAGAGTTTGGCAAGATTTTGTTGTTAAAAACTTGATCCAGGATTTGTAAATACTTGAGCAGTCACCTGCTGAAACAATTGATGAAGCATTGCTAAGCAGCATTTTGTGCACCACTGAAAAAACTGTCAAAGTGAGCGCACTGTTAGACAAGTAAAACTGTATTAATTTTTTTAAAAACAAACAACAGTGGCAGAAATTTTTGTGTTGTGTTGAAAAAGAAAACAACAATCGCCTGTGGAAAGTGTCGTTAGACTTCTTGTAAAATGTTATTCTAATGAAACTTTTATAAAATTTAAAGTTCAAAGAATTTGCAATAATTTGAAGACACACGAAACGTACGTGAACTAAATTAAGTGAGGACAAAACACGTCACTGGCAACGAAAAAATAGTCTTTTAAAGATAAGTTTTTTATTACAGCATTTTTTATTAACAATATTTTTTTTAATATAAGTCTTAAAAGATTTAACATTTTAAAAGGACAAGTAAAAATTACGTTTTTAAGACTTGAGTTGTTGCATTAATTGGATTTTAATTTTTACCTTATAATATTTGCACATATGTGACATATAAGGCAGGTGAGACACTCTGTATAGTCAAAAAATAATTTTTTTAAAAATTTGTTATTGTAAAGTTTATGCACTTTCTTGTGGCTTTAGAACCTTCTACATTTGTTAAAAGTGCATAAAAAATCAATTGATTTGATTTTAAGATTTTTTTCAATTTCTATTCAGATTTTGTTCGTTTTTCGGTACTTGGAACATTTATTGGGCAATAGCTCCAGAACTATTAGACAAAACCACATTAAGTTTATTATCTTTGAAAAGCTCTTTTCATTATCTATCTTTCTCAATAAAGATCATTGTTCTCCGACTAATAGCTAGTTTTCGAGAAAATGAGAAAATTGCGAACAAAAGCAAAAATAGGTATGATAAAAAAATTCATAACTGAAAAACCGTCGAAAAACTGGCCATTTTGTCGACGCCAATCGGTTCCCCGGATCGTTTTACATAAACTTACATTAAAATAGTGACAATTTTTCAAATAGTTTTGTCCTAGTTAGCAATTAATAAAAAATTAAAAAATTTTATACCTACACCCTTCCGCACAAAATGAGTTTTTTTATAGAGTTATAGAGTTTTATTTTATAAAGTTTTTTAAATCGGTTTTAAAAATTTGTTGTATCCGCAAACCAATGTAATTTATTGTCTTTTACAAAGATACAAGATGAAAACACAAATCCGACCTAATAAACAACAATGCTAAAAAGGTGCGTAGGAACAAATAGGTACTTATACGTCTTACCTATAGGTAATAATATAAAATAAAAAAATGATGCTGCAATTTGAATAAAATTAGATTATTATCTTCATAATTAACATAAATTATACACATTGGCTATATAATCGTTAATAATAATTCATTAACAGTTTAGTTTGTATAATGTGTAGTTGTTAGTTTGGACTACTAAACAGGTAATTGTTGAAATCACAAATCTAATACTAATAATAACACTGTTCAACAATTTCTCATTTTTTCCATCTTGTTTACGATCGTACTTATATAAAAATACAAATGTGTAAACGGGTTCAATTTTATATTTGAGGAATTTTAATAAAATTTAACTGCGCCATTTTGCATTATTTTCCACACTTTTTCTATATAGAACTACATTATCTGTATTAATTTTCTTGTAAGAATCAAACACGAAATCCACTGTTTTCAATCTGCAATATTATTTTAAGTAAGTACGTAATTATTTCATATTGTAATGTGAAGATTTTGAACTTTAAATAAATTTTTATAAAAGAAAACTTAGTTGGGGTTATTGACTATAGATGTTTTTTGCAGTTATTTCTCTAGTTTACTATCGGTTTACTATCAGTCATCATAACAGACAAATCAAGTTTTCTTAGAATAGTAGGTAGTTCTGCATCATAGAATCAATGAAAACAATACAATCAAAAATTATAATGATTTTTTTTTAAATCATTTTAATACGAGTAGAAGTTTTAACTTCTCATTTGGTTTTTGTAACAAATACAATTTATATGTTGATGTTTTCAGTTCTTGAAACTTGAACATGAAGAAAGTCTTAAGTAGTCAGATCCGAGAAACTAGTCATTGAAATATCGTATAAGTGACATTGTCTCAAATTCCCCGATGCATCCTGAAATGTTCTCATTCGTATTCAGAGCGCCTGCTTTCAGCAGTCCCCTGAAACTTATCGACGTATTAAAATGGCGCCTTGGTAAAAAGCGCATTTGGCTTTTTGCAAGTGCAACTCGTCTCTATCTCCTCTGTTTAAGGAAACTGTCACAAAGCCGTGTAAAAATTAGCAAACAGCACACGTATAATCTCCGTACGTACGTATGTATCAACCAGCGACTCGAGCGTTGTATAGCGTGTTCTTTACGGATCATACATATTTATAGACTGATCCCAACCTATAATAATAGCCGTCTGAACCTCTGATAATCTCTGCTTTAACACGACATTCTCATTGGTCCTTAGACGAGCGGAAGGAGGGGCGCCAGCATTTTTATGCATTAATTTTGATTTAATTTTTAGCCAACAACACGGTTTTCCCGCTAAATTAGCAGTTGCCCAGCAATTCATTAAAGGATTAAATCATAGCGGCTGGGATTTTTTCCACAGCGGGACACTATGGCGGTAATTATGATTCAAAGAGAATAGACGAGTTTCCATCAAGTTGTGCCATTTCTGCTAATGCATTTCATTCAATTAAATGAGGAAAAAAGTAAGCGGACGCTTTGCTTCTTGCTACTGAATTGATGCAATTTGCGATTCTTCCACAATTAATCTTCCACCTACTTCTTGCAAAGTACAAATAGACCTATCTGCAAGTATAATGGGTGAGAGGCATTTCTTGCAAATGCAACTAATAGCAAAAAAGCGAGGTTGTGCAAGAATTATGCGCTCATCACAGAATTGCAACCGAAAAACAAAATATTACACGCGTTCGAATTTTTCAAATTGTGTTCCACAAGGCACCATTTTGAGGCCCCTTCTATTTACAATATACAGCACAGAAATATTAGAGTTCCTAAATTATGTAAATATTCATGTCTTTGCAGATGATGTGCAGTTATATTATCATTATCATTACTAATTTTTTTTTCAGTAATTCCTTTCGCTTTTTATTATTTTTTTTTTCTATTATTTTTTTTCAGGTTTTTTAGTTTCAGTAAAGTGCAATTTTGTAAATTTAAGTTTGTTTATTTATTTATTTATCTATTTTTTTGCGTAGTTTTTCCATGTTATTGGCTGCTGGATTTACGTAAAATAATGCCACCTGCGTTATTTTCTGCGGAATGCCCCTTATGTTCCATTAAGCGGCTCTGGCAATAAGTGCTTCCTCTAATTAAGAGCCCAGATCTTGTCCAGCCAGTTCCAGATGAGCTCTCCCAAGGCCGTTATCACGAGAAAAATTGTGTCAATGCTATCCATTTGATTTGCGATATAAATATAGAAGAGTGGAAATAATTGTACAATGGTCCTAATGACGGGTTCGAGTTGTATTTGCTCATCGAGATGCAGTTATAAAATGTAAATTTCGCTAAATAATCGTTAATCGCTTCATTGTTCGATACAATTGCGATAACTGACCACATTTTTAGTCACGCCAATTTATAAGCTTAACGACTGTAACTAGAGGATTAGCTGGGGGAGAAAAAGTGAGTGAAACCGATTTAAAATTTGGGTTTTTGTCGTAGTGTGGTGTCTGTCGGTGCATTGGTGGAGGAAGAAGGAACGTGAATGTGAAATAATGAAATGAGGAGTTTGCGAGAATGGATAATGAGTCCAAGTCTTGTTGTTGCAATGTTTGCACGGATCGTTGGATCGATTCGAGTTATTGCACTTGATTTGATTTGTACAAAGTCACCTTGATTGAATACCGCGGTGGTGCTTATTGTCACGCTCGTTCGTTTGTGGAAGCGCTCAAAAAATAGGGAAACTGATATTTGGAAAAATTGAAAAAACTGAAAAAGTTTTTTGAGTTTTGAAAAAAATGTGTTTGAATAAGGCTGAAGTGCAATGTTTTACAAAAAATTTGAAATAAAATATCAAATTGTGAAAGCATACAAATATGTACAGTCACGATCAAAAAGAATGACACCCCTACCAGCTAGTTAACACAATATTCAGCTACTTTATAAACTAGCCAAACGTACACATTAAGCGTATCATATCGAAAAAACTTGTGGCTGCGGTTTTAAAGGTGTCATTTTTTTATTGTGACTGTACACTGTACAAAAATTTTGCCGTTTTGGTTTGGAAACTAAAAGTTTTTAAGTTCCTTTTCGATTTAAAGCAAATTTTAATAATTTTTTGACTTTGATTTTAGTCTTATTGTAATTTCTTTTAGAATTTTTAAATATCGGTTTTACTTATGTTAGCGATTTTCTTACAATAACTAAGAGTAAATGTAATAAATGGGTATATATTTAGAAAAGTATAAGAACTCTACTAGAACATGACGTAAAACTGTTGGTTGCCAGATTTTTGAACATTTTTTTTAGTTATTTATTACTTTAGAGCTTAATTTGAACAAAAAAGTCTAACAACGACTACTTTTTTATCTTGCCAATTTTAATGTATTTTAGATGTTTAACCTACCTATAATCTGTGGATAGCTATTATCAAAATCCACAAAAAATATAGTTTAGATTCGAAGTTTAAACTTGGGTTTTGGTTTAAAATTTGTCTGAAAATTTAGTTTTATTTTACTGAGTTAAGCAAAAAAATTGCAATTTTTTGCAGAATTTTTCAGTTTAGCTTATTTTTTAAAAAGAATGAATATTTTCTAACAGATTTAGCTCAACCATCATTGCACTAGTTTACATATCAGCCGATTTATTAAATAAATTTATATGTAGTTTAAGATAATCTCAACATGTTTGTCGTATACTTTAACAAATCATATTTGTTAAAATGTGTGCAACTTAGGCAAAAATATGCTTTGAGGTGAGTTGTTTTTGATCATTTCCTTCAATCTGTCTTTTTTTTAAGAATTATTTAGAGAAATTACCGAAGTGCAAAAAAATTGCCGAATGTTTTAAAAATAAGTTTTTAATGTAGCTCTTTAGTTTATCTTGTTCAATAAGAATCTAGCTCTTTTAACAAATTGTGTTTTTCTGTTAAATTAGTGTGAATAATTTCAAAATAAATCGATTTATTAGAAAAAAATTTGTTTATTTTAAGGATTTACAAAACAAGTTATAAGTTTGTATTTTTTGGCAACAGCGCCTTTGACTTACCTATATTACCTTGTTTTTAACCAGAATCAAAATTGGTTTATTAGCTTATTTTTTTCAATCTGGTGTTTTTCGAAAATTTTAATTATTTTTATCTTGTGTAGCAAAAATTTTGCTTATTTTGATAGATTTTTTTTGCGGATTTTCCAGATAACTTCAAAGGCTTTGAAACAACAACAAAAGTAGTAAACTTTATTTGAACTTTTAACAATCATGTCAGGTAAAAACTATATAATTCTTCGTATGACGCAAAATCAAAAAATTAAATTCATACTAGAATTGTTTGCGCGGAACTTTGGACTATTTTAAGTGAATTAGGAAAACCTTAATAATTTAATAATTTTTTTGTATCTGGGAGAATAGTTGTAAAATAAAAGTGGTCGACCAAGTTTAGAATTCGGTGCGTTACCAAAATATCCAAGAAAGTCAATAATAAGCCCAATAAATACATGTTTGTCCATCTCTGAAATAAATATTTGATAGATATCCCATTACGTCGTCGATTCCCGATGGCTCCTTATTAATTTTCCATTTTCCGCTATTTCCCAGAACAAGAAAATTTTAATTGATGACCATCACGCATTTTCCACGTACAATTTAAAGTTTAAACCTTTGTTAACTCCACTGTTCGTGTCCGGCTCTAGTCGAAAACATGTAATTTGGAGATCTCTAAACCGCCCCGCATCTGCAATACGATTTATTCAAATATTCATAGCTTCGTGTCAAATAAACATTTGGCGAATTTATGCATTTCGACGGAAAAATAAAGACAAGAAACGTTAAAAGCTAATTATAAACCGCGTTTAAAACTGAAAAATATGTAATGATGGTAATAACAATGCAAGAGCTGCATTTACATTCGGGCGAAATAGAATAGCTTCATTACAATTTTATACACCCTATTCGGGACAGACATCAGAGGGGGTAATTAGTTTTATTGCCGTTTCGACAACTTTTATTTTATTTTGAGAACAAACCCCGATTAAGTTTTAGATTGGGTGCAGGACTATACTTGCTCTGGCCTTAATCATTTCGAAAATGACTATTTTTTATGCAGGACCGCTAATTTTCGTGAAATTTTATTAAAAGCGGAGGAAGAGGCGGCAAAAAATCGGCGCTCCTCGCAGCTTTGGACGCCTTAAACGCAACCGCTCGCTGCAAATGGTGGTTCGTTGGAAAAAATTTAAATCGAGCGCACGTTTATTCCCGAAATTACCATAATTTTGCTAAAATCGATTACAATCCTAAAGCATGGTGTTTGATATCAACTGTGCAATTAATATAAAACGTGTGTTTAAGGATAGCGGACAATGGCGGACTGTGAAATTATGCGGCGATTTTTCTCGTTTTTTGCCCGTAATTGTGGTATTTTGCCACATTTTTGTGTTTCAAGACCGGAAATTTCTGGAGATTTGCCTAACGATTATCGAGGCGGAGTTTGGAAAAAATAAACTTTTTCGAAAACAAGCTGCGCAACAAAGACGCTATTTTTTTGGTTTCGTTTGCTTGTGATTAGTGGACATTTAGCTATGAAATAAATATTTCATAAGAAAACTACCGAAATGTCGAAGCGCTCTGTAATGATAGGGAAAGCGCGCTTCACCCGAACCGAACTAACGTCAAAAGTATGATAATGAATGCAAATGATGCGAGTGGATGACGAAAAAAAAGTATTTTAATAAACATGAGTAAAGCTAAGTAGCATGTTGGAAAAATTTTTTTGGAATAATTTAATAAATAATATGGCGCTCCGGCGCCGGTAAATAAACTTTTTGAAGTAAAATGAGTCATTGTCTAGACATAAATACCGGAGAAGAGCTAATTTGAGCCGGATAATGTGTGAACAATTAAACGCCAATGAGGCGCACCAATTATGGTGAATTACAACTGTTTATTTTTTAACTATCTGGCTACTTAATGTACTTAATTTGTACTTAAATTCTTAGAATTGTCTATTAACAAACTGTCTGTAAACAGTAGTTGCTGTAAATTCTTTCAACAAGTCAGCCATTCCAGAAAAAATGCAACCTGAAACCAAAATTTCAAAATTATTTTTAGTATTCGGTTTAAATTTAATATATATTTTGCGACAAATGGGTTTTTGGGAGAGGATAATGATTTAAATTGAAGTAATTCATTGGATTCTACAATGTGTCTATAAATAATGTGGGATCGTAGTAGGTATTAAAAGTTTGCCGCTTCTTTCAAGAAACAACAAACAATGTTAGTATATGAAAAAAATGGCTTTACTGGTTGTCTAGGTAGAAAAAGTTGATACTTTTCAGAAATTAAATATAAATAAATAATTAAATGCGGCAAATACAACTTCCAGAACCGCCTGAGATCCTACACTCTCTTATAAACAGTTGTAAATGATAACATAAATTACAGTCCTGTTTGAGTTAAACTTGTGATAAACAAATAAACTTGAACATTAACAGTTGCCATGGCAACAACATGTATGTTATTACATAAAAAAAACTAAAAAAAATATAATGTTAATAATTTACTTATATGTGATTTTAATTATAGCACAAATTTTTAAACAGTTAAATTATTTATATATTATAAATAATGCTGTGAAAAAAAAATTCTCTAAAATAGCTGCTGCCACAAAAATTTAAAATTATTACTTAATTATTTTTTTAAGACTAGTGCCTATTTACTCATTTTTTGAACGAAACAAAGCGTCGCTGGATAATAATCTTTACACCGACTCAATATTAATTAATTAATTTTAATTAATAAGATTGTAGAAAAATTCTGTAAAAATGTCCGGTTACTCGGGCGCCATTAAAAGTTGAAATTCGATTAAAAAGCCCCGGTTATTGGCAGCCAATGGGATCGCTTTGTTAAATTAAGTAAAGAAAACAGCCAGTCATACTACGGCAGTTTTATCAACTTATGCGTTGAAGCAATAACATCGGTCCAATGAATTGTTGATTAGCACGCCTTGAGTGGCACAATGGAGCAATTTATTTGGACGACTGTATGCATGGTACTGCTATATAATTTCCTATACATACACACCCACAAACTCTGATACACCTCACCTTGTGTCTGCAGTTAATCGTTCGTTATAGCACACCAAAATGGACGCGGTTATGAAAAAATTATTAAGCCCAAACTTGACTTTTTATTATATAGTTTTCATATACGTACGTAATAAAAGCGTCTGCAATGTCGTTCTATCAATTTTTCAGTAATTCAATTACTTAACCTCCATATTCACCCCTATAATATTATCAGTTATTTCTCTTTTTATTCCCAATCAATAAATAAATGCAGTCGGAACCGAATTATTAACGATGCTTCCGACAATGGAGCATTTAATCATTGGCGTGCAGTGACGGAAAAAATGCTCAAGAGCCGCCGCATTATTCATCAGTTTGCGTGAGATTATGAGATTGATAATTAAAAATATATCAGGTAATTAATTAAGGAACAACAATGAACACAAAACGCCATTAGTAAATCATACGCTCGCGCGAAACACATGAGAGAAAATGGCATAAAATGCTCACCTGACGCCCAAAAAAATTAGATTTTTTTAACCTGCTCTTGCAAAGTTTGTGGACTTTTTATGACTTTACAACCTTCTGGAGGTGTTAAAAGTTTTGATTTTTACAATTTTTGGCGCGATTTTGGTTGATTCCGGGTCTTCGGAACATTTGTCAAGCAATAACTCCGGAACTATTAGAGATAACCCTATGAAGCGTATTATCGTTGAAAAGCTCTTTTCATATTCTATTTTTTTCAAAAAAGATCATTGTTCTCCGACTAATAGTTTTCGAGAAAAGTTCAAATAAAGGAAATAATAGGTAAAATTTTGAAAAATTTATAACTAAAAAACTATTTGGAATTTGGCGATTTTCTTCACGCCAATAGGTTCCCCGGAGCATTTTACATAAGATATAATCAAAATAGTTTCACTTTTTTGAATATATTTGCCGTAACAAATGTTCCATTTGTCGTCGAAATTTTTGTTGATTTTTAATACCCTGAACATTTATCGAGCAATAGCTCCGAAACTATTAGAGATAACCCTATGAAGTGTATTATCGTTGGAAAGCTCTTTAATTATCTATCTTACTCAAAAAAAAATATTGTTCTCCTACTAATAGTTTTTGAGAAAATTACAGATAAATGCAAAAATTGGTCAAATTTTAAAAAATTCATAACTTAAAAACCATTGAGAATTTGGTAATTTTCTTGATGCCAATCGATTTCTCGGAGCATTTTACAGTTGACAGAATCAAAATAGTTCCACTTTTTGGAATAATTTTGCCGTAGTTGAAAAAATAAAAATTTTTTTTTTACAAAATATGACCAATTTTGATAATGTCTAAATAGACTGAGCCCATCTTTAGGACCCAATTCCACTTAATAACTTAAGAAAAACCAGCATATTCATCTGTGCATTTTTCGATAAAAAAATTTTTTTAAGTATGAAATTTTGAAAAAAAATAATTTTTGGAAATATTTGTTTGTGTGCTGATTTATGGCCTTGTAGGTGTCGCTGGATCGTTTTAGCACCATTCAAGTGACGCACCCGCGCCACTGATCATCCTCTGTATTATGTTGTATCCAATTTCACCGGCAGGTAGATTTAAAAATCTATAATAAGTCAGTCAGCAGGAGGTCCAATCCTGGGCATTATGTCCCCCAGCAGGGGGCTCATCAATGAGCTCTCGCCCCCCATCGCGAACTACTGTTTAATTATACACATTACACGAGTAAAAAAGCACCGGCGACGTCTTTGTAAATCAGTGAAACACACTCGAAGAGGTGTTTCATTCTTTTTAAGTATGCGGAAGCCCTTAATTTTATAATTACGCAAAAATTCCGCACAGTGGCAGAGTGCACAGCACGCACAAAAAGTGAAGCCGTGCACAATTACGGCTTCTTTGGGACACTTAGGCCGTTAAATTGCTTGAAATCAATCTACAACTGTCGAAAGGAAGCCTCAGACTTGCGGAAATGTTGGAGTTTTTCATTATTTCGTTTGGCTGTTGGAGCACGTTTAAGAGGTTAAATTGTTAGTGAAATGTGCACACATTGCTATGACAGACACAGCGAGGAGTGATATGTTGCTGCAACTATGTTATTTAACAACAATACAAATTGTTGAATAATGAAATGCCTGTTATTACCATTATTCATGACTTTGTTTCATGCTTTTATGATAAATAAATTGGAACGTTTAAGAGTGCGAGTTGCTGGCGGCGATTTTCAGTAAGGAGTGAAAGAAAATTGTGCCATTTTGTTGAGTATTTGCGCATAACAGTACAATGCTTTTTATTACAATACCTCAGGGCCTAGACAATGTACAGCGTGAGTCTGCTAAAAGCGATTTTTACTACTTATACCTCAAAAATTAATGATCAGTTTAGATTTTCTATCTGACATTTTTTCGAAACGTTTCAGAAAAAAAATATTTTTTTTTATAAATTTATTCATTATCTAACACAAAAGTAAACGGTAAAAATGATTAGGTAAGTCAAAAGCTAAATTAAACTTTACTAAGTTATTATAAGTTGATGCTTTCTGTTTTAATGCGTTCAAAAAGTCTTTAGATCAACTCGTGCTGTGAAATTTTGAACGTATGTTGATTTCTTACGATTACTACATGCAAAAATACACTTCAACAAAATAAAACGGTAATCTATCAAAGACAATAAAAATCTGTCAATCTGAATTCCACAGCAAGAGTTGATCTAAAGACTTTTTGAACGCACTGTATGATTTATTAATTAGCTTTACTTTTTTCTCTAAAATAGTAAAAACAAATTATTTCAAAACCTAAACAAGACTGACAAACAAAATCTGAATTTTTAGCTTATAAGTGTGGTTGAATGCTCGAAAATGATGAAAATATTACCATATTCGATAAGAGTCGGTCATACTTTGGGCTTTTTTTGGCGAAATCTTCTTAAATAAGTGCGTATTTAATTCAGAAACATGCTTAAAACACACAAAAATGTATTTTTCATATAGTTATTTATTGAAGAAAAACGAAAAATAATGTTAAATCTTCCACCTTGGTTACTTTTCGGTTCAGTTTAGTAAAGTTTTTAAAAAACTGACACAAAAAAGTTAAAAATGTGAACATTGTTGACATAGCTTAATGTCAAATAAGCGTTCAAAAACTGATTTAGTGATTTTCCTGTTCTCCAGCAAAATTTCACAAAAAAACAGATTGCGATCGCAAAAAAACACCAGTTTTAGCCTAATTTAAAAATTTTTCAATTTATTTTTGAGAAATATTTTTGCTTGTATTCATAAAAAACAGCAAAAATAATCTAATTTTCAGTCAGAATTAATTTGTTTTTGTACTATTTAGTACAATCTCGCTCAAAATTGTACATAAACACCCACAAAATAAAAAAAATACACAATTTTTTGCCAAATCCGTAAATGTTTTTGAGTTATTTTGGAAAAAATTACAATAATTTAGTGCTTTTCTGATTCATTTCTGACATTTTGTCAGAAATAACCTTTAGTATTTAACCTTGGGTAAATCATAACCAAGCACTGAAATGCGCCAAACCTGGAAATAAATTGGTAACCAGAATATTTTTGGTTTAACCAACAATTGAAATACCGGGCGTTACTTGACCAGAAAGTCTACGAAATTTTTTCTCTATTTTAGCAATTTTTTTAAACATTATATTAATCACTATCAACAATTTTTTATGTACAGTACCTTTTTTATATTTTACATACACAGCATTAAATTAACGAAAAAACGCTTCGTCATGAAGTACTATTGTTACTAATTTAATTAAGACCCCGAAATCGAGCTTGTAGTTGATTACCATAAAACAACTGATCACAAGTTCTACCTTAAATCCTAGCCCTAATTATTTTAATTGTTGGCCATTGTGTAAAAATCACTGGAAGGAACCGTACGAGCTACACTTGACTTCATCTTGAATTAAAAGGGACGATTTTGTAGCTTAATTTATGGTGTTAAAAGTTTACAAAAAGTTTCTGCAGAATATCAAATGTGTCGTTAGGTTAAACATAAAATTGGCCAATTAGAGTTAAACAGCTATAACATCTGTCACCTTTTGACGTGATTCGATTTAATTAGGCGCATTTACATAATATAAATTTAATTTTTTTGTATCTCATTACGTCAGATAAGATTTCAGCCTGCGCTAATTAAATCGTAATGAAAGCAATAAATTACCGAATGGCCATAAATCTCTACTATCTTCTGATTTATTGTATTATTCCTCTACAAATACTGTATGGACGTAAGGTTACAAAAGAGTATTAAAATAAAACCGCTAGGTTGTCAATAACGTATTTAGTGAATTTCTTTGGTGGCACTTGTGTTTTGCAAAAATCCGCCCACACTGGCTGTCGTCCTCTCGACGTCCATTCTTCGCCACATAATGCACCTCTTCAAGCAGATACAGTTACCCATGACTCGGCTCCACGTCAGTTTTTTGTTTGAGAAGGAGCCACAATTAAAGAAACTCCTTCAGTCAAAACAAAGGGAGAAAATCGCTCGACGATCCGAGATATGAAGAGGCCGTGAAGAGGCTGCCGAAGACAAAACGGCATCAGTACAGTAGTTGTAGTGGCCATGGGAAAATACCAAGTGTTTTAACATTCTTTTCTTTATTATCTTGATGCGTCATTCATCGTAACGATTGTGTGCTAGACGCGCTGCCAATCAGAGCATCCTGAGCCAGGAGAAAAAATACAGAGGCGTGATGGTTGATGGAAAAAAAACTGTTTCTATTACGCGACCAGATTGCAACTAGCATTTTTTCGGAAGTAATAAATTGGACAGCAAGGAAACCAATTTAGGTTGTGGCCACTTCGTACAGCGTTCCTGTGATTGAAAAAATAATAACTGATAGGAATAATTAGCGAACAGTAAATTGTATTTTTTTGCTTTCGTGCACGTCGTCATGATCAGGAAGGGAGAGCCCTGCTGCAATTTTGCTGTCTTTGTTGGCGGAAGTGGCGGTCAGTGGCCAAAGGACAGCGTGAGAGAGAGTCGTCAGTGCTTTGGTTTAGTACTAAATCGAAACCTACGCTTGACTTTGTGACTTTGATTTTTCGGCTGAAAAGAATGTCTAATCTACGTCAATGAACTGGTCTTAATTTGTTTTATTGTATTGTATGTGCGTGTGGGGAGGCTTGGAGGGTATGGAAGCACAGGCTTGGCACAATCTTCCTCGCACCGATGCGTCCACGATTGTTCTACAGACCGGAAGTGCACTCTTTCAAGTGTCACAGAACGGCGGCGGCAAAGCTCGGCTCAGGCCGGGGAGACAATCGAAAAATGAAACGAAAGAATGTTGATGGAACTGTGAGGTTTTAAGGACTGCAGGAAGTGCATCTACTATTTAAGAGATCTCAGGGAAATATTGAAAAAAAAATTATTCTGAACAAGGGATTGAGGTTAATTCAGTGCCAAAAATTAACACTTTATTGGTTAAATTAGGTGTGATTTTGTAAATTTTTGCACTGATAATCTCTCAAAGACGTAGTCAGTTGTTGTATCAATAGGTATAATGAAAGTTTGTCCGCTTACCTTCAAAAAAATCATTTTTTTTAAACTCGCTCTGGGATAGTTTTATGGACATTTCTATGCCTCAACAACCCTCTAGAGTTGTTAAAAGTAGAAAAAAAATTAATTGCTTCGATTTTTAGAGTTTTGATTTTTGCAATTTTTGTCGCAATTTTGGTCGATTCCGGGTACCCCGAACATTTGTCAAGCAATAACTCCGGAACTGTTAGAGATAACCCCATAAAGTGTATTATCGTTGGAAAGCTCTTTAAATTATCTATTTTTCTCAAAAAAAAATATAATTCTCTGACTAATAGTTTTCGAGCAAATTGGAGACAAATGCAAAAATTGGGAAAATTTTAAAAAATTCATAACTAAAAAACTATTGGGAATTTGGCAATTTTCTCGATGCCAATCGATTCCCCGGATCATTTTGCATAGGGATGGATCAAAATAGTTCCACTTTTTCGAATAGTTTAGCTAGAAATGAAAAAATAAAAAAAATAAAAAAATAGTTAACACCCCCCCCTTAAAATTGGTCAATTTTTAAAGTGTTTTAAAATCAAATGAAACCTATTCTATCTTATAGATTTTGATGTGCTCTTTGTGATGGAACAAACCGTTTTCTTCTAGCTCTTTTAGTTTGGCCGTAATCGGCGTTTGAAAATTGAAAATTTTTTTGCGAGATATTGCCTTGAGTCCTATGCCATTTTGTAGAGTTTTTTATTCCGGTTGTCCTCCATTTTTCCGTTCCTCGATAACTCTAATAGTTTCGCCGTAATTAGCGATTGAAAATTGAAAAAAAGTGAAAATGGAAACCTTTTTTTGCGTTTTTCTCGGAAACTGTAAAACTTAGAGCAGCGAACAAAAAACATCTGATAGCGCTCAATTTTATCTATTTTTTCGACCAAACCCGGAGCCGCTCCGGGCAACGGTTCCGGCTACAGAGGCGATCAAAGTTTTTCACTAAAAAAATTCATAAAAAAAAAACTAAAAGTCGTAGAGCAATGCGGTTTGTTCGATTGAATTCTACGGCTCACTTTACATAATATATTAATTTTTCACAAGAATTAAAAATTAAAAATTTTTTGCCTAAATTTAGGGTAGCCATTTGTCATTGTGAAAAAGTTTATCCAACAAAAAAATTCATAACTCAAAAACTAAAGGTCGTAGAGCAATGCGGTTTGTTCCATTGAATTCAGCGGCTCATTTTCTGTATTATACCAGCTTTTCACGAGATTTAAAATTTTCAATTATTTTGCCTAAAATTTTAATGATCAATAATGGACCTTTCGACTTTTTTGTCATTTGACTTTTCCAAATTTTGTCCAGATTTTGGTCGATCACAAAATTGTATCTTAATGAATCTCATTAAAGTATACAGGTCACAAACATTTAACGAACTAGTATTTTAAAGTACGAAAGTGGAAAAAATACTCTTAGCACACTCACCTTATTTCTATGTTTAAGGGAATCAAAAGGTAATTTGTAATACAAGTATTATACAAAAATAGAGCAGATTTTTAAGAAATATATTTTTATTTCGTAAAAATAAGTATAATAGTCTAAAAGTATCACACGGGTGCTTGCGTGTTGGGCTTTTTCGTTCCACGTCTCTGGATTTTTCCTCGCAACGGCAACGGGATACGTCATGCCGAACATTGCATACCTGGTGAGCGGTCTCTTCAAAGACAGAATGCGGTCTCGGCGATGTGCCATTGTTTTCACACACCGGATCGTCGCAAAAACAAGGGCGGCTGTGGCCAGCGCACTCTTTGATACTGGGGACGCCGGGCGACTGTCATTTGTTAGCGGACAAACGAGTATCGCTCCCTATACCTCTGTCGTTGCCGGAGAAGTGAGTTATTGCACAGACTTTTCTGTGCTGCTTGCTCTTCGCTAACGAACAAACTACAATAATTGACAATCCAATCACAACCGAATTATTTTTTCACGAAATGACGGATGCTAAATCTGTATTGTGACCACTTCGGAAATATCTGTGTGGCATTTTAAACACAACTCAAGCAGATAATATATGTGTGAAGCGGATTAAACCTTCCACCAATGAAATAAATTATTTTAAAAAATTAATAGAAAAAAAAATTCACACACAGCGTGACCCATGCGCTTTTGCTATGTGAAATATTACCATGCTTAAAGTCTGAAAACCAATAATATTACACAGGGTGTTGTATACAGGGTGATAAATTAAAGTTTTATTTTTTTAATGAAACACCCTTTATATATTTTTACATAATTAGATTTGATGCAAAAAAAGAATGTAACTTTTTTTGTATAATTTATTCATTTTTAAAATATCCTGAAATGTAGACCGTTATAATGTTTTTTGAACAACTTTTTCGAGTGATTTGAATGGAATTAGTTACCGTTAGGGCAATAATCATTGTTACAAATACTCCAGGTTTTTAATAAAGGTGTTGAAGCCTGTAAATACAGTAGTCGAGCCTCATTCTCATTGTCTATTATTACACTCTAATTGAGTAGTTTTAAAAATACATTTTTCATTCTCTTTGATCATGCTGAATAATGAATTAGAGTCTTACGGTGTGAAGACACGGCAAGTAATGCTTCAAAAACCCCAAACCTGGTAATATTTAAATACAATATACATATTGATGAACAAGCCGCTTTGTTATTTAATAATTTAGAGTAGTTAATTCAAACTTGTGACACTTCCCAATTTAATTTATTAATCAGGCCAGAAAATAATTATAATTCGGGTACATTTTTTCAGAAATATCGGCGAACATGCGTGACTTCAAACAGATATGCGACATGCAAGCCAAACATAAAAAACTGACCAAAGATCGAAACGTTTTCACATTTCTAGTACGGTCCAATTAAAATTTTTTCCGACCAACTTGGCAACGAGTTTTTTCGCCTATAATAAACACGTAGTCAAGGTTGTACAATACAAAACTAAAAAATAAAAAATTCACCTAGTACAAGAAAGAAGTAATGCGAAAGTTGCTGGTGGCGCGCTCTGATGCCGAGTAGTCCAACATTTAAGCTCGCCCAAGTTGGTAAAGTAGGTTTCGTTGTGGCGGACGTAATGGCGGTAATTGCTCAAAATTACGGCAATTTGTTTAATTATACATTAATAGCCGTATCGGTGTTGGTATTATATCACATTTAAGTGAGAGCAGAATTGGGCAATTAGACATGCCAATCTAAGAGACATTGACTTTTTTCTCCACTTGTCTATCATTATCCTATTACTGTTCCAATGTTTACATTAATTTTGTAATTATTGCGTTAAAAGCGCATTAGCATAGACGCTGTTTTATTAATCGGGGAAATGATGGGGCAATTAGTTTGTGATTTGTGGGGATTTTCTTGACCGGTCGCTTCACCATCATGCAGATGTCATTTTGTAAAATAATGAACGTCGGCTCTAATCTAGTCGAAAACCGCCAATTTGTGTTTGCGGTTCCTGGATAAAGGCAGGTGAAAAAAGTCCCGTCTAATGGCACTGATGAAAGTTTGATTGACGGAGATGGGTGGAAAAAATTGCGTTTAGCGGCAAAGGCGATAATAGTGGCATTTTTACAGGTTTAATTGGATCAAGTTTGTAATTTGTTTCATGTTTGTGATTCATGTTTCATGGGCAGGTGCCGGGTCTAAAGTTTTCGACTAAATTGCTTCCTGAAATTGTTTTAGCGAGGTGTCCGTTCGGTTATATATTTAATAAAACTATACACCAAATTTTATGAAAGTTACTACAATTACTTTATATCAATTACAAAATTGTTGCTTATACAATGTGTTTTTTAATTATTCTCATCTTGTTAACTTTGATACTAAAATCTTCTGTCAATAAATGTCAAATCTGTCAGTTGTGAAATTCATTTTTTTTAATTTCGTTAAAATGTAACTAAATTGTTACACTGTGTAAGAAAATACTTTTATTATCGAAGCTTATTTCCGAATTGGAGACAATAAATGGAAAATTCGATGTCTAAACGTCGGTAATTAGTTCTATAAAGCGACATATTGTAATTTTACTGAGAAATCCACAGGCGACTAGATGAGAATCATTCTAACACACATTGTACAAGCATATAATAAAGCAGAATAATATATTTTAATATAATTTTTCTACGATTTTGTCTGTGTACTTCTTGTATACTTGTAAATCAAACAAAAAATGTTCTGCAACAAAAAGGCTTTTAACTATAAAGGCATTATCTACAAAAATATATTTTTTTGATTTAATGATTTTTTTGGTCTAAAATTTTTGACTATTTTTGTCATAATATTAAATTATATATTCAAACTTAGCGTTTATTTTATCGAAACCAATTCTTTTTAAAATCTGTTAGTTTTTTATTGACCTAAAAAACATCAAAAATTGTTGTTTCAAATTAAATTTAATGATTTCTTAGTGATTATGATTATTTTATCAAAAACTGCTTTACTTTATGAAATAATTTGCTATAGTTATCTATTATATTTTTCTTAATGAAAAATAAAATAAAATTATTAATTATTCTAAAACAAACGATACTTAAATAAAGTTTTGTGTAAAAATGCGTAAAAAAAACTTATGCATTTTTTGCATAAAATAACTTATTAAAAATCGTTTGTTTCAAAACTACATAAAAAAATAATAATTCTTTTAGCAGCTATATCTTAAATACATACTTACCTACCCCCAATAAGTAAAAAATTGTAAAAAAAAATTTCAACATTTATAAAGAAAATAAAAATATTTGAAAGCAAACGCTCATTTCTGTGTGATTATTAGTTCTTGAGTTTCTGATGCGTTTCAAAATACTTTAAAACTTTGAATAATAAATAACACAAGAACTTTATATGAAAACGAAGTTGACCAGACAACACTTAAAACAATTAATTCAGTCATTCACGAACTCCAGTGCGAAATCTGGATTTACCTAAAATTACAATGTGTGGTAATTCAGTAATTTAATTTGTTTTAATAAAAATTAAATTCATTAAATTTTACTTACATGGCTTTATGGCTTAGTTATTCTCCCTAAGACATAAGAAACTATTTCATTCTAAAGAAAAAACTTATAAAATATACAGAGCCCATATTAATTTGTATTTAATTAATGTTTCACTGCATGGTAACAACGTGTCTACATTTCATTCTAGACGGTAAACTTGTACAAAAATTAAGAATATTTGGTAAATTGTGTCTATAGCTCGCACAAGCACACGATTAATCACATTTAAATAAAACGCAATAGAATCTTGCTTTCGTAAAATAATAATAGATACTCGTATTTATTTAAGAGAACAGTTCAAAAGAGTTTGGAGTTTGTGTTTAATTTTTTTTAGCAAAAACTCATTTAAGCCAAGAAGTTTGTGAAAATTGTGGCCTCGGGACGCAATGAATAATGCCATTTCAAGTGCAAGTAAATAAATATTACAAATGATTTCCTGCAATTAAATATAATTTTATGCACAAGACTAGTTGGTGGTTCGTTAGGTAATAAAAATTTGCTTATTTCTTCGGAATTACGTTATGAAATATTAGGTTTTCCACATCGTAGCAAATTACAAGGCATTAATTTTACCTTATATAGGTACAGTGTGAAACCTTTCGCTCGTGATACTTACCTTTCTAGTGCCTTTTTAATGATTTTTTGTTCGTTTCGCGTGATAGCGTTGCAGATTGCAAAAAGGCCCTCATGTTCGATGCTGTTGCCGTGATGAATGATACAGGTTAGGCGTTTATCGAGCGAATAAAGATCAAACCGTGCGCCACGTTGTGTGAGACGGACGGGTCTCGGATACCGATTATAAGGCTTGTCTTGATTATATGTTTTGATTTTTGTAATGTATCTCCAAGACAGTGTAATCACTGTGCTCCAGGCAGGGTGATATATTCGGCCATCTCCCCAGACGAAGTGACCAGCGAAAACTTGCCATCATCAAAATTTCGTGTCGTTTGTAAAATTATTTCCATGTGAATAAATTGACACGCATGTGGTGCCCTTCCTCATGGTCACGTCTCCATTGGTCCAACCCGGCCCCGCCTCCCACCCACACCATGGCCCTTCTGATCTTACCACGAAGATACTGTCGGACATTTTCCCAATTAGTTTTCGTGAAGCAATAATAAAATTTATTACGGATGAGGTTGTAATTTTGTGGTCTGTCGTCCATCAGATTTTCAATCTAAAAGAGTGTACATAAATCTATCCAGCCGGATAAATAATATTTTAGATTCAAATGGTTATGAGACCAGTTCGATAGAAGAGCAGGCAAACAGACAGGGCTTGCCCCAGGGCTATAATTATAGTAATAACAGATTCACTAGCCATAAAAGCCGATATTACAATTTCCATACTTCTTGGAGAATGCGTTTTATGTTGTTCGCTTTAGATTTCGACCTGATTCGAGACAGCTGCGGATGGCTGCCGGGTTTGGGGTTGAATAAGAAAAATGCGGTTTCGGCTCAAAACAACTTTATTATTACGTAAGAAAAATCTGCAGGAATGCTACAAAAGTGAAGGAGTGTCTTCAATGCTGGGATTAATAATTTATGATCGGTAATGAAACACTCAGACTCGTCACTCTTTTGTCCGCCGTGGTATGGAATTATGTACAGGGTGCTGAATTTTTGATGACTTAAACAAAGCAGACAATAAACAACTGAAGAAATAAAACATGTGCTGTAACGGAATTTATCGACTTGAACCGATTTACGTCCAAACCAACGGATTTCTATTATCGAATAACGCTTAAACCAATTCCACAAAATTGGCTGTTTCAGTATTTTTATTGTCACTTCAGAAAAAAATAAAATGTCACGGCTGATTTTGTTTAAAAAACAGGATAAACGTTATTTTAGGTACACTCTTTTTTATTATTTTGAAAGTTTGCGGTCAACGAAAAAAATGTTGTAATCAACTCATATGTTAATGAGTGATTAATCTTTCTAGAGGCACTCGCTATGGTTCGTTCGTGCTTTAAACAGTAGGTTATCAGACGCCTTCATTAACGAATTAATTTATTAAATAACTGTTAAAGTCCGTGTGTTTTTACATTGGTCTATCCAACTTTTTTATATAGGTAATCACGTTATTCGAGTATTTTTAAAAAATTACTCTATACCACTAATTTTTTTAGAATTTTTCTACAGTTCTTTCTAATTAAAATTAATTAATCAATTCATTCATTATTATACTAAGTACTTCTTGTTACTTCTTGTGTCATCTTTAAACAAACAATGCTTAAGTGTTATACTTTGTGCTAAAAAATCTGTAAAAAAAAATTAAATACTTAAAAAAACGTAATTCTGGTGTTACCAAAAAATTTTTGAAAATGTTTTGCTCGAAAACTTTAGGTACTTAAACATCGTTATTTAAGAATAACATTAATTAATTTTTCGATTAATTAACACTTTAATATTTTTAAATATTAATATTCTTAGGGCCGGTTTATAGAACTCATATAGGAATAACTTACTTATCAACTGTAGGTACTGTATAAAAATGTTAAAAAAAAACTTTTTATATTAAAAATTATTAGCGGTTTAAAATCTTCGCATTTCTAATTCAAAGACTTCATAATACCTACTCGAAAATATAAATTAAAAACGTCAATTTTTTTTCAGAAAGGAAAGATCAACTTTTCGGAACAAGTACGGTAAACATTTGAAAAATGTGATTGTAGGTACTATGAGAAAGTAAGCTACATTATATCTAAATAGGTTTTAAATTTAGTTTTTGTTTCAAAAAATCATTGCTTTTTGTCTACCAGAAAATTCGACTAATTCTGAATGCATTTAATACATTCAAAGCCTCTTATTTATAAAAATCGACTTAATTACGAACTAAATGTGTTATCTAAAGAATCTTTAACTTAAACACTATGTTCACTCGAAAATATGATAAAGGATAGGCAATAAGTCTAGTAGTTTTAATTTTTTAAGCGCTTTAATAACTTGTGTTAAATGTCGAACGCTGTCAATTTTAATTCACATAGTTGACGAATTCTCTAACGCAAATTTTTTACACCTATATATTTCATGGTTTTTTAAATTAAAAACTAAATAATTGTTAAAAAAACTAAAATTCTTAGGTATTTGAGGAAAGTTTAGGATCTGTTAATTAATAGAGTATATTTCAGAAAAACGTGAACTGGTAAGTGTTAGATAAAGTCTGCTAACGAGCTCGTCGCAGGCGCTAATCCATTTATTGCATAATTTGTAAATAATTGCACATTGTCGAGTTTTGCCATAATTTATGTCTTTAGCTATGAACGTTGTAATCAAAACCGAATTAAAATGGCTTAATTAGTCGGTGAATCTTCTCTAGCACCATGTTGTACGTATTCACATGCAGAGCATTCCTTTATGTAAATGTAAGCCAGAGCGTGGATTGGATGCTTGAGGCGAGCCGCTCCAACAGCCAATGACTTCACAATCCGACACAAGTAAAAACATTCACAGACCCACCCATCCACCCAGAAAAAATAATCATTAAAAATACATCAGGTCCAGACCGTCTGTGTACACATTCTTATAATTAACATTGTTTTTGTTGGTGTGTCTCACGATTCGTCCATCACACCCTCGACAACCCTCAATTACATCACGAGCCTGCTTTTTGATCGGACGACTAAAACAAATTCAATTTTTTCCCATCAATTTTTCATTCGCGCGCAAGACAATGACAAATTAATTTATTTAAAAATAATCAACGTGCACACGCCAAACAAACGAAACGTGAACACACAGTCGAAAAAATGGAGTAATGACGAGCCATCAAACGAGCTCGTTACGTACCAAAGCTAATTACAACGACATACAAAAGTGGATATAGAAAACAAACAGCAGCTAGACGCAGAAGGCCATGACGTATGTTTACATCAATGTAAAAAATCGGACTTTCTCACAGAGCCCCACGATTCCTAGAAACCTGACACAGTGAGCCAAGAAAGAAAAATGGTCAAACTCGCATACGAAACACGCGATGTACATTCAACAAAGCGAAATGCACGAAAATAACCATGTCAGTCACGATACATCCCAAACGTACATTCCATGAGAAAAACAACACATCACCAGCGCCATTTCGAAGGGGAAATTTGAAAGGGCTGAATACCAGAGGTCGCGAGAAATCGACGCTTGAATGTTTGCACTACAATTCAAGCGGAAAAGTGAGAGTAAAGAGCAATCAATCAGTCGACGCTTTACGGAAAAAAGATCACAGGAAAAATTCAAACTTAGAAACAAAGAACAACAAGTATTTTGTTATTGTCAAATAACTTCTAAAGAAATTTATCAAAAGACCAGAAAATAATTTATTTATGACCTGTTTTTGTTGTGAAGTTTTACAAAAAGTCTTTCAAATCTTTACAGAAGAGTATGAGACATGTTTTTTCAAATAAAACTTCGTAGAATAGTAGGTAATAGGTATTGGTAAATATTTGGAAAAACTTGCAATGTCTTTATTTCAAATTTGTTGCAATAAAAATTACAGTGGAATACAATACAGTAAATTAATTTTTTTTAATTTTGTCAACACTTTTGAATTTCATTTTTATTGAATTATTTATTGTACATGTTTATATAAAACTAGCCACCATTTTGCAAGATAAAATCAATCAGAAATTTAAACTTCTTGTTGGATTTCCTTGGCGTAGAAAATAAATAAAACAAAATTTAAAAATCCCGACACACCAAACCTTTATTTAAAAACACTACGCGTTTCAACCACAAAGTGGTCATCCTCAGGTGAGAATATAAACTTTATATTTATTTTATATTCTTTATTTATTTTATATTTTATATTTATATTTTTATATATTATTATTATATATTATTTTATATATTTTTATATTTTATATTTATATTATTATTTTATATTTTTATATTTTCACCTGAGGATGACCACTTTGTGGTTGAAACGCGTAGTGTTTTTAAATAAAGGTTTGGTGTGTCGGGATTTTTAAACTTTGTTTTATTTAATCAAAAATTTGTTGCTTCAAAAGTCAGATCTGTAAAGTTTTCCTTAAGTTTGAGGTTTTTGAAGATTTTTTGACAAAGTTTAGAGAAATAAACAAGTTTCTAACTAAAAAATGAACAACGATATATGAACAAAAGCACACAAAATTTGCTGAATTTTGATCTGAAGTTGAACGAAATTATGCAAAACTTTTGTGTTTCAGGTTGAAAAACATGTTTTTTGACCAAATCTGAAATTTTTTATTACGCATTTCGCAAAATAAGTGAGTTTCTGACTAAAAAGTGAACCTAAAAAATAAGGAAATAGTGAGCTTAATTTTATACTTGGTGAGCAAAAATTCCTAAAAACGGCGTAAACTTCACAATTGTTTGAATCATTTTTGGCGGTTTTTTATGAGATTTATAACGTAATTTAGCAAAAACTTTGGCTTTTTGAGTCAAAACCGTGCCGAAAATAATAAAAAAAAACAAAACAATGTCATTTTAATACTTGAATTTTTCAGTAATACAGAAACTTCGAACTGAAAAATTATCTACACGCTTGGAAACTGGGAATTTGGTGAAAAATTAAAGCACTAAATTAAAAAAAGTGCTAAAACGTTTGGAGAAAATTTTTTATTTGCCGATTTTTGAATTGATTCGTTCAAAGTATTTGCCTAATTAAAACAGTTATAGTTTGTAACGTTGATTTAATTTAAAAAAATGTGTCAAAATCTTAGCAAAAAACATTGAAAGCGCCAAATAGGTAAAATATGACGTAAACCCAAACAAAAACACGTAAACGAAAACCTATCAGAAATAAAACCATAATGCGGCAAAAGGTAAGCACCTAAGGGCGCTAAATTGTAAACGTAAAACCACGATTTAATAAACGTGTTAATACCGTTCAATCAAGGGGATTACGAAGTAAATGTTAACATAAGAGCGTAACATAACTTAAAATAACTTTCTTATTAAATTTAAAAAAAATGACTTGACTTCATTCCGAGAAAGAACAGATTTGAACCGAAAAAAAACTTTATGTATTAAAAAAAATAGCGCCGTTTCGGTGCGTCAGAATTATGTGGAAAACGCCAACAAATATCGTTTTTCAATGAGCCATTAAATTCAATTTGTTGATGAGCTGATGTCTTAATGACCTAGAAAATTGAATAATCAATACGTGATTGGAGCAAAACAGTTATCAAATTTTCAAGTAAGGCAGTAATAATAATTAACCTCGTCACACGAAGATATTACGCTGATGATGACATAATTACACGGCAATATCACAAATCCCGCTCATATTGATTGTGCCATGTATTAAATGAGTCGATATTTAATTTCAATAATACTTGATTTTGTTAAAATATCGTATGTCGTGACACGTGAAAATCGATCCATGTACAAATAATTGGCTGAAAAAATGTGTCTGTGTATAAATCATTCCAAATACAAACTAGTTCATTTATAAATAAATAAACTTTCAATTTTATGCTGACGTTTCATTAAAAAGCGCTTTGTGTTGTTAATGTTATCTGATTTGATTTGTTGGTTCTAGTCCGAGCAAAATTGTGTTACAACAGCCAATGTGGGTATATGGTGGTGTATCAAATTATTATGCTTTTACGTATTATAGCTGTTAAAACTATCGGAAAAATAGATATTAGCATTAATAATTCAGTAATGACGTCAACGGTCTTGCAAACATTCTGGTGAATTATTTATAATTTTATGCTGGGTTCTATTTGCAATCAATCGTAATGCATACGGTTGTTTTTGAATGTTTTATTCCGCACTCAATCGCCCGATAGCGGTTTATCAAATGCACTCAAACGCACAGCTAATAATTATTATTAACTAGAGTTTATTTTATTTCAACAATTTTTCGACTTGCATTTGATCATTTTGCGGCGCAAAGCGCACTCTCGTCCATTATTAACTTGGAAAAGGCAGTGCCCGTTTCCATCAATAATTTACGCCTTTAGAACCGTAGTTTTAATCATAGTGGTGTAGTATCGTGAGAGATAGTAATTAAACAGGTCATAACTTTGTATATTTTTAACACTTGACTTAGATTCACTTTACCGCAGCAATAAATTTACGAAAACTCTGCCTGCCTTCGGTAATTAACGATTTTGGCCGTTGATTATAATTTGTGCCACGTCCTGGCAAATAAATTATTAATTCACACAACACCTGTAAATGTATTCATTTAATTGACAAGAAATGTTGGGTATTTCAGTTCAGGCGGCCATATTGTCCAAAGCGTTCGTCTATAACGTAAGTTCGTCCCCTCTTTTTCTTTCGGAGGCGATAGAGAAGGGGGCTGTGTAATCGTGTGTTTGAATTATTGTGAAAAAAAGTAATTACGATAACTTGATATAACACTACATCATACGTGATGTGCTAAGTACAGGCTCTGGGGTTATGATGGGGAATGATTTATTATATTATAGATGGTGCACCACCAATGTAATTTTATCGGGCCGTTCCTACCAGCAATGCGGACCTCCATCAAAAAATAAAATATATTAGCCTCGGTAAAACGGCGAGTAATGGAGGATAAAAGCCTTACTTGCCATTGGTTTATTTCCATAAATGGCAACTACAATAAATCAGGCATTTTTCGTTTGAGAAAAACGGATAAATTGCGCATGTTGAGTGTCTTGCAAATTTTTGCATATTTCTCAAAACTGCAACCTATAACTGCTCACTTTAATTACAGATTTCAAAATCTCATCAAAAATATATCAAATAGAAATACTTAACTATACAGTGCGTTCAAAAAGACTTTAGGTCAACTCTTGCTGTGAAATTTTGAACGTATGTTGATTTCTTACCATTACTACGAACGAAAATACTGACGTTGGAGAAAATCCCAAATAGCGCGTTTGACACTTCTACAGAATAAAACAATAATCAAAGACAATAAAATCCACAGCAAGAGTTGATCTAAAGACTTTTTAAACGCACCGTACCTAACAGCATTTTTGAGTAGCTATTGTGTTCATGTTTGTATTTAAATGAATAAAATTTATTTTAAATTTTGCTATAAGAAGGTGCAATACCTATAGAAAAACACATTTAAATTCTGTTACAGGTATGAGGAACATTTTTATCTCGATTTTCAATTATTTATTTTAGCTTGTAAATGTAAAGAAAATGTATATTTAGCAAAAATTATTTATTAGAAAAGAATGAAATATTTTTCTACAGCAATTACAACCAGTGAGTTAAATATTCTAAGACAATAAAAAAATGTTAGTCTTCTAGTATGTACCTTACCTAAAAAAACTACCACCCTAATTGTTTCATTTTGGCAAAGTTTCTAAAAAAAACTTGATTATACCTACTCAGATAATACAACGTGTTTTTAAATGATTCTCATCTAGTTAACTTTGAAATTGGTTTACATGTAAAAAAAATTGTGCCGCTTTACTCAATTGAATCCTCTGTCAATAAATGTCAAAGTAAATTATTAAGTAGATACTTATTTCTTATGTTATTTTAGAACAAACTATGCTTGTTTGCTTTTTTGTGCAGAAAGTCCGTTCTTTTATTAAAAATTTCTTGCTCAAAACATCATCAAAGCATCGCTGTTTTATAAAATATAACACCAGATATTAATATTTTCAATTAAAGAATTTAAAATCGAAGGAAACGTAGAAAAAATCTGAAAAAATTTGCAGACATAGACAAAAATATTAAGTAAAAAATAGTAAATGCTGAGTTCTGTACGAATATTGGTTTTTAAGATATACTCGTAAAATTATACTTTTGGTACTCTGTGCGTGTTCATATGTATTAAATTTTTAATTTCAAGTTTATAATAATATATTCGGTTCACTTTCATAAAAATCATTGTGGTGCAAATGGCGTACTCTTGGCATTAACTTTTACATGAGTTGTCATGGCAACAGGTAAGTAATTTGCACCACAATAGTTTTTATCAAAGTGAACTGAAAGTAGATACTTTATTATGTTTCAAAGCAAGATGTGAGATAGTTGCTAAACTAACTAAAACAAAAATATGTTTTTTTCTGATTTTTACCAACTTTATCTTCTTCTGAACAATGGATCAACATTTTACCATGTAATGTGGCGACTTAATTTTTAAAACCACATTAAATAAAAAAGAAAAAAATCTCAAACAGAAAAGAATAATTTTCTACAAATGTTTTATTTGTGTAATAGTTATTATTTGAATTTTATTTCGTATATGCGAAGGAAGGAATATTTTGGCCGCGTGATAAAAAATGAACACTAAATATAAATTAGCAGCTCGTTTGATGAAACGACAGCAATTGTCCGTGACCCCAAAAATCAATTCCGAACCGAATAAAATATGAATAAAACGGAACTTGTTTTAACACCTTTCATAAACACAATAAAATTATATTTAAATCATACAATTAGTATTAATTTAGGGAAAAATAACATTGTTTTATTAAAAAGTTGGAAACAAACGATTACTTTACCCGCATATAGTAAAATTATAAATTTTTAATAAAGCAAATTATAGAACGTCCAGTTTCAACAAACAGTTATTCAAGTATTGTGCTATGAAATGTGAATGGTTGCGCCACCTAATGACGACCATCTGAACCAGCAAGTCTCTCACTTATTTAATTTTATTCAATTATAATTATAACATTAATAACTAAATTAATATTGCATTTACTTTTTACAATAAATGTGATGCATGCAAACGCAATTTTATTCGGAATAACATCACCTTTTTTGTCCAAAACTGTAAATAATTTAATGATAACAAAAATATGATTGTTGCAGTAACAACTTATGCATTTTTAACACGCTACATTAAGTTTAATCGTGCGGATGCGAGAAATATGAGAAATGACAGAAAAATTGGCAAACCAAATCGCTAATTGCACTTGAAATTTCACACTTGAAGATTGGCAATGATTTGAAATGGTTTTATTTTTTCAGTTTTCAGTGGCCACATAATTAAGTTTCCGTCGGAAAGTGTGAACGATTTCCGTCACACAATTAGGGTTGAAACGCTGTGTAAACGCGGACATTTTTCAGTGGCATTATTATTTCATAAACTAAGTACAAATTGCTATACTTATCGCTGATAACAGGACCCAAGCATGTTATTTTCCACATATTTGCAACCTTTTCTTTTTCACCGTCCCTCATATTTTTTTTATTACGTTCCAGTATTCGGTAAGTTCGGACAGATAATAAATTTTCTTAATATATTTCTACCACACCCACATTTTATTCCAGCCGTCCAGTCGATTGATCGACTCGATTCAATGTTTTTTCAGCGGCCACTCCCTTGGCCCGCCGTAGATTTCATATCACATTTATGAATAAGGTATGAGGAGTTTTCTGAGTAAGATTTATTGAGCTTGCGTCAAAATCCGCCTAATTTACAGCGAAAAAACGGAAATATTTTTATGAGATTTTTCCAAAAATAGGCCGACGCATCAAACTTGAATAACTTAGCATTTTAAGCTTGGCTTTAGGCGGAGCCAGCTTTTCGTTTTTTAATCCTGGATTGCAATAGACATGCGGTGTCTAATTTAATTTCGCCAAGTCTGCGATAAATCATCAAGTTCCATCCAAGACTATTAGCATCAAGTTTCAGCCGAAATAGTTTGTTTACTTTTACAAAAAGGTTGCTCCGTAATGCAAAATATTGATTGTGAAAATTTAATGCTGTCACAGGAAAATGCAACGTGACGTCTTATTTTTACAAAAGCTACAAGTACATGCAACGTCTTCGCAGCAATTACATGTCATCATCTTGTTTAATAAAAATACAATAATAAAATATAACTAGCATTTAACTAAGTATGCAGTGTGGATTTAAATTACAACCATTTCAGCGTAATGTGGGACATAAAGATGCGTGCGATTCGTAGAAAAGGGAACAAACATGATGATTATGGCAAGGAACGCAGTATGTAATGATATTTTAAACCAGGAGATACACATTTTTTATTTAGAAAGAATTTTTAAATATCCTTCAAAACGTTCAACATTATTTGAAGAAAAATAGTTTGGCATTCTCTATTTTACAACAATCACTTCCTAAGACTAATAAATTTTTGGTTTTCTCAAAATATCTTGTCATTGGCTCGATTTAAAACGAACTAATTTTTAGCAATTATTGCAGGAAATAAAGTTTATCAAAAAATCTTTTCATTACAAAAAAATATAAGTCAATAAAAATTTAATACATTTTTTTTTAATATTGGCTCGTTTTTAGATAATTTTTTTGAAAAATATTCGTAAAATTTTCTTGATTTTTGCAAAAAAAATCATCGTTTTAGTAAAAAAAACTTATCCTTAGATTAATTCCAGTTCCTAACGAATTTAAAAATTTTCCAGTAATTCTATGCTTCCGTATTACTGCCTATAATTCCATAAGTTATCAAGAATTCATTTTAATTTAAATATTTATTTATTTTTTGTTTTCTATTTATTCTTTGCATACTGTTATAACCTCGTTTAAGCTGCTTCTATTGCTACAGCAAAATAAGTGTAAAAATCTGAATGTTTCCAAATGATTTTGCTCGTTTTTATGTGAGAATGAGAAAATAAACATTTCTCAGCAGTGTTGGGAAAATAAAGCGATTTGAACGATTTTTATGAGCCGTTCTGATCGTTTTAAAGACAAAAATCATTAAAACTCAACAAATTTCTAAAAAAAAATGTTCAAAATGTGACTTTCTCGGCCAACTAAAGCTGTTTGAGATATTCTTTATTAATGAGATCAAAAAGATTAGCAGAGATCGATCAGAGTTTATTCTATCAAATTTCCGAAAACAATTTTTGTTGTATTAAGTTAGATTCGATAAATTTAACAGTTTAACGGGTAAAGTACACAATAAAATTCTCCAATTTTTATGAGATGTTATTGTGGACTCTGTATCTATGTCAAATATAAAAATAATAAATTATAATTCTTAATAATGCTCCCAAAGTTTTTAAAAAAAAAATTATAAGTAATTAATTTATTTTAATAAATGGGCAAGTTTTTTGAAGCAATTTTGAGCAAATTAAATTAAACAAAATAAAAAAGGTAAAACTAAGACTCCAACAAAAGAAAAATAAGGTGATTCGAGCATTAAAGGCTCGATTATAACAGAAAGATCGATATTTTTTAGCGCCAAATGTAAAAATTTTCGATTTTGGTCAAAATGAGACAAAATGCGCAATTTTAATCACTTAACGTATTTTTCAAAAAAGTGTCGTTTTTGATCCAAAAGCAATTTTGGTCGTTTTTCAGCTAAAAAAAGATTTAAGTTATTTTCAAACTCCGATAAACCACAAATAATTCCAGAAATTCCAGTAACTTCACACTATTCAAATAATTTCAAGCAATTACGCTTGAATTAAATATTTATTTATGCAAATAGGTTCAAAATCAAGAGCCCCTTGCTGTTTGAAAGTCTGAGAAGAAAAATTAAAGTGTAATCAAATACAGAGATAAAGAAACACAAGCTGCTGAAAAAATAAAAAATATTTTTTTCATTTTATTTTATACTAAACTGAAGCTGAGATCATTAGTGTCTAGTTTTCAAATTGTAAGTTTGTTCTAAAATTTCGTTAGTTTATTTAAATCCCGAAATTCGAAGTAAATTCGCCCCTGCGGCAGGAACAGGAACCAGAGCCCTGGTTTCCGGTGTACAGCAGGATTAAGTAAGGCAAAGCACGACATTCGGCCATCACGTACAAAAAACAGTTGAGATAGATTTGAGGACGAATATAAGGGCGAGCGAACATCTGCCGGGGATGATGGACATGCGAGATGGTCGCCTTTAAAACAATGAAATTTCAGTCACATTTAGAAAAAGCGAATGCCCATCGTTTCCGGCATAAAAAATATATAATAATATATGTACGTTTGTAGACGTCGGAACATAAGTAATAATTATACGTCTGTTGAGTTGGCTCGCCTGCCTTCGGGCCAAGGGCTAAAGCCGGCATACAGTTGCGCTCTATCATTTTAGGCCCAAATTTGTGTTTTGTACAAACGAACGCGGCGCCGAAGAGCCTTTCCGATTCTTTTTTGCTTTTGTTCGTTTCTCCGGTCTTGCAATTAGGAGAAAAACGAGATTTATTACGAATTCGATCGCGATTCCTTTATTGTACGCACGTAATGTTTTAATTTGCGCG
Source organism: Tribolium castaneum (assembly GCF_031307605.1). NCBI lineage: Eukaryota > Metazoa > Arthropoda > Insecta > Coleoptera > Tenebrionidae > Tribolium > Tribolium castaneum. The sequence goes on along the minus strand of NC_087396.1, from coordinate 24,088,739 downwards.
GATTAAATCTGGGATTATAAATGTAATTAAATTATTTTAATTTGAATAATGATGTGTGTAATGAGATTACGCGTAATGTTTATTTAAATTTCGCAATTACAACTAAATGAACTCATTATTGTTATTAACCAGATCAATCTCCACCCGGTATAATAACAAATTACTTTTACACAATTATTACAAAAATCATGTTATTTTTTTAATTATTATAATGTGAAACCTCACACAGATCTCGATGTAATAATATTATTTCAAATATTTAAAAGTTTCACTCTTCGTCAGCCGTCGCATCGCTTGAAATCATTCTAGTTTCGTCTATTTTCAGTCAATCTCACTAAATTAATTTTGCGGTAAATGGAATTAATTTGGTAGTTGTGATTAAGTACTTAGATTCTCATTTAAATGCAAATTCGCTTTTTTACGCAGACTTTTATTTAATATCCGCATTAACACGAACAGCGTGTTTGTTATTTTCTCCGTAACATTTCCCTTAACAATTTTTTTGCTTTATTCATTTGACAGAATAGTTGTTAGTGTTTTTATTATTCCCAATCGTTTGTTGCAGTGACAAGCGTGACCTTTGAAGTAGGTGTTGGTATTTATAAGACTTTGGGCTGATTTAAACCAGAAATAAACTAATTTGAATTAAGTACCAGAGATAAATTAAAATTTATAGCAAATAAATTAAATAATTTATTATTTGCAAATATTTTTATTTACCTATTTAGTGCTACTTTACCAAACATTTAATTGCAATTAATTTGGAGTCTTATACTTAATTTAACGATTGTGAATATCAAGTAATTAAATTTATTTGGCTTTCTGAAAACCAACCCTTACTCCGTATTTTTTGAGATAAAAGTGATTACACTATTATTAATTAAGTAGGTAATAAATATTCTAACATCGATCCTAACTAAAACATACATTTTAATTTAATTTAGTTAATAATTTTTTTAAAGCATGTCACATTTATTGTTGCTTTCTGGATTAATTAATTGTAAATGTAATCAAAAAAATTCAAAATTCATAAAAATTTTGATCAGTAAACACTTCTAAAAACAAGTTTTCTGTAATTAATTAGATTTGATTAATTTAACAAAATTTAACATAACTTTTGTGTGTGACAACTTTTACGTATACACTTTTTTCTATTTTCATGAGATTTTATTGTCCTAATTCGTCTTCAGCAATTGTTAAAAATATAAGAATATAAAAAGCTAAGTTGAAATGAAAAATATAATCCCTATTATATTTCCATTCTTTAGAGTAAATAATAATTAAACTATTTGAAAAACTAAATAACTAAAAGCAAGTTTAACCAAATAAAATTTTTGATAAAGAGTAATTAAAACAAAAATAGGAAAAATTAAAATCTTATACAGGGTCCGGCAAAGTATGAAACCAAGCTTTTTTTGTTTAAATTCTTTACTTTACAAAAAAATTAGTTAGTATATCTTGAAGAGCGTTGAAAATGATTGAAAAATAAAATGTTTTAAAATTCCTTTTAGTTTTGGAGTTACGTAATTTTTTTGTTAAAATCACGATCTTTTTTTTATGGTCTAAAATAACTCTTAAACATTGTTTTATAAACCAGAGAATTTTTTTAATAAGGGTATTAAAGTTGTATTTAAGCATGTCAAAAAAAGCTGTAAAAAATTTGGAAAAATTTAATTCTACAAAAAAGGGCACATTTTTAACGCACTAAGTAACAAATTAATAATACATGCAGCATGTTATAAAAAAACCAAATAAAACATAGTTGATTTATTTTGGTTATTGGTTCAATGATAATAATGCCATTAATCAAGGCATCATCAGATGCACTTTCCTCGCTCTGTAATTAAAAAAGTCATATATGTCAAGTATGGAACCTTGCTGGTCTTTTAATTCGTATCCAAGTCCCAAGTAAAAGGATTATTTATCGTACCAACATCCTGCAACGGTCACAACGCTACTAATTAGCCGACTACCTGTATCAAAAGAAAAAATCGTAACTGCTCATTATCGGAGTCCTCCTCAGTGGACTTTTCCGTGAAATTTTCGACAATATTTCAAATCGGTGTTTGAGAAAAGAGTGAAAACAATAATTTCCATCTACCCTTCCCGCTTATTATTAATCAAAAGCTTAGCACCCCCGAATTAGAGGCTCCGTTTCCCGAAAACTATCAAAGAGAATATTAATTAGGCCATCTCCTGCCACTCCACAATTACCACACGGTTAAAAAAGGAAAAGTGGCAATTAAAAATTACCCTAAAACATATTTTAGCAAAGACGGCAGTAGCTCAGCTAGCCGGTAATTAAACACTGCGCTTAACGTTTAAGTTAATCATTAGTTCACTGTGCACACCACCAGAGGGCCCCTCGGTAAGCGTTCCATCCGATGTTCTTTTGTTTTGTTTTTGGCGCCATCTTGCTGCGGGCGCATTCGGTAACCAACAATTATAGTCTCGGTGCTTAGATATATTACTACTTCTTAACTTTATGGTTTTCGAGGTTGGCGGAAAGAATGATTAAAAGTGAATTAAGAAGTTGGCACTGATTGACAGATGGAAGATGGCACTGCACACGCGATTTTTGGCGCGTCGCGATATTTTTGGGGGTGGCGAAATTTTGGATTTTGTGTCAGGGACATTGTTGTCGCCGCAGCCGCCACGATCGAACTAAAGTAGGCTGCTAAACATGCTCCCAGAGTAATTTGTGACGAAATAAGGGGAAAATTATAAAATTACATTGCTCGCTTAAACTACACTCTTTATTTGTGGCTGTGTGCCAACTCTCCGCTTCTCTAGTGAGGGATCGATACGTTCGAGAAAGTGAGAGGCCAACAATTTCTACAAACCACATTTTCTTTTATGTTTTTTTAAAGCAAATTTTGTTATAAAGTCTCTATAAATTAGATTTTTTTCCGACAGAATGTGAATAAAAGCATAAAAAACATAACTAATAAAACTACTTTTTTTAAATATTTACTCACAAATTGAGTAAATAACAAGTTTTTCTATAAAAATTGCATACCATATAACAAGGCTTCTCATTGGTCGAAACACCCCCCCACCACATTCAGGCTCCGCCCCGTGCCTAAAAACGTGGTCCAGAGTATACATCTCTGTGCTTTTTTTAGACAAAAATCTTCTCTTAGACCTCCTTGCTTTATAAAAATTTTATCTGTTTTATATTGCTCTTAGAAATAGATTTTTTTTAATAATAAGAACCTATAACATAAGTGAAGAAAATTATTTCTGTGAAAACAAATCTGTTTAAAAAAAATAAATAAGTTAGATCTTTAATCTTCGAATAAATCTTTAACTATGTTTTAAAAAATACTAAAATTCTTCAAAATAAAAAAATACAATTGTGGACACGGTTTAAAAACCTTTATACTCGTAAACACTCGAACAATTTTGGTTAATGTTTGACAACATTTTAGAAATTCATTGCGTGTTTGTTTAAAAAAACTTGATAAAAGTACGCAAAAGTAGCATTATTTTAAACATCTTTTTTGGCCAAAGTTTGTAAAATAATTACTTGCTTTACTGGATAAAAACCCATTGACTAAATCTTTTGTAAGCAGTGCGTAATTGGAATCATTTCCATACATAATTTTAAAGACTTTTCCCGAATTACCAAGTTAGTTAGTGACAAAATTTTAAGAGAAAACAAACTATTCATGTAAAATGTCAAATAATTTTTTTTACTTAAAACCGTTAACACATTTAACACTTTTTTAAAATTTTACTAAAAGTTAGATTTTTTTAACTGAAACAAATTTTCAGTACAAAAAGACTTAGGATTATAGCCAAGTTTTGACTCGATGCAATTTTGTGTAGAATTTCAGATTAATAAATTATTCTCACAGGGTGGGATTAAAAGTCATGTGGGTGGTTTTGTATAAAAGATTTATTTACAAAAAATAATACAAAAACAATAAAAATCTGTATTTGAAGCCAATCTGCAAACCTTCTTAACAAAAATGCTGACTATTAACCAAATGGAAACTTTTCCAAGTTAAAAGAATCTTTTCTGACTTGGTAACTTGTCTTCTTGGCCACCCTCACCTCATCTCGAGGCGCCAAAGACAGGCACCTCGTGCCCCTTGCAGTTATCGGTGCTTCCTTCCGTTTAAAATTTCATCGAAAACACGAACTCAAACATACCTTTCAGAGAACTGTGAATAATTAAACAAAGTGAAACCATTCGACCGCTTATTCCATTATTGATAAATCAGCAGCACGCTATTCGTGTGCATTGAGAAGGCATTCCTCTCCCATTCCCAGCCAAAAAATCGCCTCCTCGCTCCGGCCCTGTCTTAAAAATTCATTCAGAAAAGCGGACGCCTGAAATCGCCTTGTTGGCACACGGCCACCACGGAATTAACTTTTTTCATGCGGTCGGGATAATTTGAGTCAATTACGCCATTATAATAATCGTATATTGTACGTAGAAGGGGTACGAGAGAGTATCACCTATTTTCCTCGAACTGATATTTTATGAAAGGAAAACTGGATTAAACACCGTTATGGATTGATGCGAACCTGCAATTGGGACTATTGCTGAAATGACCGGTTCTTTTGTTTTGTCAACGATTCAGCGAATTAAACGATCAATCGGATAAATGCTTCTCCCTGTCATCCACAGTGCACACGCATGTAAACCCAGCGGCTAGTTATTGCCCACGTGCTAATTTATTTTTTTTTTCAGAGTTTTAAGCGATATTGTAATCTAATTTTAAATAGAAAAATTAAATTGAGTCTTTTAAACAATTAGTTAACATTTTTTAACTTTTTTAAAAAAGTACGTAAATAAAAAAGATGACGTTTAGTATTTGATTTAAATAAAAAATTAGTGAAAAGGTTGTAGTCTGCAAAACCGCACCCAAAATTTCGAACCGATTTCAGTAGTGTTTGGTGGGCCTGAAGTTTTTATCTGTGGCAATCTTCCTCCGGTTGGTATTACATATGGAACAATGAGACTAATAAATCTATTAGAATTTATTAGGGGCAGTCCTTTCGCGATACAATCAAAATATACCCACACCACAGGCACTCAATAATTCATCTGTCAATGAATTCATGAATAATACAATACGGCCACGGTACATACTGCGTGTTTTTATTTCCTATCTTAATCATTGTAATTTCAAATATATAATTATAAGTCTCCTGAATATTTCTTATATTATACATGCTACTGTGTAGAGATATGCATTAACAATCAGCCAGCTCGTTCTTCCGAATTAATAACACGGCAGAGCCTCCTCGCAACATTCCCATTATTCACGTGAATATTCAGACTGCCTCGAGTAATGGTCCTGTTTTATGGCTTATATGCTGAAGGAGGAGGAATGGGCTAGACGTGGAAAACACAAGCGCTGCCGTAGGGGCTACTTACTAGTGCTGCAGCGACTCGGAATTAAATTAGGAAAAATAACTTATTATACTGGAATTTATTTGCATTTCATTTCGTATTTATTATTATGGGAATAAATTAAATTTCACTCCTTTCTCAGTATTTTACCCATAATTAGGGTAATTACCGGCTCTTTTGCATCTTTAATTGTGCTCCAGCTCTTTTTACATCAAACGCACATTTTCAATATCAATACCAACTCTCGGGCGAAAAGCGCATTTCTTCCCCAGGCTGCGTTTATACGCTTTCGAGACATTTTCATAATTGCATTGACACTGTCAACCGCTATAAAGATCCGTTCCCTGATAGCTGGTCGCCTTAAGGGAAACAGTGTGATTTCTAAGCCGTCAGATGGCGCGAAATTTATTTTTCTATTCACTTTTTTCGAAAACGCAAAAAGTTTTATAGAATCGTAATCAAAATTTCCATTTCTTGCCGAATTTTGTAAAATCTTTTGTCCTGCCTCAATCATCTCATGGCTGGACTGCTTAAACGCGGCTGTGTACATATTAGCCACCAGCAAAATATTTTTAGTGATATAGAAAAAAATAAATTTCAAGTCACCAACAAAACATTTATGGTTTAATTAATTGGACAGACAAGCATTTAACTGTATTTTTTGTTTTGGAAAAAACGGTCAACCTGATATTAATAAACTTTACAAAAAATTCTTACTACCTACATTAGATTTTGTATCTATTAGAAAAAAAAATTAACTCAATATTTAGTCTTTACTGAAAGATTGGATTTGTCTGTCTTTTTTTCAGATGCTATGCAAAATTTTTAGAACTATGTATTTTTGTACATTTATGCATCCGAGTTTTTTTCTACAATTCCTTATCAATAAATTGGAAATATTTATAATAATATATAATTTATAATAATTAACCAAACTGTCGTTCTAAAACAAACGATGCTTAAATAATGTTTTATGTAAAAAAAATTAAAAGAAATTCACGTACGAGGACCTAAATACAGAAAAAAAATATTTAATAGTAAACGTGAATTCTGGATTATTTTACAAGTAGTTTCTATTTGTTCCGTCGATTTGTTCAGTCCTTATCAGTTTTTTTGTCAAGCTTTTTCTTGGAATGAGAAGCAGGTGTACTTGAGCTTCCGAGAAAATCTTATCTATATCAGAGAATTTAATTGCACAAAATTATTATTTGCTGTCTCAGCTTTCTCAATTTCTATTATTAAAAATCTTCATGACAAATTGACTTTTTGTTTTCCAAAGAGAAAAGTGGATTTTGACGTATTCTAAGCTGTTGATCATTTATCTATTTTTCAATTTTTGGGCAATGGAAAAAAACACACAAAAATGACACAAAAAAACATCGCTGATGCTTGATGCGTCACTAAATTCAGTTAAATAAGTCAAACTTAGTTATTATTTATGGCCAAGCTTTACATGATGACTAATCAAGTCTTGCATCCTCTTATTTCCAACTTTCAATCAGAACAGGCAATTCAGCGACTTCATCCATATTCATGATAGGAGCATAAGAAAAGTTGCCATAAAAACAAAGTTGAGTTCACTTCCTGCAAAGCTTAACACATTCCTGAATAAAATCTATTACACAACGTGTTGAGCTTCTTATTGTCCAGCATCAGAAAACAAAATTTTTTCGTTTTGTTTATACCAGAGCAGTCCCCGTCCTTGTCACACTAATTGCCCACTTCAAAGTATCGCGGCCACAGCTCCTAGTCACTAATTACCGTTTCATAATTAGATGGTAGCAGTGTTTATAGCTATTTGCAAGCGGCGATTTTTACTAAACCACCATCACACCTTTCCATAAGCCAGAGAGATCCAATCTCAACATAAACTAACGATTTATGTGCGCGATAAAAGCGCGCGACATATTTTTCCATTGTGTATAATTTTTTTCTCGTGCTTAGATAATCTCTGACGTCTCTATGCTTGATTTTCGAACATCATGTGAGTGGTACCCAAGGTACCGCCCATACCTCCGGCGATGTGGTAGAGACGGCCATGTTATCGGGGCCGTAGGGGCCACAACCGGTCTTACATTTACTTTTGCATCGTAAACAGCAACTGCTGTTCACTTCTTGTGGCGAAAAAAACGCACACAACTGCGAGAATCGTATCATTACGAACAGGGAATTCGACGTTTTTGCTCCCACATTGCGTGAACGATTTTTTCATTCCCAGAGATTTATTCCGGCAAATCTATACACAAGAAAGACGAATTTTCAACTGAAAATTGGTAAATTTCAGATCAGATTGGTTGGCATCTAATGTATTTTCTGACAAATTTAAAATTCATTACCATTTTTTAATCGAATTTAAATTCTCTGTTACCAATACAAGTCTCCAACAAGTACAGTTAAATATTATTATAAAAAATATTTATAAAACTTATTGAAATTGGGTGTAAACTGTATTTGTTCTAAAAATACAAAGCCAACTTGATTTTTTTTAATGTATTTTTTATAAAGAGCATTTTTGTGCTATGGTATAACACCTGCATACCTTATTTTAGTCGAAACTTAAAAAAATACCGAACAAATAAAATTTGGAAAAATATAACATTTTTTTAGTTTATTGTTAGAGCTCTGCCGCTTGAAATTTGATCAAATAATAAGTATAAGTTAATACTATAATTGTTAAAAAACACTTTTAACTGAAGAAGAACACATTTTAATAAAAAAATGTTTAAACACGAAATACATGATTTTTATGTTACAAAAAATGTTCAATATAATTTCCATTGCAATAATGAATACGTTGAACAAAATTTAGCAAAAAATTAATTAAAATATTTTGCGAAATATTGGCAGTTTCGTTTTTTATTCGTTGTAGGTCTTCGATCGCTAAGTATTTTCAAAATTGACTTAGTTTTTTTTCTCTATAAACCTTTATTATTTTTTTTATTATTATTTGTTCAATTTAATTTACAAATTGACATGCATTTGAAGGTTAAACGATAAAAATTTTTTTCTTTTAAACTTGAAATCTTGCTACAGAAAAAAATGTTATATTACATTATATACACGACGATAAAGATTGTTCATCTGCTCATAAAATAAGTAATCAATCTCATTATCGTCTTGTATAATAAATAACTATAATCTTTATATTGTTAATATTGTAATTATTAATTTTTTCCAAGCAATAATGGATATTGAACGAATTTTAAAAATTGCGTAAAAAACCGTTTGTGTTTTAATGAAATTTTGTGCAGAACATCGAGACATTTTTTTTATATGGCGCATATTGTTTGAGACCATGAACTAGATCCTAAATAATGACACAAAGAAATATATTTTTAAACATAAAAATACTTTTAACGACGCTGTTAGATATCTCTTCACTATAAGCAATTAACTATTTCCATAAACAAGTTGTAAACATATATGACAGTTATTACAACTTAAGTAAACATATTATTTTTTACTTTTACTACGTAGCAAAAATGGAAATTTTGTCCCAACAAAAGCCCAGTCGAATCTAACGTACTTGAATTTTAACAACGGTTATTTTTGCTCATTATTGTGTAGGTGTAGATTAATTATTGAAAATCCCACCTTAATACTACCGACTTTGACATTTGTTTGCCATCTAGTAGGCGAGTACAAAACTAGAAACAACAATTTTAATTTTAATTAAATAAAAGTAACGCAGCTAATTACCATATGATACCAAAATTTCTACGTTTTTAATTTTTTTGTAAAATTTTCAAATACATTATATAAAAAATTTAGATTACAGTTTTCTTTAAATAAAGTGTTACAAATTTGCGAGAGAGGTCGGCACGTTGCGTGACAGCCGTCATGTGTCAAACTAGCACGTAACCTAACTAAACAAATTTCAAAATCGCTCAAAATATGTTTTCCACGAGCACGCAGTGTAAAAATTGGATGTTTAACAGCGAAGATGAGTTAAATAAATTACGCGAAGCTGCGAATTTGAAGCATATCCAAGCCTACGGCCGCCACATCAATGTAAGTTTTTCGTGAGTGTTTCACGTTTTTTGAGTTTGTTGGTGCAGGAAGCCGCTCGTTTCGAGTTTTTTCTCACTGCCGAGGAGGAAAAGATAATGGTGAAACGTTACGAAATCCGATTACGCGATTTTTGTAAACGGTTTCAACCTCCGATGACGCGGTGTGTGATCGGGACTGCGTTCCATTATTTCAAGCGTTTTTACATTCACAATTCGGTAATGAACCACCATCCTAAGGAGATAATGTGAGGGGGAGGGATTTGTGTGTTGGTTTATTTTGACTGTGTTTATTAAAGGGTCACGTGTATTTATTTAGCGTGTAAGGTTGAAGAGTTCAATGTTTCCATTCAGCAATTTGTTGCCAATCTCAAAGGCGACAGGGAGAAGGCCACTGATATTATTTTGAACAACGAGTTGTTGCTGATGGAGCAGCTGAATTTCCAGTTGTCGATTCACAATCCGTTCAGGCCAGTGGAGGGACTACTAATTGATATTAAAGTTGGTTCAAGTACCTTGAAAGACTAATTCTAGGAGGCGAGACGGCGCTTTTTACGCTTTTTTGCCCCAAAAACTTCACTCATTTCACCAAGAATTACCAGTGAATTATACCAGCTTTTCAAGAGATGTAAAATTTTGATTTTTTTTGCTTAAAATTTTATGAAAATGAAAATTTTTTTCTTAAACTCTCTCTAGTAAAGTTTTGTGGACTTTTCTATACGTTCACGACTTCCGACCCGAAGTAAAAAATTCGTTTCGCCTCTTAGTTTTATTTCTTCATCGAATTTGATTTCCATTTAATTGTTTTTAGACTAGATGTGCATTAAATGATCCTGAACGTTTAAGGCCTGGAACTGAACATTTTCTCGAGAGAGCATTTTTAACAGACGTTGTGTTATTGTATTCTCCGAGTCAAGTGGCACTAGCTGCTGTTTTACACGCAGCCTCAAAATTGCAAGAAAATTTAGATTCTTACGTCACTGATACACTATTTGGGGTTGAGGGAAGTGGCAAATTGGCTGAATTAATTGAAGCCGTGCGAGCTATCCGATCTATTGTTAAAATGGTCGACGCTACGCCTGATAAAAATCAACAGAAACTTTTAGACAAGAAATTGGAGAAGTGTAGGAATCCTGAAAATAATCCCGATAGTGAAATGTACATCTCCTCCAAATTTTTATTCTTGGGTTAATTGTTACGTTCCAGATATAAGAAACGAATGCAGGCTTTGCTGGACGAAGATGACGATTTGTATCACCGTATTTCGACAAGGACTGATTCTTTGGATAACTCCGCCTTAGGCATGTCAGTGGGTGGTTCACCCGAAGTAGCGTAATATTGTGTACTGTATTTCAATTTTGTGAATAAAAACTATAACTTAAACATTTATTTCCTTGGTACAAAAATGACTTATTACAAATCTTTGGTTGAGTAAATAATTACGAATTTTCGAAATGTCTTCCGAAATTTTGAAGCTGCATCATTGGTGAGTTTTCATTCTGGTGATGTTCCGGAAAGCTGACGTAGTTTGGAACACACTGTCTAGGCACCAGGGGTGTGGTGGGCGGCGGTGGTAACATGCTGGGCACTGAGGGCACACTAGAGAGCCCGGGTTGGCCAGGATAGTTGAAAAACCTAAAAGTTGTTAGCACAAAATACGAAATTAAAAAACATCAAATAAAGCAACTTTTCATTTATTACAAAAAAAAAGAAGTGAATAAATACCATAATCTGTCTCCCAGAAAAATAGGCCTTGGGGTGAGAATCCCCATCGAGGTGTAATATTGCTGTGCTAGAAGTTCGACATCGTTCGTATATTTCCTCTTCCACTTGGTTCTCCGATTTTGGAACCAGATCTTGATTTGCGTCTCCGTTAATTTGAGCGTCTTGGAGAGTTGGCACCTCTTCGCCACCGACAGATATTTGTTCCGTTCAAATTCCGCCTCCAGAGATTTAATCTGTGAGGCTGTGAAGGCCGTCCTCGGCCTCTTCTTCCTCTCATCGTCCGATCTGTTGTCGCCACACTCTAAAAAGCACGAACCCAACACCAAACAGTTGTTTTTAATTTGCCGTGGCGAAATTTATGTTTTAAATGTCGAGTGGGAAGTGCAGACACGTTAAGAAGACGCTAATTTGCGCCAGAGACAGAATTAGATTTTAAACAGCTAACGATCTGGAAAGCGCTGAAAAATGACACGAAAAAACAAACACGCCGCTATCTTGCGCCCATATATTACGGGGAAACATGACTGCAGGCCTTAAATATTGGCTGATTTAAGGACGGTTTCGTGTGCGACGATTAGTGACATTAATTTCTGTTATAAACGACATTTAAGAAGCCTTTGGTGCTAAATTCAATTTACCAGGACTGCGGGATGTTTTAAATAAATTTATGACACTTGCTGCAGTATTTACAGCGGTTTAATTAGCCTGCCACCAAAACCACATTGTTACAAATCGGCAAACATTGGGATTTTTATTTAATTAATAAAATAATTTGGAATTAATTAATCGTCTGCATATAACTCAAGTTATCTCCTGAAAGATTTCCTGCCGACTAATTGCCGGTACATGACACCGCTGTCTAAACAGAGATTAATTTCTTAACTCCCGAAATAATTGCAGATGGTCGCTGGCTTCACTGTTAAATTTAAGTTGTTGTAATACTAATAATTGTTTGGGATTTGTTGGCAAGCTAATAAGCGTGAGCAATTGTTGCAAATGGACTTGAAATAGCTGCGGAAATCGGTTTGAGGGAGCGGGGTGATGAGAGGTGTTTAGTAATTAGACAGCGTTTAGTGTCACTTTGTCTTTTAAAACACTCGCTGTCAATTAGGCGTTGATGTATGGCCGCACGTACACATGTATATCATTCAGTGGAAAAGGATGTGTAAGGAGGTATGCCAAGAGCCAGAGTCGGATATCCCAGGCATTTTCGAATTTGTCTACGAGTTTAAGTATTTTTAATTTGGGGACGCTGAAACGGTTCCTCGGTATTTAGCAGGAATATGTGGAGGGAAGCAATTAGCGGCAATTTTTCGGTTGACGCACCTTTTTGTTTTGTACGTGAATAATTAAAGCACCTGACCAATAAACATCCTTTAGTGTTCAAAAATTCGTTTTATTTCTCTAAATTAGGAGCATTTTTCCCAAATATCGAGCTTATATCATTTTATACAAATCCAATCGCCTCTCAAAATAGAAATTTACTTTAAGGACTAATTTCAAGTTTTTCTTTGATTCTTTAGTCCTGATATCATGAGTAGTTATCTTTTTTTTCTATTATTGTTTAGTTTTTCCTTATTGATTTATTTCTTTTTACTAAAATTTTGCCTTTTATCCCTTGAAAAGTCTGAGGTACACAGAGTTCAGTTATTTTATTTCCATTTTTTTTAATATTGTTTTCGATAAAATCTGTACTTATCTGAAGTAATGTTAACGAATTTTAATAAACTTATCAACATTAAAAAATACACTAAACACGTAACATTTTCGACCTTGTTTGCAATTGGGAATTTTTCACTTATAGACGAAAATTTTGCGAAATAAGTAAGTTTGTTAAAAGAGTTATTTTGTTAAAAGATAATTTGGTAAATGTTTTACGAAATTTTGAAAAATAGATAAGTACTTGACAGTAAGAAGACATTAACAAAACAATGTTATTTCGACATAGTTTGTGATTTTTTTGAACTCTAGTAACGAATTTGAGCGAAATAACTTGTTTTTTGTTCAAAAGACGTGTTAAAATGCTTGAAAACAAGCAAAAATCATTACGAAAACTTTTTTCTCTTTTCCATCTTATGAAGCTTTTCATATTATGGTCATTTTACAAGCCTCTTTGTCTTTAAATTTTAATTTTGGATTAATTAGAAAATAGCCGCCAACAAAGACTATCTAGTGGTACTTTAATTATTTTATCCTCCACTGAGTAAAACAAAAAATAACTTGCTACTGAGATAATAGTGTTTTTTTTTCATAAATTCTTTTATACGAAACTAAAGCAAGGATTTTTTTCAAGCTCCTCAATAATTCACTAATAATTTGAGATTTTTCCATTTCAAACAGTTGAGATGGAGATTTATTTTTCATTTTTAATTTTTTAAATAAATTTTTATTTCTTACTTTTTTCTTCACGAATTTAATTCTCTAGCAGTCTAGCTTTTAGTCTTTTTTTTATTTTTATTATTGGTTTATTTTGTATATTGTACAGTAAATTGTTTTCACTCCTCATTGGTTTATTTCTTTTTATTACATTTTGCCCGTAAGGAAATTTGGCCTTTTGTTCCTTAAAACCTTAAAAATAAATGAGGTACACCAACAATTTTTTGTGCTTTACTTGTAAATACAGCAAAAAGTTGCTAATTATTTGTGATAATTTTATTTTTATAAAATTAGACCAACGATTTTTCTCAAATTGCTGTCAATAATTCGTCATTTATTTGAGAAGATTTATCCATGTAAAACAATTAGTAATAAATCATACTGAATTACATTGACTTAATAAAGTTGCATTAAAAGTTCTGTGCAAAGACTTTTCCTGTTTTTCTTGTTCATTGTACCACAGATGTTTGTTTCTAATTCACTTTTTATTGTTTGTTTTCTTTAGCCTTTGAAAAACTTGAAATAAATACAACGAAACAGAAATTGAAATGCGTCCTCACAAAGGAACGACAAATTTATTTTCCGTATTTACAATCATTACTTATCCCCTTGATATTTTTATCATTTTGTTTTTGCAAAACTGAAAAATCCTCACCGCAAAAATATGCTCATATTTCATTGTCAAACAATGAGATAAAATTAGTTAATAGCAGAGCGCTACAGTCTAATATCCGAGGTAATATAAATCGTAAAATTTACCTCGACGTGACTTGTTTATTGCCGTATCTGATATCAAAAGCTTTCCCTGGTCTTTGATGTTTTCAGCGCTTGTAAATTTTCAATTATGTGGTCATTTTTTACAAACTAAAGTGGACGTAAATACGCTAATGAGGCTTATTTATCGTTACGATTTATTCGCAAACTCACCCTCTTGGTAATTTCTTTGGTAGAAATCGCCGGAAGTCGACACAACTTCTTCGCATTTTTCTAAACTATCACTTTTTAACGACTTGTTGGGAGACAATAAGGAGTCGATTGAGAAATTGATCGATTTTTCCGAACTGATCTTAACACTATCACAGTTTTCAGTCATTATGTGCGAGGGCTTTAATTTTGAGATTTCAGGCGGCTGAAACAATTTGTCTGAAAATCTGAAAGCAGTTTTAAAATTACTTAAGTTCGTCATGGTTTTGCACCAATGGGTGCCAAGAGGCGGGGTTTCAGGAGGGAAGGGATAATTAAGATACATTTAGTTGAGAACATGTGGCTTCAATGGATATTAGTTTTTCAAGATATGAAGCTAATTATTTTTATGGATCGCCCAATTACCGTTATGAGAAACCAAATTTATTTTCAGCGGTTAAGTGGCCTAGATGTGGGGCCAAATTATTTACACATTAACTAGAAACATATCTTATAGTTCGCCACTTGTTGAAAATTGGCAAGAACGGTGCAGCCGTTTAACAATGTAGGTAAATACACCAGCAATTAGCTTAAAAGAAGTTTTTATTATTCTTTACTTAACAACTTAATAACTCACGCCCAAAATGGCAACAGTGAAGGAAATGGCTCCAGAGAAAACAAACTTTTCCCCAATGTAATCCAGGAGCGGTTTAGTGCAACCTTCCTTATACGTCGGTTCCTTGCAGTCTGAATTGTCCTTACAACAACTTTTGAGGTGACTTGTGTTCAAAACCCTGTGATAATCCTGGAATCCGTCGAATCCGCAACATTTAAACTACAATAAATTTCAATAAGAAAACGCAAAAAAATCATTACAACTTTTTTCTGAATATAGTCGTAAAAATCGTCCCATCCTTTGTGTTTTTTCCGAAGGATTTTTTCGAGCTCCACATCAATATCCTTCATATATGGTGAGGAGGCTTTCTTTAGGTGTAAAGCCACAATGCCAAAGTCGGCATAAATTACAAAAATCAGAAGGAACATACAAGTGTTCTAAAATGCAAAAGTAATTGTGATTTCAATGATTTTTTTGGTGCCCACATTAGAAATATTGAAAGTTCCAATAAAGATATGTGTTTGAAAGTTGGTATTCAGCCATAATCCGTTGAATTCTGCTCAATGAAAATACTTTCAAGATGGCGGCACTTCCGGTTATACCGGAAGTCGCTATAAACTTTGTTATTTTAAATGGAAAACTATGTTTTTCGCTGCATTTTTGGATTAGTTGAGTTATTTTAAGGCCGTTTTTATCATCATTCTCTATACCCAAGTTTAGCCGTTTTCGAGATATTTAAGATTTTTAAAAAAAATTTGAATTTGCAATCGTTTTTAGAAATTTTAAAACACCAAAGAAAAGATCTTGGCTTACTCTTTTAAGTGAGCTAAAAAATATTACCAAATTTTTTAAAATGGCAGTGTTATCGATTTTTGAACTGGAAGGTGCAAATTCAAAAAAAAATTAAAAACCCTAAATATTTCGTAAACGTCTAAATTTAGATATAGGGAGAGCTTATAACTGCGTGAAAATAACTCCAGTAATTCAAAAACGCATTAAAAAATATAGCTTTCCATTGCAAATAAGAAAGTTCCGGTATAACCGGAAGTGTCACCATCTTGAAAATATTTTCGTTGAGCAGGACCTTAAAGATTTTTATAAAAAAAATCAGACGACTATCATTATTAGAACTACCATTATTTCTAATGTGGGGTTTAAACGCAACACTCTGTATACTATAGCTAGGAGAAACTTGTTTTTGGATAAAGTGCCGCAACATCCCATGACTGTTGTATTGCACAAAAAAAGACCAAGGGCTATTAGAACAGCCCCAATGTAAACGAATTGATTTTCCGTCGCTTTCTCGTATTTTATTTCGAATTGGATCCAAGTTATGCCAATGTAGGAAAGAATTACACCTAAAGCCTAAGTAAAGTGTTAGTATTTTTCAACTTATAGTGATTTGTTTTACCAGTATTGCACCATTGAGGCCTAGTATCGCTACTTGGACGGAAAAAACCTTCATTTTAGTTGACACAACTGACATTACATGGTTTTGTCCAAAATTGAAAAAAATGGTTCCAAAAACCTAACATTTTTTAAATAAATCGCTACAAAATAATGCAAATGTAGTCAGACATTCCGCAGGTGTTGTGTTATCTTTATAATATTTATTTTGTATTTAAAAATAATGCGTCTAATCTTCAGTACCAACCTAATTTTTGCCTTCCTTGTAGTTTAACATTCGTAACAAATGCGTTGTTAAAAGTAAAAAGTATTCGAAAATGAGTCAAATCACAGGAAAAGTCGTCCTTTTGGGAAGTTCAGGTAACAAGTCTGTCGTAAAATGAGTACTCCATTTGTTTGTAGGAGTAGGAAAGTCAAGTGTGTTTATTCGCTGCACACACGAATTTTTTCACCCTCGTACCACCGCCACTATTGGCACATTATGCTACTTTAAAACTTTCCGAATCGAAACGACTACAGTAAAACTTGAAGTATTTTTTAAATAAAGTGAGGCCCTGTCTAGGTTTAATTTGTGGTAGATATGGGACACAGCCGGCATGGAGAGATTCCGGGGAATTACTTACATGTATTACCGGCATGCCGACGCAGCTCTGATTTTTTTCGACATCACTTCGAGAAAAAGTTTCCAGGAGGTTAAATTCTGGATCAACGAACTGCGAAATAACTGCGATAATTTCAATGCTCCTGGTAAAAATCTCTTGTTTATTGTGGGAAATAAGCTCGACTTAGCGTCACAACGTGAGGTTTGTGTCTAGTTCTAACGTTTTTCATTTTTATAAAAAAAAATCACAGGTATTCAGAGATGAAGCTTATCAGTACGCCAGAGAACAAGGAGCTGTGTATTACGAGTGTTCGGCAAAGAGCGGCCTGGTAATTGTACTTTAAACACACTAGTAATTTAACATAAACATTTCAAGGGTGTTCAGGAACTGTTTGAAGATGTGGCCCAGAATATTTACGACAAATTTGAACCAAACTCTGTGAAGCTCTCCGAAACTGTTGCCATAAATTCGGAGGATAATGTCCGTCAAACAACCAAATGTTGTAACAAATAATAGTAGATATTTCGCATCCAGACATTTACAAAGCCGTAAAAACACGATCTTATTAAAATAAATAATAGAGTCTATAATTTACCCCAACATTAAGGACCTTATTGAATGTGAAATGTGTGAAGTTTAAGTGTCTCAAATCACAAACACGTGCTAAACTATTTACTGGCCACAAAGTGAATATCCAGATGCAACACATTTAAAAAATAAAGGCGTAAAGTTTGATTAATTTATTATTTAGCACCGACAGCTCTTTTCACAATTTTAAATAGGAAGCGACACATTAAAGGGATACGCTTCATTGACTTTTCCCACATGTGGTGCAGCCCCAAATCAAGTGGAAGCGCCACCAATTAGGAGCACTGTGTGTAAGTTTGATCACACCTTTTGCAACTTGTAATTACAGCTCTTATAAATAAAATATGTGCTTGTTGCAAACGTGGTATTAATGTTTAATTTGAAAAACTGGGCGTTTTGTAATAAATCACTCGTTTTACAGTAGGGTTTACAGGAATTTATGAAATTTCGAAATAATTTGCGGAATCTTAACTATAATTTGACACTTGAGGAGACCTGGCGCCTTTATATCCGCACAGATGTGAATTGCTAAATTGCCGCAAAACTTGACTTACTATCAAGTTTAACTTGTAATTGAATCAGTTTCAAAAGATAGCAAGAAATTGAAAGAAGAGAAAATACCTAGCACGAGTAATTTATTATAATAAAGAACTGAAATATTGAGTATAAAATCATGGTAAATCCATTGGAACATGAGTCACAAGATAAAATATCAGTAGAATCTAAGGAATCTCTGGTTAATTTGACACTCAAGAAGATGTGGCGCCTTCATATCCGGTGATTTTGCTACTGATATCTGTGCCAATTATTAAAACAAATAATAATAATAAATAATAAGCAAATAATTTTTTTTATTATTTCCAATTGAGAAAAATAACCTCTTTACAATTAAGGGCTTTTCTAGAAGCAGAGTTTTAACGAACTGCTCTTTAACGAACATATGATAAATGAAATGAAATTTCAAAACAAACTCAAAACTGGATAAAAGAAGAGAACATCATTTAATTTTCAGGATTTCAACCGATTCTGTTTTACCTCTTTTTTGTCGAAAAAAGCCGAGAAGTATTAAAAAAAAAATAAACGAATAAGAAAAAAAAGAAGGAAATAGTAATAAAAGAAGCAAAAACTCCATTTTTCTTTGCCCATCTTTTGGTTGCGTTGAGAAATAAAAAATGTAAGGAATGGTTTTGGAAAGGGTTTTATAAATGAAACAAAATTTTAAACAAAGTACTTGTTTTTAGGGACAATTTTTTATCTCAGATTTTTAACAAACTGATCCTTGAACATATTTTACTTCTAATTTTAGCAAAGTCAAGCTATGTGTCTGGATTTGTTTACGGATTAAATTTACTATACTTTGTATTTTAAAACTCAAAACTCGATAAAATAAGAAAAAATTTGAACCAGAAACTCATTTATTTTGCAGAATTTCAACTAATTCTAAGTGGTTTATCTTTTTTTGTATCTGAACCTTATTTATTTTAATGATTTTGTCGAAAAATGCCGACAAACATTATAAAAAAGGAAAACAAGATAGATATAAAAAGTGCAGCCCAAGGACTTTTAGTGGAATTTAGATTTTGAGCAAAAACTTCAATTTTATTTGGCCATCTTTTAGATGCGTTGGGAAATTTTGAATAAAGTACTCGTTTTTAGTCAATTTTTTGTATCAGAATTTTCCTGAAGAACACATTTGACTCCTAATTTAAATTAAATATCAACATATTTATCTGAATTTGTTTATGGATAAAATCTTCTATTCTCTGTACCTCAAAATTCGATAACATAAGAGAAAATTTAAACGGGAGACTCATTTATTTTGCAGAACTTTAACCAATTCTGAGTGGTTTACCTCGTTATTCTTTTAACAAAAACTTATTTATTTCAAGCGATTTAGTCCAAAAAATCCGACAAACATTAAAAAAAACAAGATAAACACTCAAGAAAATTTATCACTTTTAAAGTCATCCTTTTGCTTGAGTTGAAATAAATTATAAGGAACGGTTTTGGGGAGGGTTTTAGGCAATGAAACAAAATTTCGATTGTAAAACTTTATTAAACTACGTAGTAAAATAATGCAGAAAATAAAAATGTTATTGAATAAACAAAGTTACGTAAAAGAAAAATATAAATTCTGTTACATGTCATAATGATATGAAAAACGAGGTTAATACTGGGACGCATAAACGCTAAGATAAAATTCCAGTCTATAAAACAGAATACGTAGATTTATTACGTCTTCCTACATATCACAAGTGTTAATTTATCAGTTCCGCTTAACAAAAATATTGCTCCAATGATTTCTTGTGTGTAAAATTAATCACAAATTTTGGATATGGCATCAATTGTTCAGCAACACTTCTTCACAGTATTGCCATGTGCTATGCTATTAATACTCAAATTAACCGTCTCCTCTTTCCCCGTATCTGTGGCTTCGAGCTCGCTCGAATTCGCCATAATATTATCGATATTTTCACTGTCGTACACTTTCAGATTGTGGTCACTGCTATTTCCCAGCAGTCGAATCAAGCCTCGCGCTACGTCGTCAAAAACTAAACCTACGCCCTAAAATAACACCGTTCTTTCAATTAATTTACAATTGAAAGAACAGTACAAAATAAATTACCTGGTCATGCATGGCTGAGCATTCGTGATAAGTAGCTCCTATACTTTTGGCATACTGTATTGCCTCGTCCCTATTCACCTGTTAACAAAAAATAGAGAAAAATCAAAGTTTTGGGTTCGTTTTACTTGTCTATTTTTTGCTAGGTCGCTTTTGTTGCCCACAACGCACAGGACCATTGGATTGTCAACGTTTTGTTTGAGTTCAAAAACCCATCCTTGCATGCTTTCGAAACTTTGTCTTAGTGTGATATCGAAAACGATTAAAGCAGCATTGGCGTTGCGATAGAACATTGGGGCCATTGCTTTGAACCGTTCTTGACCTGCGGTGTCCCATATCTGTTTAAAATAGATTTGAATAAGGAAAGAAAACGCAATAATGTGTGTGAATATACTTGAAGTTTTACAGTGATGTCGTCAATTAGGAGTTTACAGCTGAAGAATGAAGCGCCAACGGTTGGGGTGATGTGCTGGCTGAAAGAATTTTCCACATAGCGTATAACTGTGCTGGTTTTTCCCACACCTATTGTAGTAGTCACAGATAAAACAGATAAAATTTTATCAATTTGAGTACTGGATGATTTAATTTCTATGAATATAGTAAAAAATTTGCTCATGTATTTCAATAAATAAACATGTAATTTTAGTAATGAATGAAAGAAAATACTACTTTTATTCAATACTAATTGATTAATTTTTGTTTACAATCAAGCGATAAAAACAAATAAACATAACACAGATAGTGCATTATTTAATAACAATACCTTGATGTCCCAAAACAACCACTTTACCAACAATTGTTTTCATTGTTGCTAATAAAACAAAACAGCCAGTTTGAAAAACTCACAAATCAGATCACACTGACAAATAGTGAAAATGTTGAAACATTGTACTGTAAATCCCCTCACTAGATAGATTAGTTTGAGGTTATATTTTGACGTTTTGATCATAATAAACCAGTAGACAACCAAAAATACTCACATTTGAAACAGAAATCTGATAGCTTCGTAAGGTTTTTTGATCACAGAGGTCGCAAGGCACGATTAAAATTCCGATTACGGCCAAAATGTATCAAAAATTCACCAATATGATTTTTATTATGGTTTCGATTACAGAGGTATTTTTAATTTCTTATTAAAAAAATTATAATTTAAAAAGTAAAAGTCAAAATACCGTAAAAATACGGTGTGTTACAGCGAATTCTACGGTTAATTTTGTGTGTTATATTAATTTGTTGCAATCATAGATTATTCAGAAACTTAATTTAAAAAAATAGTTAAATTTGAAAAATGGTGGAGGTGCCGGTTTTTAAATAAAAAAATTATTATAATAATATTATATAAAATTATTATATTATTATTATAAGTTGAAAACTGAAACTCCTAGAGCAAAACGGTTTTTGCTATCGTATTCTACAGCGCATTTTACGATTTACAGTGGTTTGTTGCAACTCTAAATTACTGAGAAAGTTTATTTTTAAAAATTATGTTTATGAGAAAAATGGTGGATGCGCCGGGTTTTTAAATTTAAAAATTTATAACTTAAAAACTAAGAATCAAAGATCAAAACGATTTGTTTTACGGTTTTCTACGATTTATTTTACGTATTTTAGAAGTTTGCTATAACTTTAAATTATTTGAAAATTTAATTTACAAAATTATGTATATTTGAAAAATGGTGGGTGCGCCGGTTTTTAAAATAATAATTGTAACTCAATAACTAAAACTTTTACAACAAGACGGTTTGTTTCAGCGCATTCTACGGTCTATTTTTCATATTATAAAAGTTTGTCACAGTCCTAGATTGTTTGAAAACTTAATTAAACAATTATTTTTACTTGGAAAATGGTGGATATGTTGTTTTTTTAATTCGTAACCTAAAAACTAAGAGTCATGGAGCAAAACAGTTTTATCCAGCTTATTATATTATATTTTACGTATTATAGAAATTTATCACAATCCTAGATTGTTTTATTTAAAAAATAGTGAATGCGTCTTTTTTTAATTTATAACTTGAAAACTAAAAGTCTTAGTGCAAAACGGTTTATTCCAGTATTTTCACGTATTACAGTGGTATGTTACAACGTTAGATTATTTGAAAACTTAATTTAAAAAAAATTATTTATATTTAAAAATGGTGGATGCGCCGGTTTTTTTACTACAAAATAATAATAATTAAAAATTAAAGTCTTTAGAACAAAACGGTTTGTTTCAGCGTGTTTTACAGTCTGTTTTACGTATGATAAAAATTTGTTACAACTTAGATTATTTGAGTACGCATTTTTAAAAACATTTATTTTTCAAAAATGGTGGAGGCGCCGGGTTTTACTAGAAATTCGTAACATGAAACCTAAAAGTTTAAGAACAAAACCTATATTGCGGTTCATTAGACTAATTTTTTAAGGGCTTTTTTCTTACATACAGAATATAGGTACCAACAACTTCTAAGCTTGATCTTTTTTTAAATAAATATCAAGGCATCATTAAAACTTGCCAATTTGTCTAGAATTTTTCAAACATATAGCGATGTTTCCGATAAAATCAAGTATCCATCGTCAAAGATCCACTAACACGGAGCAATTGTTATTCCGTCGGAGTAGATCCAGAGTGCCGTTTTCCGCACCACTACTCTCGCTCGTTGATTGGGCGTCAGTATCTGCGGGGAAACAATTACCAATCAACATCCGCCACGGGCACTTCCGTTCAGGAACCGTTAGCGGCGTCTCGGCTGACTTGGCCTCGCAATTTGTTTCATCAAATTAGGGAAATGTGCGCAGCGATCCCTACTTAGATTCCGATGATGCCATTAATGCCGAACGGGGAAAGAATTATTATTTCGTTCCCAAAAATTATAACCAAATATAAAACATTAAAAAATAGTCTTTTAATTATTTCCGAAATTGCTCAAAGTAATCGGCTCTAGAATTGTGATTTTTTTTCTGATTGTTATCTGGTCATGTTTTTCGAGTTTGAGCTCTCCTGCAGATATAAATTTAAACGAGTTGTAAAAGAACCGCAATCGGAACAAAAGCACCCCGATTATAAAAATCATTCCGCTTTTATTTATGCGTCTTGATTTTGCATCCTTGTTGCGCTAGTACGAGAGGGTGAAATGCGTTTATTCTAAAGGGCGAATTGGCATTTGTAACGTTTCTCTCTGAACGAATTGTATGTATTACAAGTCCATATCGTTCTTGATGTAATTTGCTAAAAGGTTTTGTCTAAAGTGGAGTTCTCGCTTAACTTAACAACTGATTCGATATCATGTAATATGTATGAGGGACACTCTGGCGCGAAACTCGTGATCTTTTACTTTTAAACACTTTTACACCAACGAGTTTTGAAAAATTTACGAAACAAAAACATTAAAAAAGATTTGGGTTCGTTGATTATGTTAATGGGCAAAGACTGATCGATTTGTCGGTCGATTGGTTTCATGCCGATTTGAAACGTCCATATTTTCGTCTGCTGGCTGTCGGAGTTCCTTCTTTTCTTGGCTTTTTTCCTCGCAGTGTACTTGGAAACAAGCTCACTAAGGCAATAAATTATGAGTTTCTCGACCAAAATTACTAAGATTGGAACCAATCTAAAAGTTTTCAACCAATCAGCAGACGGCATTACCCCTTCCAAAACGAACGCTATCAGATCACCCTCGTTCGCGCTTCAATTGTTTTACGTATGTTTTATTTGGCTTGCTTCTAGCGGCGCCACCGCATTGAATCATGGGAATACTTTGACAAGATAGTTTGATATGGAAGCAGTTTACAATTGATTTTGGATTCTGTATTTCTTGCACAAATCTAACAATTCTTTCAGCAAAAATTACCCATAATATGTTAAATAGAAACTGTAACATTGATTTGATTGGTTGAAAGTGACTACGTAACTGTAATTGAAAGTTTTTATTGGTTAATTGATTAACTATTGCATACGAGATTGATAAATTGAAAAATTGTTTTCTAGAAATGGTCTTTTAGTAGCAATTTTTGTCTCTTATAAAAAATTTTGAATCTTTGTTCCAGAAAATTCCTATAAGTGCGAATATTACTGTATATTTTTTGTCATAGTCTAATTAAAATTTATAGTGATATTTTTTTCAAATTTTGTTATTTTAAAAATACCAGGACTTCTAAAAATATGCAAATTTTTTTTTTATTATTACAACTAAATATACGAAACGATAGCAAGATTTTTCATAAATGAATTCGAGAATGAATGACAGTCTAGGTAAGCTTTTAGTGGGTACTCAAAAATATTTATTTAAAAATTTTAGCTCAGAGCAGAGTTATTTAAAAAATGTGATTATTATCTCGTCCTATTAATTTTGTAATAATTTGTATTTTCTCCACAGTTGTGATGTTATTTTGCGATTTGGATGTTTGGCGAGTAAGAAAACACAAAAATCGGGTGATAAACTCTCGTTTTATCGTTTATTTTTCATCCTCCATTTACATAGTATTTATAATTAGGAACTTTAAATATGTACAACTCCCTAAGTTTTGGAAATTTAACACAATGAGGTAGCGTCACAAAAACGTATTCAACGAGATCATACTTCACAGTACACTTTATTAATAAATATTTACAATTACAAAAACATAAACGCTAGCAATTTTATCACTGGTTTTTACACAACGTAGGGTCTGTACAGAGATTCATCTTGAATTTTTCGACTATCAGTTTCCACCAACTGACTTTCCATGTTTTCCTGCGACGACGTTGGCTTGCAGTTACTTTGGGACGAACTCACTGCTTGCTTATTCGACGACACTGAATCATCCTTGGACGTACCTTTCGCCTCCTGCTGGGCCTTTTTGCTGCGTTTCCACTTCATTCTCCGGTTTTGAAACCAAATCTTCACCTACAACAACAACAAAAAATCGTAAAACCATTCCTGCAATAACAACAAACAAAATCAAAACTGTTTTCTTCTTGCGAGAGTTATAGCAGGGTTAAGCCCAACTTCAAACAAACAGACAGAAGTCATATTTTAGGATTGTGATGACTAACTGCACGAAATGTGATGCGAATTTATCACGTCTCTGGCTTGATTTCCGATTCTTACTTACTTGAGTTTCGGTCAACATTAGGCTTGTCGCTACTTCGAACCGTTTCGGTCGTGATAGATATTTGTTCTGTCTAAATTGCTTCTCTAATTCTAATAACTGCTGGGAGGTGAAGGCTGTGCGAGGCCGCCGCGTTTTACCCAAAAGAGCGTGGCCAGGGCCGCAACCTGCAACAAGCAAAATTACCGAATGTAATGGCCCGAATAAGCCGGGGGCATGATGAGTGGACACGCACAGGGGGCGAAACGGGGCCGTCTATTTGCAAATTGAATCAATTAGGCATTACTTTCAACTAGTTAGGAGGCGAAACGAGATTTTCTGAACCAAAAAAAATCCAACCAATTTACTAATTATTTGGAAAAAATGCAACAGACAAATAGGACAAATAGAAGAAAAAATTATTTTCAATTAAAAATTTGCGCTTCGTTTCGCATTTTACAAAACGCTGTAAATACGGTTAAATATATAAGAAAAATGTTAGGAAGACATTTGTAGAGAATTAAATTTTCTTCAAAAAAGTCTGCGAGACCATATTTCTAACGTCAAAGGTTTAGGCCTTAAAGATGTTCTGAGACTTTGAAGCGACGGATTTGTTTCATTTTACGGGTGGTTAAGTAACAGAAAGTTAATTTATACCTAAACTGTAGAAGATAGAGATATGGAGTTACGAACTATTTTATAGGAAATTTAATTCTCTACAACTTTGTTCCTTACACTTTTTTTTGTATTTTCAACTGTATTCCCAGCGTTTTGGTTCAAATTCATTCTTCTGGACAGCTGCGCTCTCTGGCGGCATTAACGGAACTATCGAGGACGGGTACGTTTTATTTGTACGTCGTTTCCTATCCTAACATTTACATATCCATACTTTTAACTATTCAATAAAAAATCATTATCGGTTGGTCTTTTACTCAGTTTTGAAAACAATAGGAAAATAAGTGTAAGCACTTGATTAAATAATTTCCCTTTGTGATGTTGGGACCGTGTGTGGCTTGTCCAAATTGGCTTCCCTTCTAATCTCGCAAAAAGCATTAGAATTAGTTATATCAAAAATCAGCGCAGCGTTAAAGCAGGGGGATGCTAATTTCGAAAACAAACATGGTGGTTCAGCCCCAAATAAAACTGAACCATCAGAAAAGCCGTGACATATCGTCGAAGCAAATAACACATGTGGCGTTACGTACGGTATAAATTAAGCGGAGAAAATCCCAGTTAACCACATGGGTTGAGTCGATGAAAGCAACAACCCCTTTCAATTCGCTCGTGTTGACGGCAAGTGCTCTCCGATAAATTACTTTAATTGCTGTCATTAACTTGGATAATGTGTCCCACCTAAACATTCGGCACGTTTGCATACCGGGCTGGGTTTTCAGGACGGATAAAAAGGGCAGCTTTTTTTTTGGCAATTTAAAGCTGGAGACAATTAGTCAAAATCCACAAATTTAGGCAAAAATCCAAGTTTTGTTAATTATTTAATAATAATAACAAACTTGATTGCTGTTATTTAAAAACTTAGAAAAGTGTGAAAACGGGTTCAAAACTTAGGGACATAATTTTTGTAGCTACTAACGGATTGGATACAGATGTTTATTTATGTTTGTGACGAAATCCCAAATAATTATTTTTTGTTGAATTGTTATTTTTGCGAGTATGTGGAGCAAAGTGGCTCTTGTAATAAAGCATCCGAGCTTTGGGCTTTGGCCAAAGAGTCCCTGAGCGCGCTTTTTACGCCACTAAACAAAACAAGCAAGCGTCCGTTAAACGCGCCCAATCAGCCATAAAATCGCCGGCACCACCACCGCCACCATAGTCTTAATGCCGCATCTCGTGGGGTGAAATTAGGGTGTCGTTAAATGTATTAGGATATTAAATTATCATGACAATGGCACAATCAGGGGTCCCAGTGATAAATACACTGCAAACATACGGCCCTTCTGGCCACAGGTTTTATACGCAATATGCTGACAAATTAGGAAGGCCAACAGCAGCACTATGAATAATTAAATAAACAAGGAACGGAAGGAAGGATCTTCAGCTTCATTTTCCAGTCGGCACTAATTGCGGCCGAGCGATATTTCACCGAGGCAATAATTCCTCGGAACGTTTTCTTCCAACAAACATAAAACAAGTTAAGGATAATACCATGGATAATGGCTCTGAAACGTGGAATTTCAGCTGTAAATCAGACCGAAACGATCATCAGAATGTTTTAAAGCCCTCCTGCGATTCGGCCGATTGCTTCCTGATATATGGCGATATGCGAGCGCTCAATGCTTATAAATTGCCGGCATTAGGGCGCTCAATCGGACTTGCGAGACGATTTCAGACGTGTACGCGAGCAAAAAATGCAAATTAGTTTAGACAGGTATCTGCGACTGATTTATAAAAGCCATCGTTCCAGGCTCACGCTCCCTACGTCTCAAAAACGACACAAATTTTGTAAAAACGAAAAAAAATATTACGGCTCTAAAAACTGTCAATTCATTATTTTTGAATAATCAAAGACAATTTACAGATGATTCGCCTAAAAATGCTTTGGAAATGGTTATTTTCTCACTCACTGCGCTCGCTCGTGTTCTAAACAATCCTAAAGTTAGTTATTTATTTACATACTAATCGATGTAATACTAATAGAATTTTTCCATTGCGGCAAAGAATTGTCCACTTGTGCGTCAACAGCCAACAGTTGTAATAATGTCAGTGTGAGGCGGTAATTTCGTGCAGGATAACTGTAAACAAAGTTTAATGATAATGGACGAAAGCCCCTCTCAATTGATCCCATTAGGTGTCATATATTTCACGGCCGGCCTATTATAATTCAATGGATTGTTGATATTTGGCCCTATTTAGAATCACCCTGTATTTATACAAGTTATATTAGCAGGTGGCCATCTGTCGTCCTGCCATGCCACCCCATCATCACTTTGTTTATTTTCAACTTGTACCAATTTATTTATTATCACTATGGGGTGTGTGAATTTTCAATACGTTATTTGACAGCGCGGTAATTCTATTATGATTAATTGATTTTAGAGCGTGATGATGCAGTGGTGGTTTATAACTCGGAAAGAATTTTTCAATCGCATGGAAAAACTGTACGAAATCAGAATTAATAAAACTCAAAGGGCTGGCTGCGCTTATCTGCAATTAATCCAATTTTATTGTGAACTTATCATAATTAAACGCATTTATTAAGCCCCATTTCAATTATGCCGATAACTAAAGCTCGTTTGAAGATAATGACACACTATTTCTGAATTATTATCTCAATCCAAGACATATGGTGATATGATTCAAAATTTAATATAAAATTACGGCATAATTTGCCGGGTCTCATCTGTGATCAAATATTTGGATTATTTATATGGCCGATTTCCAATAAGCGAAATGCTTGCACACGCTAGATTATTTTTAATTAATTTCGTATCAAGCGTGAGAGCTTAATTATCCCTAATTAATATTTTTCGCGCATACTTGGCAACACTGATTCGCACCGCCAACGTTGTCAAAGGCTTGATCTGCCAAAATTCCAAGAAACTGACTCTTTATCCATATTTATCTTTGCACACTGTGTTTGTTCAACACCGTTCACTATCACATTACTCGTTCCGGATTCGATAATATCTTCAAATTAATGTTGCCAACCGAATTTCCAAGTCACAGGCCACTTTAATTTTTGTGCTCGGCTCTAAATCTGTATGACAGTATAACGATGAAAATTACAAATTCAAATCCTCGTCGAGGTCCGATTTCACGGTTACGCGAACTGCTAGCACACGGGCCGTTTAATGCGCATTATATGTGATAATTAAATGCAAATTGCAGCTCATCTAAGCGGCATTGCTGAAAACAGCGCACTCTTGATGAAGTGTAATCAAATTACAGCTAACAATGAACGCGACGCTCGTTCCGGCTCTGGATCGGCCCTCAAAAGCCTCGTTCACAAGACACTTAAATCGAAACGAATATGCCGCAGTCGGAAAATAAATTTCAAGCCGAGGCTTCAAAAAGTTTTAAAGTTTCCAAGCAGTGATTTTAATTAAAGCGAACCAAATTTCAATTAATCTACAGAATATCGAACAGATTAGAATATTCTTTCTTATCACCAGAATGTGGCATAACGTCAAATAAAAACGTAAATAATCATTATATTCCTATACAAACATAATAATATATGAGTACATAAAAATACTTTACTTATCCCTACTTTTTAGCGGCCCTGTATACTGCAAAAAGAAAAGGGCCAATTACAGTGCCTTGAGGATCTCTTGTTTTAATATGTATTTTTTAATTTTTTTTTAAATTCTCTGTGTATGTGGATAGATTTGGTATATTGGTCTTCTTTTTTTATCATTTCTATCTTATTTTATTCGCTTCTCTTTCGCAAGTTTTGAAAAAATCGGATAAAGCCCACAAGAATTGAGCTTTCTTCCAGCTGGAGGCGTGAGTTCGCCATTGCTCGGTTCATTATATAAAAAGTGACCTTCTCTGCAATGGTTGTTCCTGCTGCCGCCATGCCATCAGAGTATGCGTCATCTTATTGGTAAGACAAACAAACCGGCTGACGAGCCGTCGCAAGGCGAGGACGACGATTGTAAATTGGGCTTGTAAACACATTCTAACATGATCAGCACTACATTAGGTCCGGGCGTCTCTGTTACGTTGCTAAACTAACCGGAAAACTCCGGATCCTCCTCTCGCTCGCTGTACTCCACCCACCGCACATAACTCCCAAAAAACCTGCCATCGACATCAACATCGATCCTAAACCTGACAACAAGGCGAAGAAGGATTCTCTCAAGGCGACAAAAACGGAACTGATCGCGAGGAAAATAAACGGATTAACCGCGGGAAAAGTTTCGGATACATTGCAGAAAGCCCAGAGTCAATTATTATTTTTCAGAAAAAGGAAATAGAAATCGTTCGATCGATTAGAGGCTCATCACTCACACAATCGGTGTTGTCAGATTATATCGCAATTATGACCCAAATTCGATTAGATCCATTATTTCCTTCTTAGATCTTGATTTGTGTTTATATTTTTATGAAATAGCTAAAAAAATCCAAGTGTCTGGTATTTATCACCATCAGGTGCAACTACTCTCTATTTCTCTATTGGCATGATCTTGTATTAAAAACAATAAACAATAAGGACATCAATCATATCAGTTATTATAGTGATATCTCGCTTTTTTGGAATTTTCGCCACAGTCGAGTAATTTCTTGACAAAGTCGAAAGAACAAGGCAAATAATGGTTTCGGCTTGAGTCAACAAACCGAAATAACTCATCAGCCTCGATCCATAATCGCCTAATACGCTTTCAGAGGCTGAAAAACAAACCGAATCCATCTGAGATTTCATTTTCCGCCGAAGTAAATTAAACTGCTCCGATTAGTTTCGTCACCGTTTTAACCTCGAATTGATTGACGCGCGATTACCAAATTCCAATTTTGATTGATTAAAACACTTATTAATTCGAATGAGATTTGTTTGTTGTCTTTGAACGAAATTTTTCGATATCGATCTTGGGTGTATTTCCGTTGCTAATTACTAATCTTTAATTCAAATCGCGTCGTGCGCTGAAAACAAAGCACAAATTTTCGTTGAGTAATCAAGTTAACTCTGAACTAAAGGAATAAAGACGCAGCGGAACAAAACATTGACAACACATTGTGAACAGATCCCCGGAAAGGGATCTCCCAAATCAAGTTAGCTAATTGCAGGGGCAGAGCGAAGCAGCGGTGCTAAAATTCGATGGGAAGAGAAGAGCTTGGCGGAAACAGAGCATTTGCAGCGAATTAAGAACGATTTTGCAGGAATGCATAGACTGTACTAATCATTTGTTCGGACGCAATACAATTGGGAATGCCGAGATTTACGATGGGGTTGTTAGTTTTTTACTGTTGCATCAAATGATATTAAAATCACTAAATTTGGCACTGTTTGTATTTTATTAATTTTTAATTTTATTTTTTAATAGTAATCCTTAAATCTATTTGAATAGTATTTTAGCGATTGATCACTAGCTAAAAGGGCATCCTAATGGGCACAAAAAGTAATAGCATTATGTTATTAAAAAATATTATGACGCCACACTTTTTTGGACACTCTGTATATAATTAAAAATTAAATATAAGTACAGAAAATTAGGTTCAATAGTGTCCACACTAAGATAATTAATGAGAAGTTAGATACCCTTTGTATGTAATTTAATTATTCAATTAGGTATCGATAAATTTGTTATTTTTATAACTTTGTAATTGATTATTTTTAAAGATAAAATGCACTTATCAAAAACACGAAAAAAGTTGTATGTCATTAATAAAAAATTAAAAGTGACGTGATTACTCAAAACTCAATAATATTGCTATGGAGTCAAAATGTAGCATTTAAAAAAAAATCGACCAGTGCAAAGATATTTTTTTGATTTTTTGAAAAATTTTACCTATAATAATAAATAATATTATAGAAAAGATATGTTTTAAACTAATCCTGTATACTATTAAAATATTAAACTAAAAAATTATTTTTTATGAAAAAATGCATCTTTTTTTACCTTCTGGACCACCTTGTTTCATTAGTGACATTTTATACACAGATTTTAATTTTTTGCAGAAAAAACACGTAAGTGATTTGAAGTTATTATACAGACAACCAAAGATAGCACACAAAATTTATATCTTTATTAGTCATTTTTCAAAAAAAATCTTCCTCTGGTCAATTTTATTTTTTTAAATTCTGTAAATTCTGCATTCTGACACCATAGTGACATTCGCCATTCGTTATTGAGTTACGATGTCATTTTTTTTTAATGCCAAGTTAAAAAGTAACTTTTTAGCCATAAAGTCACTTATTTCACATAAATTTGGCAAAACAAGCTAAAAATAGCAATATTACTTGTATTGCCTTCAAAACTATCCTTGAGCAAAACAAATTCAGACACACCCTTGTATATTAGTAAACTGTGCAAACTGTTTGCTTACAAACAATTTTTGGTTTGCATGGAAATTAAATATTTTTGATAATTTTGGATAAATACTGCGATACTTTTATTGTAAAAATAAGAACCATCGAAGCGGCTTAGTTTTGTAGTTTTTATTTTTGATATTAATTAATTGATTGTACAAAATTTCAAGAAAACTACAGATGTATCGGTAATTGTAGGTATATAACAACACTTAGTGGCAGATAATAAAATTTTAATTTGTCTTTACTCATTTTTTTGTCTATTTATTCCATTCAAATTATAATTTAACAATTTCAATAAGACCGACCTATTAAGTACCTAGAGCATTTTTTGATTCACTGATTCAATGATTCACTAAAAAATTTTATGAATTTTATTCACCTAGTGAATTCACAAAAATTTTTAAGTGTGAATTGAATATTATTCTACTTTCAAATTGTACATACGAAATAATGTTCAAATAGCACCAATTTTTTTATTTTTATTTTTGAATTAATAACTTTGATGAAAATGGCCTTTTAGCGCGATATTCTCCTAACAATTTCAGTAGTATTTCTACAACCCTACCTGCTAAATCGGGCAGCCTGGGGTAAAACATCCCCGTCCTTGCCAGCCACTCCAGCTGCATCTGGTGCAACTGATTATGATTATGATGATTGACCGGCAACTGGACCTTTTGTATCATCGCACCGTCTAAACTATGAAAGGCCGAAGCTTGAGGTTGCGCCTGATAACCGTAAAAATTGCCTCCATTCGGATAAATGTGGTTTAAAAGTCCCGGCCTTGGTACAAAAGCAGTCTGGGGCACTTCTTCGCTTCCTGGTGAAATCGGGGGACTCCGACTCCTCGTAGACGTCGGCGATATGCTTCGGGACGTCTCGGGCGACGTCGGACGGTCATCACCACGTGAAAGAAGGGCATCTATGCAGAAGGAGCCCTTGTTTTCCTGAATTTTCGTATCCATATTCAGCGGTTTCGCCTGGTAATCGTGCACCAGGTGCGACTCTTCAAATTGCGCCATTTTTTGAATTTATTTAGTGAAACAAAAAACAAGCACAGCCACCGCGACTCGCACTAGATGAGTGTGTCCATGGTCATGTGACAGCAACGCCAACTTCGCCCCAGCCGAGCTGTACATAGACTAACCGATTTGAAATGTATTATCCTAATAATATCATGCATTACAGCGACATTAGACGATACATTACACACACTCGAGCAGTGCGCGGAAACGGCGCCCGCTCATTGGCCTGAAACTTTCAGGCCCCGCCTTTTACCCCCCGTAGTTGCGTGGCAACCACCACCGCGCTTTCAGCCGATTTTCAGCTTTGTGAATGCGGGCTTCTGATCGAGGTTTGTCTGAAAGTGACAGAATCGCAGATATATTTCGGTGAGAGAGGTAATTTATTTTTGTGGTTTTTGCAAGTTGTTTCGATTTGGGTTAATTGTAGCTTGTTTTTTCGGCCTTTATGTGTTGGGGAGTTATTTTCTCTGTCGATAAAACTGATGAGTTATGATGGCCTTCGAGGGGGACGTATGGCTTGGATTAGGTGTTGGGGGATTTGTGGAAAAAATTACTGCACTGATATTTAAACTGATTTAGATTATTGGCTGAAAAATGGGCTAATTCAACAACTGCCGGTATTTAATGTTAATAACAAGACGGAAATAGCTGGGGAATTATGTGGAATTTGCAATCTGCTCTAATGTTGTGTAATAACCAACTTTATTACAAAACACATATACAGATTTTCATTTTAATATTTTCATCACAAACTTGAAAATTTTGAGATTATAGAAATTTCAGGAAAAGCACCAATGCTGGTCAAAGTGGCCTACGACTTTGAAATTAAGTTGGTCACATTGAGTAACTTAATTAAATTAATTTTATTCGGCTTTTATTTATTAATATTATTTTTAATTTAATATTTATAATAATTTATAAGATATACAATGTGTTTAAAAATGGTCGTTTGTCAAGTCACCTATGAAATTTGAACTTAATGTGCCGCTTAATTTAAATTGTGAATACCGTCAAAGGGGCAATCCAGAGACAAAAAAGTAGGTACACAACAACAAAAAATTCGCAACTTTCTGTCATCAATCGAATTCTCGGAACATTTTAGGTACATGTTGTATAAAAAATTACAACTTTGTCTCTTTGTATTTTTTATAATTAGACAAAATAAAAAATTACTAAAACTTAAAAAAATTCGATTTCATAAAAGTTGTCCGTAATTTTTTACGGCATACTAGAGAATCTGGCAAATTTTATTCGATCTAAATTATTTTGTGTTATTTTATTATGCACACAACACACAAATCAAAAATCAAAATTGTACAAAGTGTTCAAAAATGGTTGTTCATCAAGTCGACTATTGAATTCAAATGCAATGTTTCGCTTTGTCCAAATGTCTATTGTAGTTTCTAAGAATTGTCATCACTGTCAAAGCATTGAATTTGCTTTTTACAATTTTTTTTCCATTTTTCGACAAAGATATGGTTTGTGTTTTATATTTCCGTGATTTTTGTTGTTGACAATTCTTTCGTTTTTTGAACGTTTTTTGCATTAATTTGACGACATTTATAATTGAAATTATGCGACACATTACGTTTAAATTTTATAAGTGAAACAACCATTTCTGAACACTGTGTAGATATAAATATTTTTCCATATTTTTAAAATTGTTGATGATTTAGCGGTTTCTTCTAGCATTTTACGTACACATTCCCAAAAAATAACAATTTTGGAAAAAATTATACTAGTAAAAAAAATAATTAAAAAAATATTCTCCGATATCTTGAATACCGTTTGATTTTTCACAGTAATTAACCAGTAACTAA
Organism: Tribolium castaneum; assembly: GCF_031307605.1. NCBI lineage: Eukaryota > Metazoa > Arthropoda > Insecta > Coleoptera > Tenebrionidae > Tribolium > Tribolium castaneum. Next base: position 24,053,648 of record NC_087396.1, on the reverse strand, counting down.
CTAAAACTGATAGAAATATACAAGGTTAATCTGTTAAAAGTATATTTTTATCTATTATCTTTATCACAAAAACTAATAGTCATACAAAAGCAGCAAATACTTTAGTATTGTTTCTATATATGTGCATTTTTCATAAATTTATAATAACTTTTAGTTCAAAAAAGCGCTTATTAAAAACTTGAAAAAGCAAAAATAATACTACTTAGGGCCTCATTGTGTGATTTTTTTATTTGGAATAGAATAGAATTCTTACATACATTTCGTAGACAATAATGGTTTTAAAATCTTCAAATTTCAATAAGTGTTGTATTGTTTATACATTAAAAAATAAAAGGTGAGTTAGATACATTGAATTTAATCTTTTAATCAAAGTTTAATCAAAGTCACTTAAACCGTTCTTTTAAAAGAACGACTTTCTTGATTTATTTTGGAGAAAACGTGCTTAAAATAAGTACAGTTAAGATGAATCACTGTTTACTCAGTGCTTTTATTTTTCCAAGCGTTTTAAGTTAAATCGGCCGGTTACCAACATTATTGAACTACATGTGGTAAACGGTAGCCCAACAAAAAGTAAATTTGCTCCGATATTTACGTTCCATCAAGTCCTTAAACCTGACGTTAATTGCTTAACTAATCCACGGATAATTGGGAAGTTATTGGTATAACATGTCTGCGTCAAACAAATTAACACTAGTTAAAAACGGCCACTAATGGACTTCTTCTGTATTAACCGCACTCGACGGTATTTGCGATACACTTGTAGCAGCATCCTCAATTACTCTCCTAATAGGTTTGAGGAATTATTCAAGAAAAGAACAACGAATTTTCGGCCAATAATCTCCAGCCAAGTTTGCGCAATCCTCTCCTGATCTGAGAGTGTTTATTTGTCAATTACTCCTAATTACACGATTAATTGCGAAGTAGAAGCAGTTTCTCAAGTAGTTATCTGCGACAGCGATCTCGCCAGATTAGCCCAAATTGATCGATTGTTGGGTCAACAATGTCCTGCGATAAAGTAAATCCATGCATTATCGATAAAAGGCTTAAATGATATGCTTGTTTTGATTGCATAGTGATGAAGATTAAGTTTGATTGAAATCAAGATTTTGTATTTATGGAAGGTCTGGTTTCGGGCCCACTTGGGCACGTACGTCAACAAGCGATGGGTTTGACCAGCTATTAGCCTTGTTAAAGGTAAATACGACGATTGATTCGATTGAAAAATCTGAAGGCAGCTGAAGCTTATTTACCCATGGCTATTGAAAGGGTACACTCTTAAGAGTGCTGTTGGTGGTAAGATGGGAGCTTTTTTGGGAATGTCGATGTGTATCTGCTTGATGGATCGAACACGCGATCCGTATTTAAGTGATAATTATAAAGTAATAGTGACTTGGCGAAACAATGACACATCTATTAGAGCGATTAATTAGAAAATTAATTGTTAGTTTTGTGCTTGTCACAGTTAAGATAAGGATTAAGTTCAGATTTTGAATGGGCTCAGATTAGTGGGTTTAATTTACAAGTGATTTTAGCAAATAAAATTAAACTGAACATTTTGTGAGCAGTTTGCTCGAAAACTTATTATTTATCCAAACCAAACAGAATTATCACCCTTCCTCCATGTGATTTACAGTTTACACAATAAAACATCCATTAAATTTTTTAATAACCCTTATCGCTGTTGAGTACACATTTCGCCAAAAAGAGCAATCTTGCTCTCACGCGGTGGCATTTAGGCAAGCTTTGATCAGGGATTAGACAAACCAAACAGCGATTTTTCCGGTCAAATGTCTCGAGTGCCAGTAAATTACCCATTTCTATTAAAATAATTTTAATGTGACAGATGGATGGGACCAACTGTCAACAGTATATCATATGCTACCGAACAGATAGAGCGAGCCAGTGATTGAGTTACCTGTTGGGAGCATTATTTGTTTACAGAACTGAGATGGATGACTGGCCGTATCGATAATTGATAAAGTGCTGCAGTTAAATAACACTTATGTTTTAATATAGTCGTATTACTGATTAGGTCGTGTAAATATTTTTCAAAGCATTAAAATATGTTTCACACGGTGGGCGCTTTGTGGGAAATGATCGATTAAAAACGGGACATTAAAGCGACATGAATTATGACTTCAATGAAATAAACCAAATCGTAAAAATGGCATAAATCTTGCGCCTGGCGACAAGGTTATTGTCTAGAGGACTCGACTTAAAAACCAATTACTTTACTAAAATATCACCGAATATCACATAGATTTATTTTTGGATTAAAAGATGATTTTTGATACAAATCTTTCCAATTGACGTCAAGGTGTACCAAAAAACGTCAGTAGATAAAACACTAAAACGCTAAAAAAATTTGATATTTTACCCAGTGTAGTAATTGGCTACTTGTCTTAGTTTTGGGCAAAACTGGCAAAAAATTTCACACAATTTGGCATTACTTTTTGACGAAACAATTTGTCAAAAACTCAACTCAGGGAGATGCAGAAATAAGTTTGAAACCAACATAAAATTTGATCCCTTTTTAAATTAAAATTGACCCGTCTCATCATTTTTTTTTTCAGACTTGGACGAGATCGGAGAATTCAATTTTAGTTTAGACACCCTGTATAGAAGACAAACACGATTTGCAAAACCAAAAACGTTTTGTTATTTTTTCTTTAAATACTTGCCTAGAGAACGGTTGTCAAGTATTTTATTGACAAATTTAATGAAAAAAAGTCGAGAATGGTTATACTTATTAATAATACGAGTGCAAAAACACAAGCCTAAAGTTACTAGACACCCGAGAACTTTCGTATGAGTGTTATCCAAAATTTTTTTGTTGAAACGTCTGAATTAAAACACGTTGCTATGGGAAGCGTGTTTTAAAGTAGTGAAAACATGTTGCTATGGGAAACGTCTTTTAAAATAGCGCTTACAATCATTCAGATATTAAAAAGAAGGCTTAAAAAAATATTTTTTAGTCTATTAATCCAAGGCTGTCTCGATCAAAATCGCCCTTAAGTGTGATAGGGTCATAAAAACCTCCGCCATTCTGAATATTATACGCTTTTTCTAATTCCGTTATATTGCAAACATTTTGTTTTATAATATTCTGCTAATCTCACATATTAATTGAACGTCGGGTTATATCGGGGAAAATCCAAACAAATTATCCTTAAACTGGCATAAAAAAGACATAAAAGACGAGAAACTGCATCGAATCATTAATCTAGAAGTAACTCGAGCAAGATGGCGTCGTAAAAACTGCTGATTGTTCATTTAAGCTTAATTAGTAGGCAGTGAAATCATCTTTATGTCCTTCAGCTAGGGAGTTTCCGGAGGGAAGAGCCTTCCACCTCTCTCCCTCCCTCCCCAATTTGACAAAATTATTATATTTTTTATGATCTAAAGTTAATAACATTTCACAGCCTTTTAGATTTTTTTTAAATTCCTCAAGTTGTGTGTTATAGACCGTTTTGCCGACTCTCCCTTTTCCGAATAATTCGTGCAAGCTGCCCAGCAGAGTACTTAGTGCGTAGTCCGTCCGCAACGGCGCTGCGATCCAAATTAGTCCCAGATTAAAACTGCAATGTCCCCCAACGGCCATTAAGGGTACAGTCCCTTGGGCAAGCGACAATTAACCGGTCCTCTCGCATACTCCTTTACTTTCTCCACCCTCATCCCCTTTTCTTCATCCGTCTCATGATGCGGTACAAACACTCGATTCCAATCTTAATCGAGGCGTGAAAAATTTTTAATCCGATTAACCTGCGAGTTTTTTGTCCAGAGGGTTGAAAAAATGATTGGCTTTAATAAGGCGGCCATGTCTGTATAGTGGGGGTGGTCGCCCCCGGCAGCCATTTGTCTAACTGCCCCACTCCGTGCTACACTTTTAATTAACAGAGCTAAATCGTTTAATGTGTCCCCAGACATTACTTTAATCTGGTGCTAATTATAACATCCCTTCTGCTTCGCTCCCCGCGACGACCGTATATCGCGCACATACAACCACCTTTGTTCCATCCTAAAACGGTTGCGTGTTCATGCGACCAATAATTCAAAACTTTTATTGCCATCGGATGAAAAATCACCAGTTATGCCGATATATTTAATCATTTTTTAGCACGGTTTAGTTGGCAATGTTACTTTTGATCATTTATTAGTGGAGTTAGATAACAAATTATTTTTTGTTTTTATCGTTTTTTATTGTAACTCATCGGTGTTAAAGATACCTACTTCATAAATGATGCTCCTCATACACGTTAACACCTCCTAAATTTTGATTTAAATCTCGGTTTTTGATTCAATTTGTGTTTGAAGTAGGTAGAACCAATTTCACAGAAAAGTGACAAAAGTTAATCTAAAAACCATTCAATTATTCAATTACACATCGTACTAGTTTTGCATAATAGAAAGAAGGAGTTAAAAAATGACTTTCTGAAGACATTATAAGAATAATAACAGAAATAATAATAATAATGTTTTTTATATTTTGTGTAAGAAAGAAAAATTTCTTGGAGGCCGTCTTTTGGGCGCTGAAGAAGCCGTTTCTCGTGCTAAAAACAATAACCGTTACGACTCCACCGCAGTTTATAATTGACAGTACTTAGTGTTGGCAAAGTTAATTTGCATAGTTAAAGCGTCCGCATTCATCTCCTTCAAATTGCCGACGAGATGGATGCACTGGGTCCATTTTCGCGAAGATATGAGTGTAGAGGGAAACACTTGGAGTTAAATGTGTCATCTCTCATAATTGCCTTCTTGGATTGTTTCATTAGCGACATCGTTAAAACTAACGACTCTCGAGTTGCAAGCGTGTCCTCGGAAATTATATCTCGTTCGCTCCAGGCTTGACGTTGCGTCGTCACGATCCACGAAAAACTTGGCCTATTAATTTCCCCATTTTAACTTGCAATCACTTTTCTTTTATTGATTCATTCCACTTAGGACATTATTTATGCAAAGGTCGGGCCTGGGAGTGCGCAAGTTAGTGCTCCTAATGTACTAGTCTGCATTCAGATCGGTGTTCTAGCGTTATAGTGGTAATTAACGTTGTGGTTACCGGTAATCAGTCTCGAACCACTTCGGAACGACTCTTCTGGGATTCGCATTAGTTAACAGCCACTATGTGTACCAATTTACCAAGCCTATATTAAGAGAATTAATTCACAGGAATTGCCAAAAATGCCGAGAGATGCTAGAATTATGCAAAACGGCTAACTTACCTACGCCAATTCATCACATTCGTAACAACTAATTACTAATTATTATTATTTAAATTAAAAAATCAACAAATCGATAAATAAGAAGTTCGCGCTGTGTAAGTTTTTCTTAGGATGTTAACAATGTTAGGTCGAAAAACCGTTCAAAATATGATTTTATCCTTGAAAAAGGCTGCAAAAATGTCTTACCCGAGGTCTTACCCAAAATTACCCAAAGAATTTGCTTGCAAAACCGTTTTTATTTAGGTCGAGTAGTTGTCGAGTTATGATATTTTTATTTTATAAATTCAAAAACTATACCTAATCAAAGCCAATCAAAAAATTTGGCGGTTTAAAAAAAATCCGTGCGACTTGTAGTTTATGAGTTTTGTCACTTATTGTCCTTCAAAATTTTTAAAAAATTGGTAAAAATTAATATAATTATTTTTTTCACACACTCAAAAATTTTAGACTCAAAATAATTTTTATTAAAAAAATTAATTAAGCTTCTCTTTAAACGAAACTATAACTAGAATCGTTATCCAGTTTTTATCATTCGCTTGATGGTAATTTAATTTAAGTCTTAACTGGACAATGATTAGCGTAACCCAATGTAAAAAAATCTGAGCATTTAATTGCGAAGTAAATTAATTTATTCACTGCTAGAAACTGGCGCTAGGGCTGCAACCAACAATACACACGACATGTGCAGACTGCGGGGAGGTTTTTTCGGTTGCATTTTTCTCATTTTTTTAAAGGTGGTGTGGAACATTTAAAGACAGAGTAATACCAGGAGTTTATGAAACAGTTTCTTAGGAGTTACTCTGTTGGCAAAAGGAAAATCTTTGCCTCCTGAATAGGTACGAGTACACTTATGTAAAATATTGTTAATGTGTTATGAGAAAATAAAACAAGCAATAAAAAATTCTAAGTATTTTATTTACATCAAGAAGTACATAACTAGTGAAAAATATTCCAAGTAAGTAATAAGATAATTTACATCTGCTGGGTAGAATTACCGTTCCAGGTATTATTCTCATCATCACTATCGTTTTTATTGGACAAACGATGAATATTCCCCTGCCTTCTAATCACTGTTGTTTCGCCACCCCTTCGAACTTTTGGTTGCCCCCTAAAACAATTCCTCAATAGTACAGGCAGATTTTTTTAGGCCCTAGATTAAGATTGCAATAAAAATATAACTCAGGATAACATAAGTAAAAAAAATGGCAGCAAGCCATGTTTTTTTGACGTATGACATCCACAGCCTTCTTGATGAGTAACTTGAAGAATAGTAAAAATTGTTAACTTCAGTTATAAATCTTAAGAAGAATAACAAACCTGTGATCACTAGATGACGCTTCAGCGGCTCGCTTATTATCGTTGCTAGTAGATGGCGCAGGAGCCGATCCAAACACAAAAGTCTTCAAATAACCCAAAAGAGTCAAAATCGGGGTAATCAAAGTCCACAAAAATCCTGTAAACCCTCCTTCTGTGTTAGTAGCAACGACTCCCCTATTAACCGGCAAGATCAAAATAACAGCAGTTGGAACAAGCCCCAGTTGCAACAACGTTTGACTATTCTCAGCTTCAGTAAATTCTCTTCGAGGGAAAGTTGTGGAAAGTGTGTAATTGCTAAACGGTAGATGCAAATTAGCTTTAATGTGAGCATGGACACTTGCTAGCGTGTCACTGCTCGAAAAATCGTTCGTTGCCGTGCTGCCATCTGGCATTCGGAATTGCAATCTGGCTGTGTTTGTGTTGACAGGTCTTGGAGATGACTGCGATTGCGATGAGTGAGCTTGTGGTTGAACTGTGGCTGTTGGAGAGAATTTTGCCGCTCTTTCAGCCTTGTCTTGAGCGATTTGAGCCAAGACTCGTTCACGAGCCGCCTGACTTTCGCGCTTTTCTCTTTCACGTTCTTCAAGGACTTGCTTCAGCTCTTGGTCCTCCTGCCAACGTTTCAACTGTTGCACGTTTTGGCCCATTTTACGACGCTCAAGCTCCTTCTCGCGCTCTTTCTGCAAGATGTTACGCCATTATTTCACTGAGGATTTTGAAGTTACAAGTGTCAAATGGACTTCAATTTTGACAAATTAAGACCAATCAATAGTTTTCGAGAAAATTGCAAATAAAAGCAAAAATTGGTCAAATTTTGAAAAATTCATAACTTAAAAACTACTGGGAATTTGGCGATTTTCTTGACACCAATCGATTCTCCGGATCATTTTACATGAGACAGAACCAAAATATTGTTGTTTTCGTAGCTGAGTTATGAAAACATCGTTTGTTTTATGAAATGTTGCCAACTTAAATTCAGCCACACATTACCTCAAACTCCTCCTTTCTTTTCTCTTCTCGCTTCAGTTCAACCAACTGCTTGGCCCTTTCAACCTTTTCTTCAACTGTTAAATCCTCTTTTCCTGCCACAGCTTGCTGACTGGTTGAAGGCGTTTCGTCTTTTTTCATGGTGCAAACGTCGTTTTCGCACACAACATTTTGCGCCTGTTCTTTGGTGATAAAATCTTGTGATTGTGAAGCAATCGGAGAAAGTCCGCCTTTTTGCAGAATCGAGTTGAGTTTTTCTTGAAAAGTTTTAACATCATTTACTTCAGTCACAATCTCAATAGGCACTCCTTGCTTCCCAATAAAATAAACCGAAGGGGTTGGAACTTGCTTATCTGACTGAGTTAGGGACAAATCAATTAAAAGTATCAACAAAACTTGGATACTACAAAAAAAGGATACAAATTTGACTAAACTGCTGATAAGGTACAGAGTCGGCTTCGATCTTGATTGCCACAAAGCTATCGCTTCCTAATATTTTAACGATTTCCTCCTTGTCGATTAATTCGGTTATTTGCGCTGACTTATCGTCTTTGCCTAAAAACGGGCGAAAAACGACATGGAGAGGTTAGATAACGTTTGCGTTTCTTACCGTAAACGTAAACTACGAATATTGCCTGTTTGGCTTTCGAAGTGACGATTGCTTGGGCGATTTCACCTTTAAACCAGTTCATTTCGATTAAAACTATTTTTTTTTAATAAAAAATGAGTGTTTGTGACAACTGACGTGTTACATTGACAACTGTCATGTGGCGCTAGGTGCATAGAATATGCTAGGTGTCACAAGCAACGCGCCAAAGTTAAATTTTACGAACAGATTTGGACAGAAAATGTGGCGCTAATTAGCTAAACATCTATGGGGTGTTCAGTGCTATAACGGAAAAAGTCCAGTTTTAGTCATTTTGAAAAACGTAAATTTTTGAAACCACCTCTAAAGTGGCCGAAATAGCAAATAAACAGGCAAAATGCTCTTAAAACTTTATTTTGGGTCGGGTATTGAAAACTGTTCTTTATTAGTCTAACGGAAACCATGGTACAAGGTACCGCAGACATTTGTATCCCGAAAATGCACTCTTCAGTGGTGTTTCCTTCTCAACGGTGCACATCATGACGACTTTATCCACTAATTCGTCACTGTGCACAGATTGTCTAAGCCTTTCCTTTAAAAGATTACTATTAAAAGTGCCTTTGTCTGTCATTAAATTCGTTTTGGTGAGAATGCAATGAGCCATTTTTGCTATTTCAGAATCTTTGATTCTTTGTCCACCTAGCGCAACACAATTTGCTGTATCAGGATTTTGCCCTTCATTTTCAAGAGCAGTGAGTGTCTAAAACAATAAATTTTAACTAAGATTAATAACGAAACAACGATTTTCTTACCGGGATTAGAACGACGACGGTTATTAAACAATAAATTTGTTTCATCGCGGTTTACAATAAATAAGCGGAACAGCCCGTCCGTAGCTTTTAAATATTCAAGTTGGTAAAATTAGCACTTTTATACTGGCCATTACAGATTGCAATCAAGATTGCAGCAAATAAATATGGGATATTATTATTTAACTGAATAGCGATAGAGTCACAAATGACTTATTAACTAGGAAAACTATAGTTTTTTATATGCAATAACAGGTTCAATAAAAATTTAAAACAAGATGTTTCAATGTTCCAGCTTAGACTCGCACAATTTGCCAAAAAAATCTTCGTGGTAGGAATTACATTAAAGTTAATTAAAAATGAAAAAAAAACAAATTAAAAAGTGCTATTAAACAACTATCCTGGCCAGATAATTTGTAATATTTAATATACAATGTGTTCAAAAATGGTTGTTCATCAAGTCGACTATGGAATTCAAACTCAATGTGCCGCTTCATTCACAATACAATCCAACCCTTCACATAAAAATTATAGAGCGTATTTCTTCTGTGTAGGTATAAATATGCAGACCGTAATTACAAAAACAAAATAATGCAACACAAAACATAGCACACTGTACTATAATTAATTAAGAATACATTAAATGTACTGTCTCGCAGCTAACACTGTTTCAGTAATTTTTTTCAATTAGTTGCAACAAAATTGTAAAAAATTTCACATTAATTTAATAATAATAATAATAATAATAATAATAATAAAATAATGTTATTTCCAAGCAACTCTGTTTATAAAAATTTTATTTTATTTCAACAATGTTTTACCTACACAATAATCATAACGTGTAAATGTTGACTTAAAGTTAGGCAGGAAATGGTCCAATTTTTGTTTAAATCGCCCAGTGGCGTCCATTAAGGCTGATTTAATATCGCTGTGGATTATTATTGACGACGTTTACTGCACATTCGAGCGGCGCCTAACTCGACGGTGGCGCCGCGACGACGGTGAGCGTCCAAATCATCCGAAATAAGCTGTTTTGCTTGGCCTAATGTGGGTTTTACTTGTGCTGGAACACCACTCGAAGAATTTACAAAATTTGCCAACGTAAAACAACAATCACTTTTTCTAGACACTGCTACACCCCAAGTAAGTGGAGACTTTAGCTAATTTAGTGCATGCAAAATTACAATAGAAAATTTTTCCAACAACGGACAGCTTCGTGAAAAACCATCTTCCGGGTTTGAATTCCTAGTTAGATTTCTTATCAAATTTTGGTGACGTAGTCGTGGTTACAAGGGATGTTCGCAGTAGACAGAGACACCCTTGGGTCTGCAGATCAATACGGGGCGTAATTTTACGCGTAGTCACCCCACACGTTCGGACTTGGAAAACTATTTAAAATTAATCGCTTCATTTTCACACCGGAAGCTATCATCGTAAATTTTGCAAATTTACGAGGGCTTTTTACTGGGTTATTAATTTTCCGATGGTTTGCGAAAAATTTGCTGAGCTCCTTTTTTTGTTGAAAGTTGAGTGGATCTGATTTTTAAGGGATGAATCGACAGTTCGGTTCGAGAGCTGCTGGTTGGAGTGCACTTGACCGAAATGCCAATCAGGGTGAAAATTTGGAGCTTTTACAAGCATTAAATTCAGTTACCTCATGAAATATAAATTTGGTGCACGTGTTTTCGGTGTTATCGACTGATGAAAATTGGGGGTGGGGTCGGGTTTACTACTTAATGTTTCACAATTTTTGTAGTAAAACTGCAAACTTTTTATTTTTTTTAATAAAGCTTCAGCTGATTCAGAAATAAATAAAATATTGAAGTAAAAAAAATGAAAAAAATTAAACGATAGAAGATAAAGGCACTAAAAACTAACCAAAAAAAATCAATACAGTAAAACCTCTCAACAACGGACACCGACGAGGAACTTTTAATTGTCCGTTGTGGAGAGGTGTCCGCTAATGGGAGATGGAAATTATGGTATCGGTTTTATTACGTTCCTACAAAAATGCCCGTTGTGAAGAGTGTCCGTTATTCGGAGATGTCCGTTAAGGAAGATTTCACTGAATTGCACAAAGATTAGCATTTTCTAATAACTGTTTCTCTTTTTAATTAATTTCAATTAATTAAAAATATTAATAGTATTAATAAAATTACAAATATTAAAATAATTTTTAATTAAAATTTTGCATTTTTATTTTAAAAAATTTTGAGCATTTAATATGACAACTAAACACAAAAAATATAAGCAAAAAACAATTACATTTTTTAAAATAAAAGGTTGAGAAGTTGTTAGAAGGTTTAGTTGCGTACTGTAAACCAGTTAAAAATAAAATAAAAATTCCCAACTTTTGTTAACCTTGGGCTCCAACAAAAGCTCTCGTTATCACGAGCCAAGTTGTCACGTCCAAGCAAACTTTGTTTACTCCACTTCTCACGTTGCGTAATTTATTTGGCGTTATTCAGGTGTCCGATCAATACTCCGATATTCTCTCTTACAAAAATCATTTGCTTTCAGTCTTTCCCACACCCTCAGAAGACTGAATAATAACTCTCCAGCAGCTGTCTTAATGGCCCTTTTTTTACGAAACTTTTGCGTAATGAAACCGACTTAAGCGAGCAATAAAACTGGCGCCGTTTAAATTGAAATTCAGCAGGATGTCAAAGTCGAATTCTTCCACCAGAAGCAATTCGATGGAGACTTCTGCAGAATGCGACAGCGAGGTGTGCAGTCCCCAGAGGGACGTCCCCGCCATTCTGGAGGCGGCGGAGGGGCAGGAGGTGGTGCCGTCCAGCCCGCCGCCGTCCTACGAACACGTTCTCGAAGAGGCAAGTATTACATATTTCCAAATTGGAACGAAGAACCCGCCAAGTTTATTGTAAACAACTTTTCTTATAAATTTTTATTATGAGGTTACAAGATGAATTATGGCGGCATCCCGGAAACAAATCGTAAACATAATTCACTTTCTCATAAAACTTCCTAATAAATAATTGTTTTTCAAAAATGAATACATACAAAGAAAATACAAAATAATGCCAGGAAATTTTTCAGTTTTTCGTCTTGTAATTTCAGTTTTCCAATTTCTTAATGTTTTTACTTTGTAGTTCTCTAGTTTTTTAATTTATCTTATCATTCTTTCAGTCACTTATTACATAGATTTACAGAATTTTAATCTTACTGTTTTTTAGTTTTTTTTGTATACCAGTTTTTATTTTTTTTTAGCTTTTCAGTCTCTTAGTGTATTGGTTTTTTATTCAGAATGTCATATATGTTTCAATTTATTAGTTTTTCTCTTCTACTGAAGATTTACGAGCTTTTCTAACAGTAAATGACTTACTTCTAAGTTGTGAAAAAATAAATTAGTAACAAACTATACAAAAAAACTGATTTTAGTAAATCTACTAAAAATAAAAATGTTAATAGAATGATAATTCATAGAATGTTTTATGAATTTTTATGTTACTTATATAATAAGTAATACTTTCCATTTGTGTATTTCTATTTACATTCTAGTGGCAGGAAACGGTGTTACATTCAATTCTGTTGTGTTTTTCTTGCAGACAAGACTCAAGGCCCAAGCGGACGCCTCATCTCCAGTCAATCCGGCCAAAGGCCCGGAAATAATGCACAAATCGAGCAAGGAACTGTATCGTGCTGTGGCCAAGCAGTTCGGGATAACGTGTAAGATGTCGGATCAGTGTCGTTGTTTCGACTGCCAAAGCCATTATTTCGACTGCGAGTACGAACAGAACGAGCAGGAAAAGACAGACGGGGGCCTTGGAGCTGGAACACCAATGTTCATATCGGAAGTAATGCACGGCACTGCCTGCACCATACTCTAATAACTCTATTTTATCGAAAACTGATCGAATTTCGAGGGCGGAACGCCGACAGAGCTTTAATATTATTCATACGTACCTAATCAAAAAAAAAATTGAAGAGTAAAAACGTCTGGCTTTACAGTGAATGATGCGCACATTTTATTAATGGGTTTGTTTTAACGTAATTCTCGTTAGTGTAATAAAATGTAGACTAGCAAGTAGTTCGTGTTGTAAATACAAAACACTTGTAACATATAGCATGGGATAGCTGCTTTCAAACGATCTCAATTCAAGTTGTACGCAAGAGGTGGCCTAACAGTTGTTACCGCGTAATGTAGAACATTTTCCAACTGGGTTTTTTTATCACCGGTCAAAACAGCTACATTTTTTACGAAAGTGAAACGAAAACAGCCATTAGTGACTTTTCTAACTCTGAATGTTCCATTCCTAAAGTTGTATGTCTCCAGATATTACTATTTTCATACTATATCATGTATGTTAGACTAGCCGTAGTCGTAAGAAGGGTGCAGAAAATGTTTCAATTGCAAATACCTGATGTTGGGAACAATGTCAAATTATACGATTAAGCCATTGGTTTATTACTTTGTCACTGGCGACGGGAGAATTAAAGACAGGGTGTCTTCGAACTGATTAAAATATAATCGTAGATTAAGTCCTTTTTTGATCCACTTTTATTACATTGTCCATTAAATGACTGTCCTACGCCCTGGTTAAACAAGCATACGATGTGTGGCAGAAACATGTACTACATTCACTGTTATAATAGAACATAATTTTGTGTTCAGTATTAAAGTACTGGAAAAGTATAACAAACATAGGGCCTATATCTCGTATAAGGTAAATGTTAATGGAAATCGCACCAAAATACCTTTCGCACGTATATTTTGTATATCGGAATTGCAGATAATCGTGTGATATTTTACTTTACCTTATAGTCATTACTGTGAATGTTTTCCGTTTGATTGAATAAAATAGTCAAAGTACAATGCGTTTCTCTGTTACCTACCAAAATTCATTTTCTGTTTAAAAATGACTTTGCCAGCAATGATTTAGAGTAAAATTATTTTGTTATTTTAGCTGATTTCAAATGGAAAATATTAATAAAAGCAGTTGTCTAGGGTTTGTATTTTACGTAAGTAATGTCTTAGATTTTATTTAACACCTTGTTTATTAATTAATAAATATGGGGTCTAGCATTTTTTTTATTATAAAACATGTTGCTGAATATTGAAAAAAAATTACAACAGTGCAATTTTTAAACCAAAATATTTCACTAAAATAAACATTATGTATAAAAAAATAATCGTGTGATATTTTACTTTACCTTATATTCATTAATGTAAATGATCTTTGTTTTATCAAATAAAATAGTTAAAGTACAATGCGTTTAACATTTTTTTTTATCTAAAAAATGGCTTCTCTAGCAGTAATTTTAAGTAAAATTATTTTGTTATTTAGCTGATTTTAAAGTGGGAAATAAATATGAAGAAAAGTTGGTTTAAGTAAGTTGTCTAGAGTTTGTGTTTCAAGTAATTAACGTCATAGATTTTATTTAACACCTTGTGTATTATAATACAAATATTGCAAATAAAAATAAAAATTATTTTCAGTTTTTTAATAAGCTTGTGGTCTAACATTATTTTTTATTATAATACACGTTGCTGAATAATGTGTAATTTAGCAAAACTTTTAAAGCTAAAATAATTTAGATTTAGATAATTTAGATATTATGTAAAAAAAATCTGGGTAAAACTTATGATATGAAAACCCTCTGAAAATAATTGTGATGAAGTAGAGACTTTTTGGAAGGCATAAAGAGAACGTAATTTAATATTAGATTTTACGCTACAATAGTTCTCAAAAAAATTGTTGTTTTTATATTTATTTATTTATGTTTGATAGAAATGTGTCTTTACTGTTCCACAATTGGTGAGCAATTTCGGGTTACAATAATTCTGAAATAATAATTAGAAAAACAACTTCTACTTAGATCAAACTACGGTTGCATTCAAAAAATCTTTAGATCAACTCTTTCTATGGAATTTAGATTGACAGATTTTTATTGTTTTTGATAGATTATCGTTTCATTCTGTTAAAGTGTATTTTCGTCTGTAGCAATTGTAAAAAATCAACATACGTTCAAAATTTCACAGCAAGAGCTGATCCAAAGACTTTTTTAACGCACTGTATTTTGGTAAATTGCTTTCAAATACCTTTCATTTGTCTTTTGCATATACGCTTTTTCAAATTTTTTCTACAGTTTCTTACAATAAAAGCTTAAAAAAACTCAGTAATTTGTTGAGAAAGTTCATAATAACTTTAATATACAGAGTGTTTCTTATTCTAATATAAAATTTATTAAAACACACAAATAATAAAATAGGTGCGTCTTTTTGCATTTGCTAACGGTGTAATAGTCGAAATTTGTTTACTTTTTTACTTATCACTTGCCAGCTGACTGCACCCTGATTTCTAAAACATTTCGCTTTGCTGTACATTTGCCTACCAGTGACCTGTCGTAATTCATAAAAGAGCAAACCACACAAGAATGCATTTCGTTATCGAAGTTTCCTGATCAGTAAGCAACAAAGTAGTCCTCCGAGTTGCAAATAGTTGTTTATTTGATCAAGTCCCAAATGCTCTCTCGTTATCAGTGTAGTTTCCAGTTTGCAATTAATTGCGATTGATCAAGGGACGTCAATTAATACGTCTTTCGATTGATGTTGCAACCACTAGACCAGCCCACTTCAGCTCGCTCGAAAATGAGGGAATTTGCAAAAAAATTGGCACAAACGACGAAAATAAGCTTTATTAAAACAATGAGAGCATATTTAGAATCGTTGATAGTTATACAAACAGTATTTACAACAGACTGTTCAAGCGATTATACAATATAAAAAATTGAACAATCTTACAACGAGTGTGTTAGTTGGAACAGATCAGTGTTTTATGTACAATACAAGAATAATTTTTTTAGAATATGTATGTTAAAATAACGTGAAAGACGTGGAACACTTAAAATCTTCATGCCTCGATTACGAACCAAAAACGCGGTAAATCAGCCTTAATTTATTCGTTATTGAATGGTACAAGACGAACTGTGATCGACGACACATTCGCTGCTTGGATAATCGATATCCTCCTCGAAGTCGAAGTAATGGCACTGGAAAAAAAAAGCACGAATTAATTTAAATTTCGATCGAAGATGAGAGTTGTTTCATTCACGGCAGGTATTTCTATTGAAAAATTTCCCGAATAAAATTGCTTAGCTGTCGGAAAAACTCGTTTTGACAGTTCTAATATGGAATATCATTTTGCGAGCGGATATAAAGCAATTACTCTTTTTCAGGAATAAATAATACACTTCAAGCGTGAAACGCGGAAAGTTTGCATTGTTTGATGCAAGTTAGCGTTGTCTTGGTGTTTCTACATCAAACTCTATTCAGACCAATGTTATTCACACATCCAGATGGGAGCTTTGATATGTGGCGCTCGGCTGGAATCGAAATTAAAATTTCAAAGTAATTACGAGTGGCTGAAAATATACACATCTCTGGAACTAACGGTCTCTTATTTAGGTGCAAAAAAACTGAAATTACGTATTAAAATCTGGAAGTTTAGAATACTTTTTTATTAATTCTTGCTACAGGATAGGGGAAAAATGCAAACATAATTTTTATTGCAACTTTACAAAAATAAACAAACAAAACGAAATAAAACTATTACACAAAAATTACCTGGCATTCTATACATTTGCAGTCATCAGTCTGTGAGCAAGTGAGGCCTAATATCGAAGCGGCCTCTTCGTATAGATCTATACTACTCCTCCTGCTCCTGCAGCCTTCGGAAGCTGGCGAAGAAGCAGACGTTGAACATTTATTATCAACCGATGTTGTCGACTTATGACTCGTATCTTGTCCTGACGAATTCGCAGACTTACTCTGAATAAAAAACTAGAAAAAGGAAAAACGTTTTTAATAAAAGAAAATTCGATCCGACAAAAATGAAATATGTTTTCGATATTTTTATGGTAATGGAAAGCGGACGAAAACAAACGACCACAAAACAAATAACGAAAGAATCCAATTCCACCGATCAACATAATACATAACTATAAACTTGCTAAAAAAATTTCAAATTGTAATTAAAACATCCCACCACTGCAAATATTTTCCCTCACCTAAGCCACCCCATTTCCATAAATAAACAAACCGTTCTAATTAACTCGAATTTCATTAAGGTCAAGCACAAATCAGGCTTGATCACATTTAAAATTAGATTTTTGGCCGTGTGTCATACGGCACGCAATTTCAGCGAGATATATAGTGTGACAAATACAATGTGGCGTAGTTGGTGCCCGGGGGATTCCCTGTCCGGTGTTCCTGACAGCCAACGTATTAGAAGCGACCGGAAACAAGTCGCAAGGAAAAAAAGAAAAAGGAAAGACTTGGGCAAACAGAGCGTGCTTGTTAACATTGCCGGGATTTTCCCCTAACAATCTTAGCCGCCGGAAAATTCTGAATAAACTTGAATAACGAAACTCCAGCCCGAAAGTGGTCACAATAAAAATTTATAAGTTTTGCGCCACAAACTTTCATAAAATCAACAAAAGCAATACGATTCTAATTTACAAGCTACGGATTTATTGATATATTTTTTTTATAATTTTATTTTTTAGGATAGAATAAAATTGTCTCAATTAAAACAGCCTTTTTACAAAATCATTTAAATAGTTAGTGATAAAAACGTTAATGGTTTACGTTGCAAATAACGTTATTTTTACGTTAGTGTGTTTACTGTGGATTTTTCTAAGAGTTTATTTTTTTAAATAAATACATTCGTAATTATGAAAATTTTGTTGGTGGGCCAGTTCCGGCCCTGAAACTTCCGAACCACTTCGTGGTTAACATAAAAATATTTCAGCATTAGGGCTAAGCTGTGTGCCCGTAACCAGCGTACGTGAGTAAACTTTTTAACGTTTCGAATCATCGATTCGGTCTGAAAGCTCGGAAATATAATATATAAAAGGCGCGCTTCCGAAATAATACACCAGCAAGTTGGTGACTTACCTCTAATGCGGGATTAAGTTTCTGTTTAAGTTTGGGTCTTGGTTTGTACTTGAACATTTCTCTTCCTGCGGGCGATGCGAATAAATTCGCCAGATTGGTATTCTGTAAAAAAGTGAACGAGTTTTGCTAAAATTAGAAACACAAACAATTAGCCGCGTTTACCTCGGATTTCGTGTTGGTCTCCAAAAAGTAAATATCCTTGTGCGTGGGGCAGTTTATTATTTCCCCTTTCATTGCTGGAACAAACAACAGGTCAGTGCTATTGTTACACACGACTGGAAACACAAAATTCGATTAATTGACGCTATTTTCTTAATAAGCGGTGTCGGAGAGCAAAATAAAACTTTTTTCAACTCGTTATTATAATTAAGGGGTTGCTACATTTACGAAGAGATTTCGCCCAGTTAACTTGTTCATTTCGTGCTCATTAAGAAAACGAAGCAGGTTTTTTACATTTTCAACTCTTACTAGGACAAAGTCATTTACATTTTCAAGCCAAAAATAAAATGACAAATGGAGAAATTATGTAGATGCGGGCTTTTAATGGACTCTTCTTAATTGATTTCTCGACTAGCTGGAAAAGACAAGCAAGTGTCACGCCGAGAACTAACAAAAAATTGACGCTTTCTCCAGATAACAACACTTCTAAGATACATTTAGTTAAAAATATTTTTAAACAAATTTTCTTGGACCAAAAAAATATTTTTTACAAATTAAACAATTTGTAATTAAGAAAAGCTTTCTCATTTACAATTTCAAGCCAAAATTTTCCACCCAAAAAGACGTGATTGAATTATTTTCAAAGTTAAGGGTGCATAAGTTAGAAGTTAACTCAAACAAAATGTCTTCATAAGTTTGAATATTGTTGTTTTTCAGCTTGAAATATTTCAGATTATGCATGTTTCTATCAAACAAAACTGTAACCAGTCATTTCAAAGAACGATTATTTTATTAGAAGTGTGTGTATTTTGAACTTTGTTTGTGAAAAATATTTGTGATTTTGGAGAAAAGTTGTTTGCAATTAAATGAACAAAGATTAAAAGGTTAATGCAATTTACACAAACATTTTGTAAACAAATATATAATAAATTGTCTAAAAGTGAACACACAATTTTTACGACGTAACTTTTATCTTGATGCTGTTTAAAAGAGTGAAGTTGTCTTTATTTTAATTTTAAAACCTGTAGTTTTTTTTCTAGACATTGCAAAAATTTGATTAAAGACACGACTTCTTATTCTAAATTTTACAAAAATTTGAATTCATTTGATAGTTTTTTAAACATTTTTTCATAGAAAAATATGCTTTTGACTGAAACAAATTGGCTTAAAAATTTTGGACAATTTATTCGTAATTTTTGACACGAAAAATTGTATAACATTCAAATAAATCAATGAAATAATACCAGAAAATTTTTATTTAACAAATAACAATTTTAGAACACAAAAATCATCCTAAAAATATAATTTATTACAATTTATCAAAATAAAAAACAATATTAAATTAAAAATGAGTGACATAATTTTATCCAATACGTAGAAACGAGTTGTACCTGTTCCTACCCATAGAGGGGTGGAAAGGTGGTGGAAGAAAATCTCTCTGGTGTTGGTACTGGTGGTAGTACCGCAGAACCCTTTCCGTAGTACTAGCTTCTGGAGTAGAAGTTTCCAACTTTTCGCCTTGCAAATCAAACAAACACGAATTATCATTAACATCGTATTTTTCCACGGTACTCATTTCGGGTAAAGTACAGTCAAGCCGATTGTTATTGAGTTTCAAGTGCGAAATTTGAACGGCATTGCTAAAAACATTTTTTGGCAAAACCCTGATTTTGTTATGGTCCAGATACAATTTGTTCAACTTGTAATTAAGAAAAGCTTCCTCATCTATTTCCTCCAGACTATTGTGGCTGAAAATAACGTCAACATTGCACGTCCACGCTTGTCTTGAGCCCAAAATTCTGGTCGGTAGAGCGGTCATTAAATTATTTTCCAAGTTGAGAAAACACAAGTTTGGAGCTAACTCAAACCACGAATTGTGATACATTTGGATCTTGTTGTTCTTCAACTTGATGCTTCTCAGATTGGGCATGTAGCCAAAGGCCCCACTTTCTATCTTCTCAATTTGGTTGTCACTCAGATCCAGTTCTTCGATGTTGGTTGCGGAAAAAGTACCATTGGGGATTTCGGTAAGTAAATTGTGCTTCAGACTGAGTTTTTGTAAGTTTTCCAAAGCCCGGAAAGAATCTTCGTCAATTGATTTAACATTGCAAAACTCGACTTCTAATTTCTTGACTGGGGAAAGTCTATGGAAGGTTTCAGGTGTAATCACTGGAATGTTCTTGTAGGTGAGATGGACGTGGTCCAGTTGATTCTTAATTTGTTCGTCACTGAACGGCCGGGATTTCGTCAAAGGCACGTTTTTGTAAAAATCACACAGCACAAAACTGCAACATGTTGCTAGTAAAGTTAGAGAGAGAAAATAGTAACCAGTCATTGTAACTGAAGTGTTAGCACTGACATTACACGATGGTTATTTAAATATTATATTGCCCATCATGTTTATTACATTTTTTATGTGATTTCGAAGAAGTCTTGTTTATAGTGAAATAACTTAAGATAAAAGGTCACAAAGATAAAACACTTTTGCAAATCAATATAAATATGTAAGTATAAAGTGTTCAAAAGTGTAGACACGATTTTAATTTAATTTTAAACAATTGGTTGTGAACAATACGTTTACAGAAGTGACCACGAATTTGCTTTGAATTCAGTTTAATTTTTAAATTAGTTGAATACTTTCGTTGGAAAAATTTTATTGACGATTTTGACTTTTGGACTAACTGTATGCTGGTAAGAGATAACTTTAGAAAAACAACGCAAGCGTCATTAATTAGTTTGGATTAAATTTTGGCTCGGGTTTTCCCTAAAACATTTAAATTAGGAGTATTCTTACTAAATCTGCGTCAGTCATAAAACACAAGACATTAAACTCCTTTCATTTATAATGTATGAAGCACTCTAACTTTCTACCAACTCTAATGGAACAAAACAATTTTTCGATCCGGTTAAAAATTCACGTAGCGGGTAAGACAAGAGTGTTTTTTCACCATAAATTATTCCGTTGTGTGCATCATATGGCAACAATTGAAAGAGAATAATTCAAGCAATCCTGTAGCTTAATAAGCTGTTCTTTGTGCCCTGTCAGCGCTATTGTCCACAGTCACAAAAAATGTTGAGAGATTTTAATAAACGCCAACAATTTACAGATTTAGTATGTGTATCGATTAATGTTGCACTGCATCTTCTCCACTATGTACTCTCTTTAATTAATAGGAGCGATGTCATGAACACACACCGGCAGCTACCTAGCAAAGCGGGTGATGTAATGTTCTTCCAGAACCATATTTTCCCTTTACACTATTGTACGGCATTTAATTGAGTTTGCTGAAACATTAAATATAAGTATTGATTTGAGCGAGTCTTTGTTTTGCAATTTACAACGTTTATTTGAGCCAACTCATCAGCGGCTAGCAGGCCATATGTTTGTGCAAATATTGACCAAATAAATACATGTTGCAATAAAGACAATTAACACGAATTGCAGTATCAAATGTCGCAGAATTGAATTAATTTTGATTAGGCAAGAACCCGCATTGCCTCACATCTATCCGAAATTAAGCTCGCTAATATCTTACGACCTCACTGCGGACATAACTCCAAAAAGCCATGTTCTAACACGCATTCTATAAATCTTACAACCCCTTGTCGCCATTACTCCGAAAGGGCACAGAGACGGTTTAAATAATCGCCAGAAGGACGTGGACTAAGAGCTATCAGTATAAGAAAATATTTGATTATGCCGTAAACAAGTGTTATTAATTAATCAAGTCAATTAGGAAGTTGCAAAATTAATTTAGTATTCAAACATATTGTGTGGCTTTGGAGTAAATATTAAAGAGGCTGCTGCGTTTCCTTATTCGTGTGTTAATTTGCGTTATTTATGGTGCGCAGATTTGCGCATAATTTGAGGCACAAACGAATTGTGACGGTGGCAAAAAGACGTAAACAACACATATTTTATTCTTTCCAGACTCGTTCTGTAACTTTTTATGAGAAAAATTAATGGGAGTGTTTATCCGCCTGGAATCCTGGATTCAGCGCACCAAAACTTACAAGCGGAGTTGCGGATATTTAATGCTTGAACTAAATAATAAATTGATTATTTAACACTAATAAAATGTTGGCAAATAATAATAATGTGAAGTTATGTGTATCTTGTGAAAATTATTTTCTTCCTCCAAAAGTTTTGTTACTGTTTACAGCCAGTAATGGAAACATCTCTCAATATTTTGGAAAAAACAGACCAAATTTTACAAAGTGAAGCCGAAAATTATGAGTTTGTAAAGGTAAGCGAAAATTATACTACCTCAGCACCTTTCAACCAAAAATTAAAAAAAATGATCACAAGTTATCTTATTTCAGTTTTTCTGACAGAAAAAATTATTAGTTATTTAAGGCGGGGAGTAATTAAAATTTATATTTTTCGCGACGTTTCTATTTTTATTATATCTTCATCAGGTTTCAATAATTAAGCGTCTTACTTGAACTTGACATGGCACAAACACGTATAATTATTAAAGCCTGATGAAGATTTAATAAAAATCGAAACGTTGCCCTAAATATAACCAATAATCTTTTCTGATCATAATCATAATTTTCAAGGGCATAAATGTCATCTCAATTTTTTTTGAGCATTTAAGCATCTGTTAGAGTTAAAGTTTGTTCTTGAGTTTTCGCGAAAAGAAATCGAAAAGTCACTAACACTTAAATTCCAAAATTACTTCCTTACTTTTTTTTTAACGCATTTTTCAGCCAAAAATGCTGTTATTTTGCAAAATTTTGTAAAAAATAAGACACTTAAATATTCTGAAATGAAATTTATTTTAGCTTACTTTAAGTCTTGTTGAGTTTTTATCAAAAAAATTACTGTAAATTGAATCAAAAATAACTGAACTGATTTATTTTGTAACAATTTGTTAAAACACATTTTAAAATATTAATATAAATAAAAACTAATGTAAGTTGCTCTCAATTTGGTTCGTTTTTGAGCAAAACTTTGTCAAAATAATATTTGGGCAAAAAACATATTTTTAACTTAAAATTTTAAGCTAAGAAATTTTGCAAAAACCAAGCGAAAAATCGCTAAATTAAGTTAAAAATTACATAATTATTGTTTTTAAAACCAGCCAAAAAATAAAAAAAATATCGCAATTGAACTTTGCCTGTTTCAGTAGATTTTGTTTGTTTTAGAGCAAAATTGTGTCAAAAATAAGCAAAAATGTCAAGATTTTACTGTTTTCATGTTTTTAAATATGTTTTTGAGTGATGAATTAAACGTTCCGAATCACAGAAAGAGTGCATGAAGATCATTTATTAAATTTATAAGCCGATATTTAGGACTGTTGTAACATGGGCATAACAGTTCGCTCAACATAATCATAAATTCAGAGGGCAACATGTGCAGTGATCAATAATTCCGGTCAGCAGCATGAAAATATGAACAATCGCTGCCATGTCACAGTACTAAACGCCAAACTGTTAGTTTTATTCCCCTTTCCTTTTGTTCCCTAATGGACAATATTCCCGTTGAAAAACGCCTCCCAGTGTCGTCTATTAAAACCGTGGTCAAACCGGAACAAAACCTCCGTTTCCAATCAATCAATAAAAGGAATGCAAACGTGTCGAATTGTTGGAATCGGAATTGCATCACAAGCGTTCATCAGCGGCAACGTGTTTGCAAAGTTTGTTTAGCGCCATGTGTCGTTAAAGGGCCATTTACGTCCATTACCGCATGGGCGCCCACGCCAAACCAGCTATTTATGGCAGATAGCCTAACAATGAAAGTTTATTCCGCCGGCAAAAACAATCATAAATTCTTGCTCTTTGCGGTTATTGAATATGTGGGGTCGCTTCTTTACACTTGATGAACGACACATTGTAGCCGTAAAACGGCCCAAATTGCAAGGGAAACACATCAAAAGAGCAATGACGGTTTTTACTGGACGGTCTTAACTGAAAAAATCACATTACGGGACCTAATGGGAACAAGGACAAATCCTGTCATCAGGGTTTTATTTTCAGGATCCTGAAGCTTTTCTACAATCTTACGTGCAAAGAAAATGTTTTAGTTTATTTTATTAATTAACCGAATAATATGATACAGCGTGATGTTTTGACCCGATCCGGGCTTTGTTTGTAGTTGATACACGATTATGTCAAAAAGTTAAAGTACATAGCTTACATGCAACACAATGTTTCAAGCTTTTGTGTTAAAGATCAAAGCGAGAAGCTTCTTTGAAGTTAAACATATTGATAACTAAATGAATATTACTGTCTCCAGACCCAATTTAGCTCCATAACACAGTCTAGATAAAAGATTATTTGTTAATGAAATCTCGCAATATTTTATATTAAAAGTGAACTTTGAGTATTATTTATGTAATTTAATTTTTTTACATTCAGTTCTAAGAAGCTATTGATGATTTACTGTTTTTGATTGTCTTTGATTTCTACAAAAACGAGAAAAATTTGACAGAAATTCGCTAAAAATTGTTACAAAAAAATCAAAACTTTTCTTAAAACACTAAAAAGTGATTGTCGGTTCACTCTTTTTACAGTTGAAGAAGCTTTTATTAAACTGTGTTCTCTGAAAACCTAAAAAATTTAATAAACAATTTTTCTTTAATAATTTGTCAAAAATAAACCAAAGTCAAAATATTTTTAAAAACTCAATTTTTTAATGCCTTATAAAGTGATTGTCGGTTTACTGTATTTTACAATTGAAAAATTCAACAAAACTCAATTCACATAATTATATTAAAAGTTACATTATTTTTGCTAAGTTCAAGTTCTAAGAATTTAAACACGTGTTTAGACAGATTATTTGCCAAATGAGCCCAAATATTTAAAAAAATTAAAAGGATTTCCAAAGATCTAAGAAATTATTGTCAGATTAGTGTTTTTTACAGTTGAAAGATTTTTTTATAAATTTTACAGAAAACTAGTCATTTACGAGATATTTTAAGAAAACCAAAAAACTTATTTATAATACGACCTAGAATATTTTCCATATTGTATAATATTTATTATTTTTGAAAATTTGTGTTCAATAAATGGGTGAAAAAAACTAGCAAAAACACCCTCCAGTGTTGAATGGCAAGTAAATCTAGTTTTAGCAACAACAACCCTGCCCACAACGTGAGCAGCCTGAGCCGTGTTCAATGAGAATTTTCAGTCATCAGCAAATTGCCTAATTATCCCTCTTTCAATTTGCAAATCGTTCCATCGCTTTAAAACGATTCAGAAATCCCGTTTCAATTAACCCTCTGAATAATTAATAGTCCATAACAAATACACACACTGTGTCAATACATTTTACCTGTGTCATACGAACCACCTGTCATTTCTCGCACCGATAAAAGCACTAACCATTTTTATAGTTGTGTTACTTTTGCGTCTTATTACTGAGATAAACTCGACTTCCTCCCGCAAAATTACTCCGGAAGACATTGGGGCGGAACATAATTTAAATACAGGAGCAAAAAAGTAAACACCTTTAACGGGGCTAATAAAATTAGATTTAAGGAGCCAGTCTGCCGTGAAACGTTTCACTCGGGGCGATGTAGTCGTGGCGTAAGTTAATATTCTAGCAGCAGGATTTTTATTTTTCTTCGACTTTACAGGATATAGGATCCTGCGATGTTGTAATTAGCTTTACGCAATTGCTGTTACCTCAAGAAAAAAAAAACTAAATCGTTAGACACGGCAATAAATCCGCATAGTTTTCGGAAGCTCTCCAAGGGATGCAGACGCAGCTCAACATCCCTTAATTACGTCTAATGGCGCCCTAATTATGGCCCTTAATCAGGGTCTGCATTCTATAAATTAACACGGCTAGTTGTGGAGAATGACGGCGTATTTATGGCAGGTGGAGCCGTGTCCGTTATTACAACCCGGCAGATTTATTTATGAAGTTGTCGGTTACCAATCTCTCGTTGAAGCCCACATTTCGAAATTAACTATTGTAATCCTGATTTCTTTTACAAACACACTTATTCTGCGAAAATTGAAAAGCGTGAAAGCCTGAAATTGAAATTTGCAAACGCTATAAGGTCGTTTTTATGAGAGCTCGAAAATAGTTGGGAGAAAATTAGAATCGGCTTTGAGGTCTTCTGAACGCAGTGCGGGATTGAGTCTCTCACCTCGGGTATTAATCACGCGCCAACAAGGAGCCGAAGATAAGAGGATGATGGAGGATCGGCAACCACTCCTAGACTTGGACCTAATGGACCGTGGATGGTAAGATGTGACGTTCCTTTCGACCGGAAAAGCAGCGAGGACATGGCCGAACCCTCATTAATTGGAAACGCCGGTATTCAGACGAGTAAGCTGTAAAACGCTACAGCTGCTCGCAAACAGGGCCCACCCACACACCCAACCGCTTAACAATTACCAGTTTCAAATAGCTTTCCTTATATTCTTTGACAAAAGTTCAGTTCTCGCCTTATTTTTGAAAAAACGGGCCCAATTTTGTGATTTTCCTGTCGAAGTTAGCGAAATTAATCGAAAACGTTTTGTGCTTAAACACAGGAAAAATAAATATTTTGGTGATTTATTTATCCTACATTTGTAGAGTTGTTTTTGTTGGTTAGAGCAAAATTTTGCGATAAATACTAACTACACTATGGTAGCGCTCAGCTCCGTTTGCGTGTGCGTCATCTGACATTTCTGTCACTAAGTTTACATAGAAGGGGCATACCGGTGACAAACTATCAAATACTTTTTGAGGTTACGAAGTGTTTAAATTATGAGTTGTTACAAAAAAACAGATTCACAAAACAAGAACTGATAAACGCAGAATCAAAAACCTAACGAAACGCAAATCACAAAACACAATAAACGAACAGAAAATACTTGCGATTAACACCGATAACACTTTCGACAACCATGCGACGACGTCTATAATTTACTGTCAATGTCAGTTTGACAAATTCGTGACACTTGACGGTGTTGTCGAAGTGCACATGTAAATTAATGTTCAAGGATACCACCCTTAGATAGCCCTTAGCTGTTTAAATTTGCATTGTTTTTGATAATTTTTTATAGCTTTGTGTTGGTAATGAAAAAATGAAATTGATGACGCACACGCAAATCGAGCTGACCGCCACTATAACTGAAATAATTTTTCGACATTTTGAAAAGAAATTAGTTTTTTGCTTTAAAACCAGCTGGGTTTTTATTAGAAATTTTTTACAAATTAATGAGAAATAAGTTTGTTTTTGACTCAAAAAAGCTAAAGAATTTAAAAAGGCAAAAGTCTTAAAGTGGTTTAGGACTTTTCTAGAAAAATATCACTTCGATCGTTCTATTTTAAACTAAAAATTTGCTTGCTTTCCTTAATTTATTCTGAGAGTTATTCAAAAAGAAACTCACTTATTATCACCCCTTATGTTTCTAAAATAAGCCAAAAATCACAAATAAAGCTTGAATATGACAGATATTTTGTTAGTTGTGAATTGAATTTAAAATTTTTATTTAAAAAAACAGAGCGAAAACTATTTCTTTTCCTGTAAAGAACTGAATGGCAGGAAGAGGCATCAGTGAATGCTTTGTAAAACAAAGTATGTATTGTTCATGAAACATTAATTGTCAGTCGTCATAAAGTGCGCTGCCTAATCTTAAATTCATATTATCCATTCATGACCTTTCTAGATAAGGGTTGGTATGGAAATTTGACAGCTTTGTCTGTGGAAATTCAATTAAGTTAGCCCATGTGCCAAAGAAGTAAATACCAACCCAGTTGGCAGCGTAAAATCAAAACAAAACGAATTTTGTTTCATAGTTTTTCAAGAAATGATATCTAACAAATTTATACTTTTCTATATTAATTATATGATGTATTGATTACTATTTAAGTCTATTTCCTATTAAAAAATAATTAAACTAAAAAATGGTGAATGCGCCGGGTTATTTATTAATAATTTATAACTCAAAAATTAAGACTTTTTAAAGCATAACGATTTATTTTACTAAATATTACATCTTATTTTTGTGTTCTACCAGCTTTTTTATAACGCAAAAAACTTATTTTAACAAAAAATTATTTTAGCTTAAAAATGGTGGATGCGCCGGGTTATTTTTTAAACATTTTTAACCCCAAAACTCATGGTTCTACAATAACACAGTTTGTTCCAATAATTTTTACGCATTACACTAGTACAAATTCACAAAATTTAATAATTTTTTCCAGTTGACTTCAAAGAATCAAAAATACTACTTTTTTAAAACTTGCTCTAGCAAACTTTTGGTGACTTTTCTATGCGTCTACAACCTTCTTGAGTTCTTATAAGTACAAAATAATCAATTGCTTTAATTTTTTATAGATGAGTTTTCTAATTTTTGTCGAGATTTTAGTAAAATTTCAGAATATTGTGTCAAGCAATGACTTAAATTCGTCCTTTATTGCTTTGGTCTTTTAGATTCACTTAAAAGAACAAAGTTGTAGTCACATGTGTCGTTTATGACAAAATAGTTTTATGTTTTCTATCTCAATTTTATAGCATTTTAAGATTAAAAAATAGTCTTAATTTTTGTTTCATATTTTTCAATAAATTATATTCAACAAATTTAGACTTTTTAAACTAGACCATATCGTACTTTAACTCAGTTTCGAAAGGGTGAGAACGTAGTTTCCAACCGCATCGTGATAAATTTAGCCACTTTAGATTGCAGATTAGTTCAGTGCAGTGTTCGTTCCTTTTTATATTGGAAACGTAATGAAATGCAGTCGATGAGGAATCGCTCTGTCATTTCCAGGCTTACGGGCGATGTGGCCAAATTAATGTAATATGGCGTCGAAGAAGGAGCTCGACAATAATTCAATAAATTATTGTCATCGCTGACCCAAATATAAAAATTTTCTGAACGCGCAGCACTCAAGGGAGAACTCGATCACAAAAACTAGCGGCGAAAAGGCAGAGAACAATAAATCATAAATTCAAGAATAAAACAAACAAACGTCCTCGTGGATAATCGAAGAGTCAGATTTTTGCGAAATTTTCATGTTTGTACAAGACTCATTAGAATTTCAAACGACATTTCCATTTTAGATTGCAGATTCATGAAAAATTGTCGAAACCCAGCCTGGCGGTAAGTTTCAATTAATTACGCAGGCTTGGCGATGTTTGCTAATTAAAATTCAAACGACTTCATGGAACTGAAGCGATACATTCTGATATAAACACTTGTCTCGGCTGCTGAAGAGATCATGCAAAGTGTTATGGAGGTGTTGAGAGTGCGACTCGAGAAAGGAGAGCCTTTAAATCATACAATAAAGAGCTTTGGAGAGACATTTAAGTTTTCTCTTGTCGTTTGAAATTCTCATGAAAACTTTGAAATACTGACGTTGTCTTTTACTGCAGATGACGCTTCTGACGCCACCTGATACGTCCGCTTTCCATAAATAATTTTTTAAATCGGCTTTGCACAGAACTTGAGCTACACGTCAGTCTTCATCAATTCGGTCCTTTGTGGACACGGCATTGATTTGATGCTCGTGGCCGTTATCCTCTTGAAACAGTCGATTGCCATAAATCAACGATTATGACATGTGGGAAAGCGAGCTATGAACTCCCACCAGGCACGATTTACATGTTTTCCAAACACTCGAACATTTTATTGTGTAAAAAGTATCATAATTTATTATCTAAATATCGAATTAAAACTTTTCCTTGAAAATTTATCGAAAGATTACCAATAAAGGTCAAAACCTACATCATTTTTAGTTTTTAGTTTTTAATCAGAAAATCAAATTTGTTCGAAATTGCTTTGTGAGAGTTTTTTGAGCACTTTGAGTGCCATATTTAATTAATTTCTTTTACTAAACAAAGACTTATATATTTTTTGTTTTTTTGCACAATTATTTAGACTGGAGATTTTTGCGCCGACAATTTGGCAAAAGGAATCATTAAAATTGAACACATGACTAGTTTCCAGACATACTTTTCGTGAAAGAGATTCAAGTTATCGATCTATCATTAACAACATAACATAAAACAAGTCCTGGAACGTGCACTGCGAAATGTAGATTAGACAGAGTAAACAAGCAAGCTTGGAGAGTTGATACCAAACATTTGTTGCCCGAAGTTTATTCACTAACGTAACACGACACTTGAAACAGATAATATTTGCGAAAACCAGTCATTGTAGTTGATTTCTGGTGGCAGTTCGAATAAAAGGCCTGAGATTGGTTTATGGCTAGGGCGAAAAATTGGCCGTAAAATGACGGCCTGCAATTTGTCTCGATCGCAAAATTTCGTATAATCAAGACACAGAAAGGCACCCTAATGAACATTTTCTCATCGTAATGAACCATTTACTTGTGATGGTGTAATAATCCGACTCACAGTCACAGAATGGGCGAAATTAAAGTCAGTTGGAGTTTTTTGTAATTTTTTCTTGGCAGCTGGGAAGAGTCAAGAGATCAAAGTGAAGCGAAACCGCGAGAATTTTATGCGAGGAATTGAAGCAATTAGCCTGTATGCCGTAATAAAGCGATTCGAGTCTTGTTCAAAGGATAATGATCGATCAGACCCATCCAATTTCTCGCTGATTTGATTTTCGTCTTAATTCCATTATGGAATATCAGGAGAAAAAGTTCCGCTTTGATTGAAGTGTAATACAGTGTAATTAAAGAGCGTATCGATCGGTTGCCTCTAATTGAAACTTCTTCACATTCAGAAGTTTGATCTTGCAAGCAACCAAAAAATGGAAGTCAAAAACGTTTCAGGAGAAAGACCGGGCGCTGCAGAAGGCGGAAACATCAATTAGATTATATCCGAAATTGTGTTTATTTTTAAATTTATTCGCGAATATTTCCGGCCAGTGATTTAGAAACTGAAAGGTACATCGTTCATATGACCGTTTCAGATTTAGTCAAGTGTGAGAATCTCTTTTGCTTCACAGATGAAAACAAACAAATGGTGATGTGCTGAATAAAATTTTATGTTCCTCGTAGGAAAATCTCTGAGAGATAAAATACAAAGGATTTCCGATTGTTAACCACGAATCTAATGAAACGGCGTTGCAACAAAAAAATTATTGATTACATTTTGTTTCGAAATGTAGGCCGGTGTTGTAATAAATTTCGTTTGACAGGTGAGTAATGCAAATATAATTTTAATTTTTTGAAACAAAGCATTTCGTGTTTTATTTCCTCTCCAAATTAACTGTGAAGGTTACAACTCATTACTCGCCCGTTTTTGTAATTAATTAAATAACTTCCCAGAGAAAAATTTAAAACCCGGCAAGGCCAGCTTTAGAGAAAGAATGTAAGATGGAAAAATATTTCTCTTTCAAATTTAATTGATGTTTTGTTTTCCGGGATTATTTTAGCCTTTTAAACATTGTCTCCCTAATTAAAAAGCAATGCTAATTAAAAATAAGAATTGAAGACACAATTAAATGCCAGTAGCAACCAACAAAGAATAAGACTAACTGTTTTACTTAAAGTAAAATAAATAAGTAAATAAATGAATTTCCTAAAAAATTATTTATGTGTTTCCGTTTTTTGTCGTTCTTTCGACTTTTGCATAAAACGGAATAGTTTTTGCTCTGTCCGCCGTATTACTAATAAAATTCCCATTTTGCTGGGAACATGGCAATGCGATAAAAAGCTTGGCTGGGGGCTAGATTCAATATTCGAAGTTCTTAAGTATCGCTTTAAATTGGGAATTTATTTTCAGTTTAAGAGAAGTTCCCAACAAAAACCCAACTTTATTTCACACTTGAGCTTTTTCCACCAAATCCCTCAAGTTTAATTATTTCTCTTGCATAGAAATCACCTCACGTAACAAACTACCACCCCTTCGTTTTTCAAACGCGTCTCCCATGCATAAACGTCACAAATTGATTGTGAACGGACCGGTCCCTTCTAATTTCCGCTTTTTGGAATCGAATACGCCCACCTTTGCCAGTCGTGTTACCTTGTTATGAATAAATAGAATTCCGCCCCTAATGGAGTATGAGGCGAAAAGTGGATCAAAAGACGAGAAACGGAAATAATCCGACCATCAGTAAAATTGGATAGCCAAAAGGCTGCTTTTTAATAAGAAAGCAAAAAGAGATTGTTGTTTGCGCTCTAGATGACTTATGAATGGTCAAAGTCTCAAAGGGAAAAACTATTTCACAAAAGTTACTCTAATTAGACTAATTGAAGAGCGGTGCTCCAACGAAACAGTTAATAATAATAATCTTTAGAAATATTGGGAAAAGTGGGTAAATAATTTGGCTACGTCTAGGCGCCAGATAACAATACGCCCAGCGTCTGATCAAATTTCGCTCGATAATAAGTAATAAGACCCTTAGCAATCTTCACATCACTTCGGAATTGGCTTAGGAGCACTAATGAGCCTGTTGCAAGGCACTGTTAACAAAACGAAGTGACTTTCAAAACTAACGAGCTTTGTATCGAAACACATTACTTTCAGAATGGATTTTGATGTGCTTTTTCCGATGGAGTAAAATTTTTTCTTAGCTCATTTTGTCGCAAAAAGTGTTTGTGAGATGTTGAATTTATAACTTGGAAACTGAAAGTTCTAGAACAAGACGGTTTGTTCCAGCGCCTTGTAGGGTTTATTTTATGTATTGTATTAAATTTTTTTACCATACTTTATTTTTTTAAATTAGTTGTTATAACACTTCGAACAAAAAAAATAACTCGTCGTGTTAGTAAAGTTTTA
Source organism: Tribolium castaneum (assembly GCF_031307605.1). Classification (NCBI taxonomy): domain Eukaryota; kingdom Metazoa; phylum Arthropoda; class Insecta; order Coleoptera; family Tenebrionidae; genus Tribolium; species Tribolium castaneum. Next base: position 24,021,015 of record NC_087396.1, on the reverse strand, counting down.
TACACTTTTTACGTTTTAAGAATTTTTTTATTCCTCAAAAGTGTAAAAAACAGTCAAATGATTCGATTATTTAAAATAATTTTTTTGAATTTTTTAAAATTATTTTCAGAATTTTGGTCGATTTTTAGTACCCGGAACTATAACACGTATTGTCATTAGGTTTATTATCGTTAACAAATCTTTTTAATTAACTATCTTCAAAAAACAAAAACAAAAATAAAAAATAAAAAAAAACTTAAAAAATGGTGGATGCGCCGGGTTATTTTCTTTACCAATTTTTAACTCAATAACTAGAAGTTTTGCAATAACACAGATTATTTCAGTGGATTTTACACTTGTGCAAATTTAACTCAGTTAACTATTGGAAATTCTTGGATCATTTTACAAAGTCTTACAAAATAGTTTAATTTTTTCGAATAGTTTTGCCGTAAATAAGAAACTATAAAGTTGTAGTAGACAGAAAACAGAAAAAGCTTTTTGACACGTCCAGGATACAAAAATAATAAATCGGGCTTCAGCCTTCAACAGAGCATCATTGTTGATTTTGTCCGCCTCTTGGCGCCTCACTTTCATAAATCCTCAAACCGTAAATATAGATAATTGACATAATACTTGACACGGTCGTGCAAAAACGGCTCCCTCGGTGACTATAATCCTCCAGATGAATCATAATAACATTAAGATGAAATAAAGTATCGCAGAGATTGCAAAAAAGCTCACACATTGAGCCAAAGCCCCAAGAGATTATTATTTGCCCTTATAATCCTCAAAGCTTCCGCTTGCGTTATTATTGTTATTAACCCATTCCTAAGCCTTGCCCAGCGATGGACAATTCAATTTAAATTCATGTTTTTCGCAATGATTTCGCCATTATTATGGAAATTGTTTGCAGTCGGGATTTGAGCTAAATACAGACTCTTTTAATGTCTAGCTTGACGGTAAATAGAGTTACTCGTGCATATTACTCTCAAAAAAGCGTGATGCGTTTCGACAGAGGAAAGCAGATCACACCTACTGAAAGCTCGCATTTTTCAGTTGCTGAAAAGCAAGAACCCTATTGTTTGCATACAAACGATTGGAAGTTTTAATTAACAAAAGTTTTACTAATTATGAACGCTCACCTAACACCGCCAGATGTAACTCATTTTAAAAGCAAAATTTTGTGTTTCGTTCTTGCAATTAAAAAGTTAGAAAAATACTTACTTGGTGTTTTAGGGCGGCGATCTGCAATAGAATAAAAATCTATTAAATTGGAACAACATGTAGAGCGAAATTTATATCAAGCGATAAATCACACGAATGAAAAAGCAATTAAAAGCATTTGTGTGAGTTTATCGATTGATTTGATTACAGTGAATAATAAATTATTAAACTGTGCATGGCAGGGGCAAAACAATAAATCGTGTTTGAATTAAAATCTTAAGTAGCACTAGAATTTAATATCGTTTCTTCGGCACCAAAACAATAATGAAAAATTCTCGGTGGCATTAATTACAATTTTATCAGCGAGGTTCCAGCTTTTGCACCGTAAACAATTAAAAGGGCGATTTATTCGCGCAAATTTATGGCCCGAATTTAGGACGATTCAAGTCCAAGACAAGAGTAATGAATCGAAAATTAGTCTTCAGGGTCAAGCAAGTTAAACAACATATTAATTTTGACTTTTTCCCCGTCATCAATCATTTTCTTTCGGCCGGAAAAAGGGACGCTCTAAAGACTATTATCTGACACGAACGCCGTCTGACACACATGCACCGTTTCATCTTTATTGCTTTCTCGACATACGCAGAAAAATAAAATTACGAGTAGTTTGTTTTCGATTGACAATGGACGTTATCGAAATGAAACGTTAGAGGGCGAAATCAACAATGCAATAAAATCAGTTGAGGGTTCTTTTGAGATAAGAAACTGGCGGACCCGAAACTTGATGCGATCTCTCCGAGAATTTTTATTGCCACATTAAGTCCCACAAGTTTAAATTATTTTGTAGCATTTTACAAAACTGCTAATAAGGGGATTAAAATTGATTTAAATTAGCCTTTTTGCGAATTTTTTACTAAAATTTTTCACAAAACTCATTTTTTGTTAGAGAAAACGCACCAAGTTAACTTTAGCATTACATAGTTCTTAATTTTTTCGTGTTGTTATGCTTTTTTATGTCAGAATTTTAATTATTTTGGAAGTACATCATCAAATTATTTTTTCGGAAATTTAAGCATATTTTTTGGGGTTATAGCAAAATATTTTGGATTAATTACGCTAAAACTAGCTAAAAAATCATCAGATATATACACTAGTCTTATAAAAAAATTGAAATTTTACATTTTCTTAGGTAAAGTTAGGATAGCCATTTCATAAAAGAATACTTAATTCTTCAACAAAAAATTTATAATACAAAAATTAAAAGTCGTAGTAAAGCTAAATGGTTTGTTGGTTTGAATTTTGCGGCCAACTTTACGTATTATATCAGATTTCTAAAACACTAGCTTACTTGAAAACTTACTTTTATAAAAATATTTTAGATTAGAAAAATGGTGGATGCGCCGGGTTATTATATTTTTAAATTTATAACTTAAAAACTAAAAGTCGTAGAGCAAAACTGTTTACCTCATTAAATTTTCCAGCAAATTTTAGATGTGATACTAGCTTTTTACAACACAAGATTGTACCAAAATCTATTTGAAAAATATTTTAAATAAAAATAGTAAATGTGCCGGTATTTTTAATTATAATTTAAAAACTACAGGTCGTAGAGCTGAACGGTTTGTTTTATTAAATTCTGCGACAAATTGTACGTATTATACCAACAATTCTACAACTCTAGTTTATTTGAAAACGTATTTTTAAAATTAAGTTAAATAGAAAAATGGTGGATGCGCCAGGTTATTTTATTAAAACATTAACTTGTTTCAGTGAATGCTGGGGCAAACTGTACGTACTTCACAAGCTTTTCGACAACACCAGCGTACACAAAAAAATATTTTAAAAAATATTTTAAGTTTAAAAATGGTGGATGCGCCGGGCAAATTTTTTAATTTTTTTTTAAAATTATAACTAAAAGTCGTAGAGTAAAACGGTTTGTTCTAGTAAATTGTGTGGCTGATTCTTCGTATTATATTAGCTTTTCTACTACACCACTTGCTCAAGAACTTATTTGAAAAATTATTTTAGACATGTCAGTTGCTTCGATTTTAGAATTGATCTTAGTTTGCCTGGAGCCAAGTTTTATTAAGGTGTGTCATTTGTTTTTAAACAAATTTTTGATTCTTTTACCTAATTTTGTTTAATTTGTTTACTGCGATGATTGTTTAGGTTTAAAACTTGTTCTTTTTAAATGCATTTAAAGCAAACACTCGTTTTCCGGGTTGTTGGTTAATTTTAGTTAGAGTTCAAAATCAAATTAAAAACTTCTCTCCGAGGGTGAACATCAACGAAATGATGTAAAAATAAGTCGCGTTTTTTCTCTTTCTTTGCGCTTTTTTTACAAACAAAGTTAGTTGCAGCTATAAAAGCCAAACATTTTGTTGTTTTCGGTTCATTAAATGTGCAGTTTTAGTAAAAACAGTTTTGTTTGCCTAATTTTTCGTGTTTTCCTACTCACATGCCATTTAAATTCATTGGGCATATTTGAGCGAGTACGTGCCATGCATCCGTACGTTTTGATTTGGTTTCTCGTTCGACATGATTCGAAGGAATTGACATATCTGAGAAGTTATTAACTTGGGGTCGAGTAAAGCCCTTGACACATTCGCACTGAAATAAATTACGTTCGGTGGAAAATTCAATTTGTGTGTAAAAATGTGACGTCGTGGAGATAATAGAGTGGTACACTTCTTAGAAAAATTTAATCCGGGGTTATTGCAGTCACAGCGTGAAAAGAAACATTCAACAATACCCAACTTGCTCCGATTCTTTTCAAGTGGATGTTCGTTCAAAAACTTTCGATTACAGAATAGCTCCGATTCAATTTGTTAAAGTGTAGTCCGCTTTAATCCTTTTTTAATCCCAGCGCAGCATTCGAAGCTGGTCAAGATATTTCCCTTTCACGAACGTCAATCAAGCGGTCCGAAAATCAACTAAAAATTGCGCCGCAAATGCCTGAAGGAATAAATTAATGTAGGCTTGTCTGCTTCGGATTCGGGACGCGGAAGTAATTTTCAAAGATTCATTTGACTTTATTGAAAATTCGAAAAGGGTTGCGCGCAGAGGGGAAGTCGAAATGCTGGGAAGATTAAGTTGTAAATGATCGTAATATGCGGATTCTCGCAGACATCAAATGCCGCTTTATTACTCGAATATCATGGAAATCGAATTAATGCAAATATTGCTGTGTCTATAAAATATAATAAAAGAAACTTTGACAAAAATCAACAAAGGTTTTTCACTTTCAAGATATTTTTTGTTCTAACTCAATTAGAGATGTTTGAAAAAAATTGAAAAAGCTCTCTTTTTGCACAATGGTTTAATTATTGCCATTTTTAGTTTTTGGGCGAAACTGTAATTTTGAATAATATATGCTAAATGTTGTAGTTCCACACTTCAACAAATTCACTATAAATTCGCGAAATAACATGGATGCGAGCCGGGTCTGACGTTGCAATTTATCAGAAAGCTCTCGTCTACCAAACATCTACAAAGTTGTTTTTTAAGAAATGAAACTCGCATCAACGGCCCAACTCTAAACAGAGCTACGCAATATTTTACACATACTTCAAACTCAAGAAATGCGAATTGGGCAAAAAAGCATCGATTAATATTTGGTGAAACGACGACAGATTTGATTAATGTTGAAAATAATTCGCAACAGCGCTTTTTGCAGCCTTTGTATATACAAAATGACTGGGCCAGACCTGTTTAGCAGAGTTTCAAGCGAGCAGGCTGGAAAACAATTCAGAATTCATAAAGATTTCGAGACGAAGAACTTTGGTAATTAGGACGGAAACTTGATCTATTGTCATTAACACTGAGCAACCGCCGGTTCAGATAAAAATGCTGTAAAGGTTGTTATCTTGCGATTAAGTGAAAAACTTTGCCTGGAATTATTAGGTGGAAATAATAAATTGTACAAATCTGTCTAATCTACCAAAAAAATTGCAAGTTCATGGTGCGTGAATTTTGCAGCAATGACGGAGTAGTTGTCCGTTTTTTTTTCTTTTATTTCGCCCAAATTGGTAGTAAACAGTGAGCGATCGTTAAAAGAGCGTTTTATGCCAGTTTCATTGCTTGTGCGGCCTTTTTATTAAAATGTCTTCCTACAAGGTGGACAAATTTAATTATTTCCATCCCTTGCATGAAATTATTCCCGTTATAACATATAGCAGTTTCAATTAAGTGGAAAAACCAACAGAACGTACGTTTCACGAAGTGCTTTTATAATGTATTTACTTGTTAAGGAAGTCCTTGGTGGAGTTGGCGCCATAGTATGCATTTGTTAGCCGCAGGACATTAAGTCTGTCCTACATTCATTGTCTGGAAGCTAGTAAAACACAAAATGTTGTGCTGAAAATGTGGCGACTTCAATAACATGAAGTTAAATCTTTGCTGTTCGGTTTTTGTATATTATTAAAGTTTGGACGAGGAAAAACAACAAAACACTCGCCTTTGTTCCAAAGTTGTAATCAAAACTAGTCTGAAATTATAAGTGAAGCTCATTTGTTGGGGTTAACTTTATTGGGAAGTTGCTGATTTTGCGGTTTTTTCAGGCAATTTTCCTGAAATTAGTTGAGCTTTTCTACTAGGCAATTATGCTGGAAATGTGCTTCAGGACATTTGCTTTGAGTTTATACTGAATCGCACCATATTCTTGTTTCAGAATGAGAGATTTTTGAGGTAATGTAGCAATAATAAGCAAATGTAGCTTATTTGAAAACATATTTAAAAAAAATGGTGGATGCGCCGGGCTATTTTATTAAAAAGTTGCCAACTTAAAAATTGAGAGTCATAAAGCAAAACGGTTTGTTTCAGTAAGAGCTGCGGCAAATTTTACGTACTTTACCAGCTTTTCTACATACCAGCTTACTCAAAAACTTATTTTAAAAATATTGTAATTGTAAAAATGGTGGATGCGCTGGGCTATTTTTTTTAAAATTATGATTTTATAACTAATAATTATGGAAGGAAACAATTTGTTCTAGTAAATTTTGTGACTGATTTTCCGTATTATATCAGCTTTTTCAATTTTTTAGTTTTCCTGAAACTAGTTGTAGCTTTTCTTCTAGGCAATTATGCTGGAGATGTGCTTTAGGACATTTGCTTTGAGTTTATACTGAATCGCATTATATTCTAGTTTCAGAATGAGAAATTTTTGAGATAATGTAGCAATAATAAGCAAATGTAGCTTATTTGAAAACGTATTTTCAAAATAAATTAAATTAAAAATGGTGGATGCGCCGGGTTATTTTATTAAAAGTTGTCAACTAAAAAATTGAGAGTCATAAAGCAAAACAGTTTGATTCAGTAAAAGCTGCGGCAAATTTTACATACTTTACCAGCTTTTCTACATACCAGCTTACTCAAAAACTTATTTTAAAAAAATATTGTAATTGTAAAAATGGTGGATGCGCCGGGTTATTTTTTTTAAATTATGATTTTATAACTAATAGTTGTAGAGCGAAACAATTTGTTCTAGTAAATTTTGTGACTGATTTTCCGTATTATATCAGCTTTTTCAATTTTTTAGTTTTCCTGAAACTAGTTGTAGCTTTTCTACTAGGCAATTATGCTAGAAATGTGCTTCAGGACATTTGCTTTGAGTTTATAATACGGAATCGCACCATATTCTAGTTTCAGAATGAAAGTTTTTCGAGGTACCTCACGTGTAATATCACGAGAAAGCAGGCCCTAAAGCACCTTGTTTCTAAAATTTCAAACATTTGTGCGTTACATTTTCGTAGCGAATTTTTGATCCATATTTTGTGTAACAATAAAGGTATTTGTGCACTTGGTAGTTAACCTATTTAGCGCTTATTGAAAATTTAAAACAGCGCGGAAAGCCGTTTAGTGAACTATCTGCATCCTAATTTAACTCGCGTCTTATTAGACGATAAATTAATATAATAGCTCTCGCGATGCAAGCACCGCTCGAATTAATTTTAATGAAATACGAAACTTTGATATAGAAATGAATTGGTGGAAATTGCGCCTTGTCCGTTTCAATTAACTTTGGGGCACTGCCATAATGGAGAACTCATGTCATACATCTATCTCCTCCATTCAGAAATGTTTATTGCTCCATTAGGAAAAAAATATAGCGAACGCATAAATTCCGCCGGCAATAAATTCACCAATGTTTCACTCTAACCTACAAATCGGTTAACAAATCGCTCGGATTAGGCTAGTGCCTGTCTAACCTATTTTTCTTTCTCCGAAATCCGACTATTTTCCTGCAGCGAACACATAAATTCATCAATCTGAATCAGTTGACGACCAGCTAATTGCAAAAATAAAACATTTAAACAACATTAACCACTAATCTTAAATTAAGTTAATGTGGCTGAGAAAGGCCATAAAGTGCTTCTCCGTGCATGAAATGTTGCAACTTGAAGCTTTATGCAACCTGGCTCACTTGAATCCAAAGCTTCTAATAAAACGGCAATAAATCCTGGCCGTTTCGCTCCGGTAAAAGCGCGCTTTATTTAAAATTTATAGAAAGAGCTCGATTTTTAATGTAATCATGGCTCGGAGAGCTGTTTTCCACAAAGTTTTTGTTCCACAAGCAAATTTTGCCCGACTTTATCCGAGAAATAAGAAATGGAGAAACAGGTTATTTATTCAAAGATTTCAATAAGCACTGCAAAATATCATTTGATTAAGTAAGTTTTGAACAAGGGAAATGCGGGTAAACTGTTCACTAAACGTTACCTGTTTTGGTTAAGGAATACTTAATTCTTCAACAACAAAAATTATAATTCAAAAATTAAAAGCCGTAGTAGAGCTAAACAGTGTGTCTCAGTAAATTCTGTAGCTAATTTCACGTAATATACTAGATTTTTTACAACAATAGATTATTTGAGAACACATTTTAAAAAATAATAAATATTAAAAAAATGGTGGATGCGCCGGGTTATTTATTTAAAAAATTTATAACTCAAAAGCTAAAAGTTGTAGAGCAATGCGGTTTGTTTCGTTGAATTCAGCGGCTTATTTTCTATATACCTATATACCAACTTTTTACGATATTTAAAATTTTGAATTATTTTGATAAAATTTCTTGAGTTACACTTCAAGAAAGTGAAAAAATTAAATTTTTTTAAAACTCGTTCTGTCATAGTATTTTAAACTTATATAAGTTTTTACATCCCTATAGAGTTGTTAAAAGTCCACAAAAAGTCTAGTTGATTGATTTTTTAATATTTGATTTTTCCAATTTATGTCGCGATTTTGGTCAACTTTCGGTATCCGAAACATTTATCAAGCTGTAACTCCGAAACTGTTAGCAATAACCCCATAAAGTGTATTATCGTTGGAAAGCTTTTAACATTATCTATTTTTTTCAAAAAAGCTTATTGTTCTCCGACTAATAATTTTCGAGAAATTGCAAATAAACGTAAAAATAAGTACAATTTTAAAAAATTTAAAACCAAGAAACTATTGGAAATTTGGCAATTTTTTCGATGCCAATCGATTCCTTGGGTCATTTTGCATAGGTGTGGGTAAATAGAGTTCCACCTTTTTGAATAGTTTAGCCGTAATTGAGAAAATAAAAAAAATAAAAAAAGTTAAGCCCGACTTTATCCGAGAAATAAGGGAGAAAAGATTATTTATTTAAAGATTTTAATAACACGGCAAAATGTCTCTTGATTAAGTAAGTTTTCAACTAGAGAAATGCAAGTAAACAGTTTTCATTCCAACGTCACCTTTTCCAAGCACTAATTGAATTTTTCTCCTTGTTTGCCGGATTTGTGCTTTATGAATCCGATTAAAAACGAGCAAAGTTGCTGAAACAATAAACTTTTCGCTAGTCACCAATCAGTGTTTGATTTATCGTCATTGGAGTGAACCTTCTAGCGAACAGTTTAAATTTGGCTAAGAAATAATTTTTCTGTAATCCCAGTAATCCATAACCTTTTTGCAATTCAAAGGAGTTAATCCAGAATCAGAGGCGTAATCTGGCTTGGATGTCTGAACACGTATTTCCGCCAAATTTAACAATCACGAAGCAATTGGTTAGGTTGAAGAGGGCGTCTTGTGTACTGCTTACTGAATTAAGACGTTAAACTTATACACACAAACTTTTGAGTGGAGCAAATTTTGGATTAATGGAGAGATAGAGTGCGCTAAAGCAACGACATTGCCTTTATCTTGTTTAATCAAGAGGGAAAGAGAAGTAAAAACGTTGCTTTTTAAATAGTTTAAGTTTAAGTTTCATTGCAGTTGGGGAGAAGATTCGAATTGGAACCACAGATTTCCATTTAAAAGAGCTCAAGGCAAAGCAAATCAACTTTTTCACTGTCGCCGGATATTTGTGTTCCTTCTTTTTCAAGCGTAGGACGAACACATTCCAACTCGGGGCATGAAATTTTACGCGTCTATTTTTTAAACATGTAGTTAATTAACCAAATACTGGATTATTGCCCAAAGGCTGCTGTAGTTTCCAGTTATAACATTTTATCATGTAGTGAGATAACAAGAAGTGCGTCATAAATTCACACACTTTAGTATTGTTGTATTGTTCAGTTACCACAACCCTTCCAAAATGACCCTCTTTCAAAGAGCATTGATGATTTATTCCGGAATAACCCTGTTTCTTTTTTTCCTCCAAGTGAATTTAATTTTTCTCAACTCGAGCCGATTTATCATTTATTAATTTAATTTTAAATTAAATTTGTACCATATTTATTGGACATTCTGTAAATTATTCAAACAGTTAGACCAACCACACAGCGCATTCCTCTCGGCTCCTCAGTTCACCGCAGGGCTTACAGTCCCACAGGAAAACAAATTTGGCATTGTTTTCGGTAATTTAAAAAGTGTGAGCATTTTATGCCTTAAATTTGCGCAGTTTTGGAATTTGTGATTAAGTCGTCTTTCCAGCGTATTGTCACACACGGATTAGCATCTCAGCTTGTGCAAATATTTGCAAAATCCCCAATAAACCTCGGTTGCAGTTTCGGATTAAAAAACCAAGCCGTTATTAGCTCGATTATAGCAAAGACGGGTGAACATGAGCTCCATAACCGGATATTTATGCACGTTTTTCATATTCGTCTATTATGTTCTCTGCTTATGACAGTGTAATATGCGATCATTTTCACACTTTATACATGATGGAGGTATTGATGGTGCGCTCGAAACGAGTTCCATTTCCACGTTATCACAACTAATTTATTGACCCTTTTTACGTCTCCATCACCAGTAGAAGCCAGATTTTAGAAAACTTTCCCAAACGCTGGTTTTAAAGACTTCTAGTAAAACTTGAAATTATTTAAAAAAATATTTATTTCAATTTTTAGTTTTTGTGTAATAATAAAAAATGTGTATTTAAAAAAAAACAAATTATTGAAAAAAACTAAGCCAAATCGACCATTTTGTTCGCACCTAAGACGAAATCCTGTTCTGTGAAAAAAATCGGTCCTTAAACCGGTTCACTGGTGTCTCATTTGCTCCAGAAATGAGTGATTGACTAATAAAAATATAAAAATCACCTTCTACTTCTTTATCAAAAAAAAATTAAGTTTTTTACCACACTTGGGTTAAAAAATCGTGGATAAATTATGAATTGATTTATACATATTTTACGCCTGTTTTCGATTTTCTGCCAAAATTGGCGCGAGATTGAAAGCGCCGTAATAAACTGGAGGCTGAAATTTCCTTCTGATGGGCCCATTACCCGAATAAATTGCATCTAAAATCGCGTATGCAACAAGCCATCCGGCGCGAATCCGGTGATACTTAGCGAGGAAATCACTTTTAAGCCCTAGTGTGTGAAGTTGAGTTAGTGGAGTCCTAATTTACCGTCAGACGCATTGTTCCCTTTGACAATAATTTGGTGGAGATTGCAAGTGAGGGTCCTTACACATGTCACAACCGAGGAACTAATTTCTTATCGCGTCCAATTAGAGCAAACGTGCCTTTAACCAGCGTCCGATTTTTCCGTCAGTTGTGTTGGCAATTAGTAATTTAACGGCTAATTACGGAATGACATAATCGTATTGAAGTTTATTGTTGTAGTTGATTAATTACTTATGGACAGTTACAATACGTTAGTCTCGGTGGGTTACCGCCGACATTCGCCAACGTCATTATCTCTCCAATAAACTGACATTATGAGGGACTTTCAGTGCAAATAAATCACGACCAATATCGTTAATATTCGACTTTATTAACTTTTCAGAGCGCTTCCCAATTTGTTTGTTGTTTAGATGATTGATTGGATGCATGGTTTTAATAACCGAGCAAATATTTTTACGAATAATCTGAGTAGAATAATTTTTTTTTATTTTTTTAATTTTGTCTAATTTCTTGGCGCGAAACGCGAGCAAATCGCGCCTTAACCCGAACGTCCCTCGACATGGTGACAGTGAATACGTAATTTGTCTTCACCAAAAGCAAACAATGCAAGCGCGCACTATTCAAATTTACTTTCAGGGCGCTTGACATCCAACCCGATTTAATTTATAACCGAAGATTTTTTACCTCAAATGCCACTTGACTGTAAGCGTTTTCCTTGCAAGTGAAATAAGACTAAAGCTAAATGTAAAGCAACCGCACGCGATCTCTTTGTCGTCGTGCTTTAATAAATTGGGCAGAATATTTTCGTTTGAAATTCGATTCCTAAGAAGCTTATTGTGAACGGTGGCTGACCTCTCCAGATCTCGCTTCGAAGACCGGATTCGATTTTCTCATCGTCAGTTTTAAAAAACTTTAACAAAGCCTGTTTATGCACACTAATAGTTTTGACGTAAACATCCTAATTAACGATAATAATGCATGTGTAAATATTTTAATTAAACCCGTAACGAATTCACTTGATAACTATTATATTAAAGGATTATTGAAATGTTAATTAACTCTCGTCGCACTGTTGGTGGGAGTATAAATAAAGTAGATTAGGGGACAAAACGTGTGTTAGTGTTTACAACTGTTTGCAGTACGGGTCCTAAAACTTTATTCATCGCATACTTTACCACCCTTTTTGTGTGGAAAAGGGTCAATAAATTTGCTAATTTAATTTACAAGTTGAAAAAATTTCGACAAACTTTTAATAAAGCATTAATAGTCAATAAACTAGTGCGATATTTAATACCAAAAGCAATAACGCACAAAATTTATTATTTTGTTAGTTAGGTAATTTTTCAAAAAAAAAACTTGAAAAGGTCGATTTTTGGCCCAGAGCAACTTTCATCAAGTCACTGGTTTTTGAGTAATAACGTAATTTTTTATTTTATTGTTATTACTATTTTCAGTAATAACCAATATTTTTTAGTTTATGATTTACGATAACAGTACGTTTATACTAAAAAAATTTAATAACAAAAAATAAATTCAAAAATCAATACACTTATCAATGATTTTACACATAAGTTCTTATTTTACCAAAATGATAGATTGTTTTGTGTTTAAATAACAGCCAAATTATTACAAAAAAATTATAAAATACCAATCACTCATTGTAAAATAAGCCAAAAACAAAAAGAGAAAAACTTTTCAACTACCTATTTGGTATTTTATATTAATTCTATTGTAAGTTTTCTGGAAGCAAAAAATTATAACTTTAAAGAAAAATACTTTACATTTATTTTCGTTATAGAATTTCTAATAATATATAACTTCGTTTAAAGCTGAATAATAGTTGCAGATAAATTTAAAATTGTTCAGCACTTGTTGCAAATAGATCATGCATTGTTTGCATTGTAATAATTAAAAAAACAAATGATTCATAACTAAATAAATAACAAAATAATTTATTTAAATATTTTTCTATACATCACATTTTAATTAAATCTTCAGAATTAAAAGACAGGACAACAATAAAAATTTATTTAATAGCATAAAATAAAAATATTTGTATATCAAAAAAGTGCTTTGAATTTTTGAAAAAAGCTCACTAAACTAGAAACTGAAACATCAAAACCAAATTAGAAAGATTAAACACAATATTATGATATTTAAAACATTTTTAATTAATATTTTTTATATTTATTCGTAATAGATGCAAATAGTAAGAAAAAATATTTTTTTTTATTTAGTTCAATTAAAGGTATAATCAAAAACGTGTCAACTTGTCTCAAGTTGTTTTAATTTCAAAATTTACATTTTAGGAAAACAAAGAAATTTTTGATGTCAAAACACTTGAAATAATTTGCAAAATGTTTGTCATAAAATTATTGATGTAAAAACTGCAATACGAGCTAATAATTCAATTTTGTGGAAACTCCCGAAAGGCAGAAAAATGGATATTAATAATGGATTTACGTTTTACATAACTATTTTTCATCAATGTGTAACAAAAACATTTTCAAATTTACACTTTGGTTTGTATCCATAAATAAAATCAAACTGTATATAATGTTGAATTTATTGCATTTATTGCATTGCTCTTAACAAAAAATACGTCTAATTATGAACGAACGAAGAGAGATAATTTTTCTAGATATTTTATCAAAACTTTGGCTTTGACTTTCCGCAACCATTCGCTTTAAAAATACCCCATGCCCGGAACCACTTACCTTCCTAGTCCTGCAATGTGCCTAACATCGAAAACCGTCTGTATAAAAGCGCAACATCAACTCAATTCGCTTGGAAAAAAGCCCACAGCCCAACAAAAATTGCAAACGTGTGCTGAAAGCACGTTGGCTCGCGTGCTTTTCACTAAAACAGTGCCCAGTTGCTAGGCAGTATCCCAGATGAGACTGAGCTTAAATCTTCAGCGTATGAGCTTTTACGTTCGCGAGCAGATTCGTGCGGTTCCGTCCACGGTCGATTTGGGAAATTTGCAACTTAACGTGGGACCTGTAGCCTTACTCTCGCCCGGAGTCTGACCGGAAAAGAGAACGAGACGGGCGATGTACGCCCGGAACTTGTATTGTTAATAACACACGATAAGAATCATACGGAGATACGTTCCAACACGGGACGCTTTTAATTAATTGGAGGATTTTAACCGGGGGGTTAAAACCCTTGCTGGAGGTTTTTTGATTCTGGGTGACATGACGTGGTGAAATCGGCTTAGGTTTGACCTTATCGGTATTTCAATTCTGGTTGTATTTATTTTCGCTTATAATGAAATCAAACGCAGCCACATTGATATTAAACGCTTTAGGAAAAAATAATGAACGTAATGAGCGTGTTCTGCTCGTAGGACAATAAACAGTACACGAATACAATAAATTGTGAACAGACAGTGCTAGATTCTACCACTAATTAGCACGTGTATAAATAATACTGTAGTAATTACTAAGCCAAAATAAAAGACATTGTTAACTGGAATAATTAACAGTGAATTGATAAATGCGCTTCTGTGGCACTTTTCAACACAGATGAAAATGCAATTAGCACACATTGTGTTGAATTTTTATTAGGTAAAGTAATATTGAAATATTTCTTTGATACTATTGGTAATACGAGTTCAGAACTTATTTCAATTTAAAAAAAATAAAGAATTTTTTCTGGGTTTCCTAAAACTAAAAATGTATTAATTGTTTACAAATCTAATATGTTTTTGTAATTTTTGCATAAAATAAATTGACAAAGTTAATTAACTAATTAAATTTCGCTTTAAATAATATGTGGTTTTATTTGCCCGGCGCCTCCACCATAATTTTAATTATTGTGCTATGAGTTTTGCGATAACTTTCAACCAAATATTTAAAAATATTTAAAAACAAAAAGTAAGTCTGCTAGTTTTAACATTTGTTTTACACTTGTCTGCTTCAAAATCCTCTTTCAAATATAAAAATTTACGAAGACGATAAACACTGTTAATCTGTTTAAACCTACTGAGCCTATGGAAAAGTAAAAAAGCTTTTTCCTAATAACGTTAAATACAACTATAAATACAAATAAAAATTACACTAAAAAATTGATAAACGTGTTTGGAAATTGTTGATTAGTGACAAAAAAAGAAAATAAATTTTAGTGTACATAAAGAAAAACAAAGAGATGGATAAAAAACAAAATTTGTAGTTGTTTTTATGGGTTTAAAAATCTTTAATCATTTAAAATTAATTACCTTACTATACCTAATTATGTAGTATAAAATTGTTTCAAACTTTTTCCAATCTAATACCTACACATACTTTAAAAAAGTTGCATTTAATTTTGAACGAAGCAAAGCTTGCATTACTAAACTTCTAGAAGGTAAATTTAATAACCGGTAAACTCGCTTTCTTTGCGAAATTACAAGAGACGTTTCAGGAAATTAAGTCGTTTTGTATGTCTACACTTGCAAGTTGAAAGTTTTTCCTGTTTTTGCAACGTTATTACAATTTTAAATTGTATCAGATTGAAACTTTAATCCTCATTTTTTCCTGCTGAAAAATCCTAACAGTAAGTTAGTTAGAATTTTGCAAATTTACGCCCACTGAAAACACGTTATCGCAGATGCATCCCAAATCAGGACACGATTTCTATCCTCGAATAAATTACAATTTAAAATTCCGCATTTTCCAGCTGGAATGAATTTAATTAAAGTGCGCATGCTGCTCCGAACCAAAACAAAATCTAGCAATTTATTTGAATCAAAAGGACACAATTTACCGGTTGGACCTCACCCAAGAATGCAATTGGACCACGAGCAGCGGAATGAATTTTTCAAAACAATTCCTCCGCATGTGCCAATTGACTCCGTGACGAGCGGATTATGTTAATTTCGAGAGAATTGGAAGAATCAAGTTCTCAAGCACAAAAATTAAAATAAATGGAAAACTGGGCCATTGTTACTTGACTGGGTGCAGTTTTAATTTGAGGTGAGCTTTTGTGGCGTAATTAACTTGTCTTTTTTGTTGTCAGCTCGGCACAATATAATTTTTCGCGCATTTAAATTGTGACGATAATTTGACAGGTGAGCGTTGCTTTCATTGAGATATTTTGATAAGTGATGCTTTAGTTTCGACTTTAAATTTTAGATTGCGCTTTAGCTCGGTTAAAAATTCCGGAATTGACAAATTTTCCGGAGTGAAACTTCCACTCTGTGTGGGAGTGTTCGGAATATTTTATTTGTGGATTAATTCCCCGCTACAAGCCGCCGATAAATTACTTTTATCGCTGATTGAAATCTCTCATTTAAAAAGGAAAATCGATTATTGAAACCGGAAAATAGGACGTTTCAGCGATTTTATCCGTGCGTTGAACCGGGCAATGAGCGAGTCCTTTTATCCTTCGGACAATCTGTTTATCTTTCGTACGCTGTTTGAGCTGCACCTTTTAATTAATGCCCTCACTAACTAGCACCCAATTTTATTTACCGGAAATTGTTTGCTTCACGGGATTTCGTCGTCTCGGGCTAATCCTGAGAGGGAATCATTCGTTATGGAGCATAATACAAATTAGATAGGTAAGTCGGTGATTAAATTACTCAGTTAATGAGCCAATCTCGAGAGATTAATGCCTCCGTTAATCTGTTTGCCCTCACTGAGGCAGAAACCTATTCAAATAACCCCAAAATTAAAAGCACTTAATGCAACTGAAAAAAGTTGCAATTGAATTATGTGTGAAGTCTTGCACTGTGAGATAATCCGGAGACATACGTCTGCTAGTTACTCCACTCTCTGTCTCCCCGAATAATTCATTGCCTTTTAGAGCACCTCCTAAAATATGCAATTTCTTTTCTTCGGCGTTAGTTAACTTAGCTTTGAGATAGAGATTTATGGCGTGCTTAAAATGCAAATCGGGTTCATCAAAGAGTTTCCATGTAAGTTGGGACTAATAATCAGTCTTTTATTTACAGCTTGCGTCCGCAAAGTGCACAGAATAATTACGTGGTGTGAAAATATTGATTGAACAATGTCGGAGATTTACTCAGTCCCTTCAGTCGAGTCTTAAATTTTACAAAGACGTTTGGTACCTAGAGACTCAATTATTTGGAAACATGTGTGCTCCATATCCAAATAAGCAACTCTAGGGACTTCCACAGCTACTAACCCGCTACTTCAATTATCATAATTCCCCTCACTAAATTGCGGTAGGTCGTAATATACCTCCTATACTATAAATTTTGCCAAGTATTGACTATTCGATCAATGATCGTCAATCCCAAAGGACACTACCATTTAGATAAACTGTTCTGTAGAATTTAAATTTAATTCAAATTTACGGTCAAACGCAGAAGCTAACCTTTATTTTACGGGCGCTCGTAATTAATTGAAAATTTGGAACTTTTAGCTACAAAATGTGGTTTCTAAAACTTTGACCTAAATTTACGACAGGGAGAATAAGTACATTAATCTGCCAAAAATGGGTTAATTTTATTTATTTATTTATTCTGACGATCTTCTAACTATTTCCAGTTGTATTGTCTCTCATCTATGTGTAATATTTCGTAATAAAATCTTTATTCATGTTTATTGATTGTACGAAAATTTTCGATAATAAAACGCAAGTAAAAATTAAAAAAATCATAACAAAAAAAATCTCGACTGATTTCTTACCTTGTTTATCTTCTTATCACCTAAAACATTTTTTATATCTTACGTACAGAAACGATTCTAATTAATTAAAATAGCGTAAATGTAACAAAAAAACACAAAAAATATTAAATTTTGGGAAATTAATTTTTTTATGTGTTAGCAGATGTAAATTTAGCACTTTTAAACCTTATATTTTTACTAATTTTTATTTAAAAGAGGATATCGTTGCAGACCAGTGTTAATTTTTTTCAGTTTTATCCAGGATAACTGAAAATTTGAAGTTTAGACGTTACTTTAAACACATCTGTATAATCAGGTCGATCCTGGAGCATTTTTGTCACTCTTTATTAATATTTAAACAACAAAAACGCCAATAAGACTGAAATCCTACTGGTTTTTATTTTTTGTGTAATTAATTTGGTCAGGAAATAAAACACAGCGACAGTAAAATTATGGAGTTTATTCAAAATACAGACTAGTTTAATACTATTAATAAATTTAAAACTTTGTTTTATCTTATATAATCATACAACCTAACTTATTAAAAAAAATTCGATTACATTAGTGTAATTTCCGTTTATTTGAGAATAAAAAACGGTCTACTTTTCTTAAATTTTGTTGAATGAAGGCAAATAATTTCATTAAATATTAATTAATTTATACTATTTTTTTTCATCAATCAAATTCTTTATTTTTTGTAAGCATTTTTTTTAATAAAATTATATGCACTGCAAATCTTTATTTTATATTTTTTCTACAGGATGAGAAAAAATTTATGTGTTACTTTAAACACACTCTGCATAATCTGGTCGATTCTGGAAGTTAAAAACGCACATTTTCATCACTTCTTGTTAATATTTAGGCAACAAAAACTCCAATAAGATTGGTGAAAAAATTATCTCACTGGGTTCTGTTTTTTCAATAAAATAAAGTGTGTAGTTAATTAGGGCAGGAAATAAAACACGTCGACAGTAAAATTACGGCGTTTATTCAAAATACAGACTAGTTAAATAATTAATATTAATTTAAAAATAGTTATTACAGTTAAGAGTCAATATTTTGAAGCTGGTTCGTTAAAATCGTCGGTCTTTGCACGTGATATAAAATTCGCATGCAAGTTTCTTCCGAATCGTTGATTTAATGGCCGCATGTTAATTGAATAAAGCTGGCAGTATTAAATTAGTATTGCGTTTTTACAAACCCTCTCGCACTGTGCAGATGAAGAATGTTTTTATCACAGACATATTTACATCGCAATTATTCCAATTGGTTTCTGCACCTCGTATTTACAAGAACAATCTGAACAAAACTAAAAGCGAAATAACGGCTAGATCGAAATTGCGCGCTGACGATGAGTTTTCTGCCACAATGGAAGTGTAAGAGCGCTCCTCTTTGCTCTCTAGGCTTTTTAAGTTGTTGTCGTCTAGGGTTTTATAAAGCCTCCGATTATCCGTCATTTGATTGCCGACTATCAGCATCTTGTTATTGTACATCACTGTCTGGTTCTCGATTAGGTCTTTCAACTTTTCCGATCCCTCTTCATAATCGACTTTTATGAACGACGTGATGGTTATTTCGAATAAGCCGTTAGGACTGCTGGGATTTGAGGAAATGGCGCGCCGCTTTCGACCGTAGCCGATCTGGCCGTCGCTGCACTCCACCTGGGAAACAAATAAACTTCACAACTAGAGTACATAAAGAAAGTAAGGCGGAAAAATGAGTTTTCTTCGAGTTGGATGGGTGGAGCAACGAGTAATAAGATGAAATATTATTTTCAATTTAGTTTCATACAATGAAAACAACTTCATTCGCCTCTACTCTCCTGCAATATTACCAAACTTTTAAACTTTTTCGGTAAAAAATTGTTATTAAAAGCAAACGCAATAATCGAAATCGATCCAAATCACTTTTTTGCCCAAAAATATACTACATCAAAAATTTTAACTATAATTAGAAATATTTACGAAGTACGGCGTTCAATATGCAGGACAGCCTATCATTTTTTCAATAGACAATAAAACTGAAATTAGAAAATAGTAAATATCTAGATTTCTGTGAATAATTTCTTGCTTAAAAACGACAAAACTCGCTGTAAAAAGTCAGAAATAGCTTTATTTTAATATTTTTCATTATCCAATTTAATAAACGTCGCAGAAAACGAGTTTACAATTAAAAAAAGTATTTAACCGCATAAAATGGCTGAAAAAACATCATCTTTAGTTCCTAATTTATTTTTTAAAACTATGATAACGTAATTTTTTTTCTCCATTTTTTTTCAATTTTTCTGTTACCTTCTTTCTATTACCTAAAATAGTCTTTAATATAAAAAATTTAAGGTAATATAGTAAAATGCTTCTTTTTGGGGCTGTGTGTTATTTTATTTTGTTCTTCTTATTTATTTTTATTATTATATTTTTATCTCTAGAGTATCTATTTTATAGAATTGTTTTTTTTTCTAAATTTTTATTAACATGTTATTAAGCTTTATTTTTTACGTTTTTTATACGTTTGTGCATATTCTGTTGGTGATATAATAAATTATTTGCAAAACAAAAAATCGTAACATGTTTTTTGTTCTTTACAAATAGCAATTGAAGGGCTGCTTTCGCGCACAACAAAGTGTATTAAAAAACTTTCGCAATAACCGTAATCGAATAATTTGAGGCAAATTAGAACTAGTTCAGAGCTGGGGATCAGAGCTGAGCTCTTTGTCTTTTTCTCCAATAAGTTTGCGTCTTGTGACATCAATAACTCTAAGCTGAATCCTTGTGTAACCTCGGCGACGTTTGTAGCGCATAAAACAGATTTCTTTCCCGGGAAATGTTTCGACACATCGTGCAGATTTAGCCATTTTCGCAAATAACAAAGCGACCTTTTCCTTGGATAAAATTAATTTTTGAGAATGGAACAGCGTCACTTCTACACATTTGAATCGGAAAGTTTAATTAATTGAGCCAAAAATTGAATCCCCGCATAGGTGAAATTGTTTCGGAGTGAATATCAACACTAATAGGAGGTCGTTGATAAAGTTAGGCTTGAATATTCATGTCGGCCGCAATAAAACAACTAGTGGCCTGCAATATTACTTGTGTATTTATGAATATTCAGACGGATTTAAACTTGTGGGTAATTAAAATTTCGCTTACCCCTTTGCATTTGTCGAGACATACGTTGACCGTTCCTTTAAATTGGACGTAAGTTGATTCGGGGAATTTGAAAGCTCGAAATTTGGCGGCGAGGAAGTCGCCGTCCACTGTGTTGAAGTTTTCGAATAGGTATGGATCGACCGAGCACCTGAAAAATTATAACAAGGGAAGTTGGAATGAGTTTGTTATTAATTGGCAAAGTTCGGAAATTAGACCGAATGGAAGGAGGCTGCGGAACATTGACAAGAAAGGTAAATAATGACAGCAAAAAGGTAAACACAACAGCAAATAAATTGACTCGAATTAAATGCGAGTTGCTACAAAAACGAAAAACACTGAGTGCAGTAACTAACTCACGATCGATTAAGCCTCTATTTTTACACAGTCTACAATTTTACTATTTGTTTCTTTCATTACCTTCTTGTAATATTTACATTTTACCTACTTTTGAAACCAAAAATACAAATTTACCATAACTGCACACACTAAAAATTGTCCAAAAAATCATTCAATTGGCAAAATATTGTTATTTTTTTAAGCACTTTAGACGAGTCAAAACTTAGTTTTTGGCAAAATTTTGTTAAAAAATAATAATAATTAGGTAAAAATTTATGTTAACTTCTTTTTTTTAAGTATTTGAGAATGGTTCAGCCAATAGTCAAAAACGCAATTACATTAAATTCAATCAGAAATATGACAAAAAAATTGCTCAATATATTGGGTCCAAGATGGTTTTATTTTTACTTTATTGGGCGCTGAAACTAGATCTTGAAACTAAGCTAAAAGTCTTTTTTTTCTTTTTTTTTTGGCTTTTTTAGCACATTATTTAATAAAAATTGTTCCAAATAAACCAAAAAGTCAAAAAGTAAAAGTAATTCATTTAGTAGAAAAATCATTAAAATGGATAAAAACATTTATTTTTACAAACTTTCAGTAAAAATGCAATTTTTTAATAAAATTTCGCCAAAAATTAACGAAATAATATTGTAAAAATAAAGCTATCCCAAATTTTTCGAACATATATAAAAACACTATAATGGAGATGATAATGCAGTTATTGCAAAAACTTGGTAAACCGAGCTGAATTGTACAGAAAATATAATAGAATTTTACAATGTTTGCATTATATTACCACGTTCTTTATTCAAAAACGCAATAATTCGTCTAAATTTACCCAAAAAAATCGCCTAATTCAGTCAAAAATAAAACTTTTTTTAAGTTATATGAGAAAGATTTTCGTCTAAAAACTTGTTTTGTGAATGTTCTATAAAAATAAACATCAAATTTGCAAAAATTGGCAGTCAGATGATCGATTTATTTTACATAATTTTCTTAAAATATACAAAAACAAATTTTTCACTGGATTAAAAATATTGGTGTTTTTGTCTCTTTACAGCGCTTAAACAAGTCACAACTTAGTTTTTTTCGCAAACTTTTATTGAAATAAATAAAAAATGAATTGAAATTGAAGTAAAAAATTTAAAATTTTTTTGGGTCGTTTTAGCACGTTATTATTTTATTTAAGCACAATTTTAATAACAGAATTTTGTTCAAAATAAGTGTAAAGTTAAAATATTTTTGGTTTCGCATTTTTTCCAACTTTTTACTTAGTTTTTCTAAAACACAAAAAATTATCGAATTAGATCGAGAATAATATTTTGCTTGAATTATTTTGAATTATTTTGCTTCTTTGGATGTAAACTTTTTACTTAGTTGTTAATAAAATTACGCTAAAAATTAATCAAAAAATAGTATTTTGTGCATTTTTTGAGTGCACTATTGAAAAAAACGTAGTTTTTCTGGCAATTTGTTAAACTGATATATAAAGAGTTATTTTTTATTTCAAGACGCAATTATTTTGCAAAATTTCGCTAAAACAAACTAAAAACTCGCATATATTACGAGCAGTTATACACATTTGTCAGTCAGATAATCATTTATTTTACAAAATTTTTGCCATTTTTTTCCCTTTTTAAACATATTACATTGTCTGTATGGCTGGTCCAGTAATTACTTCACGAGAGAATTTTATAAAAATTTAATGTGAACCAGATCAAACTAAAAACTGCGTTTATTTAATAATGTATTCCTGGGTTTAATAATTTTTAATCAACCAAAGTTATCAGCTTCATCAAATTTATCACTCCGCCCGATTAAATCTTCACTTTTCCTGTAGATTTATTCGCAATCGAAATTTCGGTGGTGAGTGGGTGGTTCGTAAAAATAACTCGAGGATACTTTATTCGAGTCTCTCACGCACTCGTTTAAATCGCAGCGGGTGATACAATTAACGAAAACCTCCCAAAAAACAGTCTAATTACTCACCCGTTGTAAATGATGGTCTCCTCCTGGACATTGGTGTCGGTGACTTGCATATGAGTGACCAGGAGCCCATAGATGGGCGCCGAGGCCTTATCCAGGAAAATCTCCATCTGGAGCGGAGTTCCCGGCGAAACGTTCAATTCTCCCGTAACCAATTTCCCGGCTTGGCGCACTCCCACTCCCAGGATCGGGTCTGGAGCCCTCGACTCCGAGATATTCATAAACTGCAAATCGGCGTCCCTAAAAATCATCGTCATGTGATCGGGAGAATTAATTCGTAAGAGGACATACTCGGCTTCCTGGAATCCCGCCGGGAGCACGTCTCGGCGCGCTATCGAATGGTTCCTTGAGGAGAATAGGGAACACTTAACGTGGAGCGTTTCCTGGATCTCTTTCGCCACTCCTTCCACATTTTCCAAGGATTCTATCACTAATGTTTGGTAATAAATCTGCTTGCCCTGGAACGGAGCGAAACTTAACATTAATTTTCCCATTCTCGACGTCAAAACACGTAATCAATTTTCCCGAGCTTCCACAAAATTAAAACGATCGAGGGAAAACATCAAGTGTGACTCTAAAGTTGGATTTTTTCGCGTTCAAGCCACTGGACCAAACGACTTGATTCAATTAGACGCTCCAGCAAATGCGTGAGGGATTTGCAGAACGAATTTGATTGGAGTATAATATGTGAAACGGTTTTTCGCTTTAATTATTTATCGTTGCGAAAAGATAAATCTGGCGAGAATTCAATCCGGATTGATACTAATTTCAGATAGTTTATTGAATTATACAGAAACAGAGTTGGATTACTGATGGAGTTGAATAGATTAGAGTCCAGAACGGGGAGTCATTAATATTAAATGCACTTTAATATTCTTGTGTGTACAGCTTAGAACTGACTGAAACTTTAATTAAGAATTAAGTGTGCTGAAACTGCTATTAACCTGAATTATTCAATAACATCACTCTTTGCAAAGCACTGAAAAGTCCAAATCTATTTTAAGCGCCTAATTGAAATGCAATTTTTATCAACTCCAAAGTAATTAAATGGTTTAAACATTAGCAAAGTCAGCGAACGATGGAGGTTGCCAGTTCTACGTGTAATTTTACAACTTTTATCCAACAAAAAAATTCATAACTCAAAAACTAAAAGTCGTAGAGCAATGCGGTTTGTTCCATTGAATTCAGCGGCTCATTTTCTGTATTATACCAATTTTTCACGAGATTTAAAATTTTCAATTTTTTTGCTAAAATTTCCTGAGTAAAACTTACCTTCAAAGAGGTGAAAAAAATTTTTTTTTAAACTTACTCCAGTAAATTTTTATGGACTTCTACATGTCTTAACAACCCACAAAAGTTGTTTTTAGTCCACAAAAAGTCCATATGTTCGATTTTTAGAAGTTTGATTTTTCAATTTTCGTCGCAGTTTTTGTCGATTTTGGATACCCGGAACTTTTGTCAAGCAATAGCTCCGGAACTATCAGAGATAACCTCATGAAGTGTATTATCGTTGGAAAGCTCTTTAAATTATCTATCTTTTTCAAAAAAAATTATTGTTCTCCGACTAAGAGTTTTCGAGCAAATTGGAGACAAATGCAAAAATTGGAAAAATTTTAAAAAATTCATAAATAAAAAACTGTTGGGAATTTGGCAATTTTCTCGATGCCAATCGATTCCCCGGATCATTTTGCATAGGTATGGATCAAAATAGTTCCACTTTTTCGAATAGTTTAGCCAGAAATAAGAAAATAAAAAAAATTAAAAAAAAGTTAACACCCCCCCCCCCCTTAAAATCGGTCAATTTCTAAAGTGTCTCTAAATCAAATAAAACTAATTCTATCTTATAGATTTTGATGTGCTCTTTCCGACCTAAAAAAGCATTTTCTCCTAACTCTTTTGGTTTGGCCGTAATCGGCGTTTGAAAATTGAAAAATTTTTTGCGAGATATCGCCTTGAGTCCTATGCCATTTTGTAGAGTTTTTTATTCCGGTTGTCCTCCATTTTTCCGTTTCTCGATAGCTCTAATAGTTTCGCCGTAATTGGCGGTTGAAAATTGAAAAAAAGTGAAAATGAAAACCTTTTTTTGCGTTTTTCTCGGAAACTGTAAAACTTAGAGCAACAAACAAAAAATCATCTGATAGCGCTTAATTTTGTCTATTTTTTCGATTAAACCCGGAGCCGCTCCGGGCAATGGTTCCGACTACAGAGGCGATCAAAGTTTTTTACTAAAAAAATTCATAAAAAAAAACCTAAAAGTCGTAGAGCATTGCGGTTTGTTCGGTTGAATTCTACGGCTCATTTTACATATTATATCAATTTTTCATAAGAATTAAAAATTTAAAATTTTTTGCCTAAATTTAGGGTAGCCATTTGTCAAAGTGGAAAATTTTATTCATTAAAAAAATTCATAACTCCAAAACTCAAAGTCGTAGAGCAATGCGGTTTGTTCCATTGAATTCGGCGGCTCATTTTCTGTATGATACCAACTTTTTACGAGATTTTATATTTTGAAATTTTTGCTAAAGCTTCCTGAGTACCTTCAGAAAAGTGAAAAAAATATTTTTTTAAACTTGTTTTAGCAGATTTTTAGGCTTCAAAATACTTTGCGTTCAAATTACTTTCGCACTTCTTTATTCTTAAATAGTTTTCGCACTAAAGCAGTTTCAAAGTTAATTTCCAATAAACTGCAGCTTCAACTTCAGTGTCATTCTCCCATCTGAGTCAGTCCTTTTAAAACTTCTTTATTAATGGATAAAACGCCGGTACTTGGACCATCAGGATTAGCTCAACAATAATTTCATCCCGAAATTAAATAAAGCTCTCGCCTTAAACCCTATAAAAGGATTATCGTTCTCACGGCAGAGCTTACTAATGTTTTAATAGGAGAAGAAAAAGAACGTCACAAAACGAAAATAGATACACGAAACCAATTTCCTGCTGTGCATGTAAAGGAGCGTAAAACGCGCCGGGAATAGCAGGAGTTTAAGGGAGCAAGCAGGTGAAGGAAGGTATCGATTAATTGAAAAAAGTGTACCGTCTGCTTGTTGACGACTCTGGTGACGGCACATCGATAAACATCAGTCAGGTTGAGCTCCAACACGGCGAGAGTTCCCGAGGGATCGGTGTAGGGCCTGCAGGCGGGGTCTGGATAGTCCCGCAAACTGCCCAGGTAGACGCGCTTCGTCGACGCCGAAATGGGAATCTCCACCCTCATCAGCTCGGGAGTGCATTTTACTTTTGGGGTCACTGCAACAAAAGGAACCTCTCAGCACCGGAATGATTTATTTCGCTCGCAAAAAATCATTCAAAGGAAACAGACGTTCCAGAGCAATCATAATTAAAGAAAAATAACCCAGAGCGAGTTTTACAAAACGTGAGAGCGCAGTGGTTTGCATAGGTGAAAGTTGGTCAAGCTAGCCAATTTTATGTCCGGTTCAGTTTGTTTTTCTAATAATTTATGGTGAATAAAAAATAAGTAAAAGTACTAAAAACAATTAATAAATTATTTAAAAAATTATTATTACTCTTTTAAGACTTTTTAAGTAACAACAATTGTTTTTTTTGTTGTTCCTTGATGGACCTAATATTTATGATGGTCCTCCGCAAGTGTGTGAAACGGCTGGAGCTGGCGCTAAATTTTTGCTTTATCCCGAAATAAATCCCTCGGGTGCAAATATAATGAAAGTGATAATGCCCGGCCAACTCCAAGTTAAATAAATCATCGAGGTTAATTATCCTTCTTGAATACTTTAAAGGGGAGAAAGTTTTTTTCAAGCAATTTTGTCCAAAAGTTGCAAGAGAATTAGGTCAAGTCTCCCTCGTATTTTCGCATCGAGACCTCCCTCGCGACATAACCGAGTTGGGGAGAAAGTAAGAGGTGTAAAGAGAACGGTTAGACAGCCCATTAATATAGCGGAAAGACAACAAGGTTATATTACACACTATCTGACCCAGTTTGAGCCTCTCCTCAAAACAGAAGTCCTCGAAAGAGAATTAGCCAGACTCTGGCTTATCTTTCTGGTTCAGGAACAAGCTCCTCAACCAGATTTAATTAGCCCGAAGCCAGTTTTTACGTTCACTGTGTGTATGCCAGCTTCTTTGTCACAGCTCAAATGTCGGCTGTAATCTGGTTAATGACTTTCCAGTCTGTGACTTTTATTTTCACTTTTTGTCGGCGATTTTTCAAAATTGTGATTTGTAACGAATTTACCTCTAGTTTCTCGAAACTGAATTCATTTAAATTCTTGTCGATTTTATCCCGTTAGAAAATAATATTTCGTTCCGAAAAAATTACCCTCTGGCGCTGTTGATAAGAAACAAGCAAAACACTAAATTATGAAAAATGCGGAATATCGGAAAGTCATTTCCGCACCATCTGACCTGACTAAACTTTAAAAATTTCAGCACAACGATGCTGTGGCCTTTTTAATTAAAAATATGAGCTTAAAAGCGCCACATCTGGCCAAGTTGAACTCGAGTTATTAGTTGGAGATAAATTGAATTTAATTGTTTATCGCTCAATATAATTCCAACAGTTAATAAAAGAAGAGGCTTCTTGTCGCAAATTGAGTAGAATATGTGAGTTCTCAAGGGAATTGGTTCATTAGTTTTGAGAATATTATTAACAGCAGTGCATCCCCAATTGTGTAATTTGTATTGTGCCACATACATATTTATGCCCTGCTGAGTACAGCGTGTAACTGGTGGATTATAATTCAATTTAGGCCCAGATTTCAATTTATGCACCAACATTTTTATCAACTTGAGCTAATCTATTCAAAACAATCAATGTTTTCCACCACCATTAAAAAATTAATTACTTTTTGAATGTTTTTCTTTCAGGTTCTGAGACAAAATCTTGATACATATTTGGAAAATGAAGAAGGAAAAACATTTAAACGGTAAAAACTAAAATAAAATTATTAGATAAACAGATGAGTAGACCCGATTTAAGGAACAGTCCTAATTGAAATAATTAAAAAATGATTTACTTTATAACAAAATTTTACTTTGTAATTTTAGTAAAACGCAAAGAACTATAACAAGATTAAAAATTGTTGCTTCTCGCTTCAAGCTATTGAACTGAAGAAATTAAAATATTTCTAAAATAAACTTCAGAAGTTATAAAAAATTAACAGTGAGAAACTAAAACAAACTTTACGAAAAAATTTAAAAACAATAAACTGTAGAAAATTAAAAATGAATGGCATAAAAATGTAGTGCAATTCAAAGAAATAATTTTTTAGGTTGAAAGCAATTTATGAAGAAATTTATAAAGCAAATTTAAATCTAGTTTTATTACAAAATTTGTAAAAGATTAATTAACTTGTTCACAGCCTTTCTCTTTTGTGCAATAATTTAGTTTGTTACTGTACGTATTTTGTTGTTTGCTTTGTTTTGTTTGCTTTTGTAATTAAATTTATTACAATTAAAAAATACGGACAATTAAACATAATAGGCTTTTGGTTCTTAACTTGTTTTAC